>NC_092724.1:163013522-163313522 GCF_047496885.1 Scyliorhinus torazame
AGGGAATGAACACAGACGGGTACAAACCGCTGTTGTACATCACACCAGCTCCTGTCATGGTAGGCACTGACAAAACGCAGGTCAATACACCAGGCTAGAGCCCGTAATGCTGGAAGCTGGCATGTGAAGCAGAATCCCACTGGGGGAACTTGAAAAGTTCAACTTACTGTAATAGTGCACAACGATGCTGAAGCTTAAGTGCAGCTCCAAAGTGCAGACCATAGAATCATAGAATTTACAGTGCAGAAGGAGGCCATTCGGCCTATCGAGTCTGCACCGGTTCTCGGAAAGAGCACCCTATCCCCATAACCCAGTAACCCCACCCAACCCTAAGGGCAATTTATCATGGCCAATCCACCTAACCTGCACATCTTTGGACTGTGGGAGGAAACCGGAGCACCCAGAGGAAACCCACGCACACACGGGGAGAACGTGCAGACTCCGGACAGACAGTGACCCAAGCCAGGAATCGAACCTGGGACCCTGGAGCTGTGAAGTAATTGTGCTAACCATTGTGCTACCGAGTTGCCCCACGTCAATCACCTCCATACACTGAGCAGATCCAACCCTTGTACTCAGTGTTCGACTGCAGAGTTGGCCAATTTAGTCATTTCAAGTCAGTGTTGCCAACTAACTTATTGCTACAATTGCAATGTCATAAGCTAGAGGTAGATGGGAAATGCCATTAATTCAAAACAAGCCCAGACCTGTGACGGCCGTCAACCTTTGGAAAAATGGGTGTGTGTCTCCAGTACCTAACCACAAGTCCATTCCTTGTCTTTCTCACACTCTGTGCATGTGTGAAGACCCTCAATTGAGTGACTCCCTCAAAGGCCACTCTCAGAATGCTGCAACCCACTGCATATGCTGTGGATCTGCCCCCATGCAGCCTCACTAACCTGGGCCCCAAGCTGAGCAGAGGCCATCCAACGGGGCAAATGCTATTGAACCAGTAGCCCTGTTTAAATCAGATTCTTTCACTCTCTGTGATGGCCTCCCGATAGTATTCCGTTGCTGGACAGAGAGAACAGCACTCGATTGCAGCTTTCTCAGCACCCCCACAGTCAGGCTGTGAACAGAACCGGGGGCGGGGGTGCGGCTGAAGATGATGGGGAAAGGCATCAGGTGCCACCTGAACCATGTCATCAGTGTTTGGGGTAGAGTCTGTGGTAAACACCACTGGTCACACACTGTGTGTATTACGGTACTGCCACTGTACTACAGTTAACACAGTAAATCCCAGCCTGCTGGCTCCTCCCAGCAGGCGGAGTATAAAAGTGTGTGCTCTCCTGCGCTGCTTCCATTCTAGTTCCAGCTGCAGGAGGCTCAACATCTAGTGCAATAAAGCCTCAATAGTTTCACCATTTTCGTCTCGTGGTCATTGATGGTGCATCAATTTATTGCACTAGAATTTTAGAGATGAATGTCTTAATCAAGCCTGATCGCCTGGAGCTGAACCCTCACGCAGCCGACGCCACAGCCACCTTGGAGCACTGGCTAGCCTGCTTTGAAGGATATCTCGGAGCATCCATAGAAGCCCTCTCAGACCCGCAGAAGCTCCAGATCCTCTACTCACGGGCGAGCCCACAGGTTTTCCCCCTCATTCGGGACTCGCCCACCAACACGGAAGCGATGGCGCTACTAAAAGGACAGTGCATCAGGACTGTGAATCAAGTGTTTGCCAGGTGCCTCCTGGCCACGAGACGGCAACTCCCGGGGGAGTCTCAGGACGATTTCCTGCGTGCTCTGCGGATACTTGGTAGGAACTGTAATTGTTAGGCAGTGTCAGCAGTCCAACACACAGAACTGCTGACCAGAGACAGGGCTGGTTTAGCACAAGGCTAAATCGCTGGCTTTTAAAGCAGACCAAGGCAGGCCAGCAGCACGGTTCAATTCCCGTACCAGCCTCCCCGAACAGGCGCCGGAATGTGGCGACTAGGGGCTTTTCACAGTAACTTCATTGAAGCCTACTTGTGACAATAAGCGATTTTCATTTTCTATGTCTAATTACGTTCGCCAGCGGTTATTGGAAGGGGGTACGCTAACCCTTACAGAGACTGTGCAGCTTGCTAACTCCCTAGAAGTGGCCTCCCGCAATCTGGAGTCCTACACCTCTGGCCGCGCGGCACCCTCGTGGGCATCGTGGGCCCCACCATCTTCCGTCCCGGGTACACCACAAGCCTGCGCCGCGTGGCAGCCAGCCAACTCCGGAGGGTCCAAATGCTATTTTTGTGGCCAAAGCAAGCATCCCAGGCAGCGCTGCCCAGCGCGGAGCGCGACCTGCAATGGGTGTGGCAAGAAGGGCCACTTTGTCTCCGTTTGCCAGGCCCAATCGGTCGCTGCCGTTTCCAGGCCCAACATCGTTACACACCCCCCCCCCCCGGTGCGATCCAGGGGCACCGCCATCTTCGCCGCCATGTGCGGCTCGTGGGCGCCGCCATCTTGAACCGCGCCTCCGGACCCCTGCTTGCCTGGCCGTTCGCGGGCCGCCGATACCGCCGCCACCGCTGATCAGCCCGGGGCCTCCCAGCATCTTCCGCAGCTCGCCTCCATCCCCCTGGATCAGTCTCGGCCCCGCAACCTCGCGACTGCTACGACGACTGTAAGGATCAACGGGCATGAGACGACCTGCCTCTTTGACTCCGTGAGCACAGAGAGTTTCATCCACCCAGCTACGGTAAGGCGCTGCTCCCTCCCGGTCCTCCCCGTCACCCAGAAAATCTCACTGGCCTCCGGATCCCATTCCGTACAAATCCAGGGTGCTGCGTCGCGACCCTCTCCGTACAGGGTGTAGAGTTCAGCAACTTCCGGCTCTACGTCCTCCCCCATCTCTGCGATGCACTGTTACTAGGTCTCGATTTTCAGTGCCACCTCCAAAGCCTTACTCTGAAATTCGGCGGACCCCTGCACCCCCCCCCCCCCCATACAGTCTGTGGCCTCACGACCCTTAAGGTCGATCCACCCTCATTTTGCGCAAACCTCACCCCGGACTGTAAGCCCGTCTCCACGAGGAGCAGACGGTACAGTGCACAGGACATGTCCTTTATCAGGTCGGAGGTCCAACGGCTTCTGCGGGAGGGGGTCATTGAGGCCAGTAACAGCCCCTGGAGAGCTCAAGTGGTGGTAGTTAAGACTGTGGAGAAACACCAGATAGTCATCGACTACAGTCAGACCATCAACCGGTACACGCAGCTCGATGCGTACCCCCTCCCACACATATCTGACATGGTCAATCAGATTGCGCAGTATCGAGTCTTCTCCACAGTTGACTTGAAGTCCGCCTACCACCAGCTCCCCATCCGCCCGGAGGACCGCCAATACACTGCATTCGAAGCAGATGGCCGCCTCTATCACTTCTTTAGAGTTCCCTTCGGGGTCACCAATGGGGTCTCGGTCTTCCAGCGAGTGATGGGCCGAATGGTTGACCAATACGGGCTACGGGCCACGTTCCAGTACCTAGATAATGTCACCATCTGCGGCTACGACCAGCAAGACCACGACGCGAATCTCCAGAAGTTCCTCCATACCGCCAAACTCCTTAACCTCACCTACAATAAGGAGAAATGCGTTTTCCGCACCACCCGCTTAGCCATTCTTGCTACGTTGTGGAACATGGACTTCTAGGGCCCAACCCCGATCGCATGCGCCCCCTCCTGGAACTCCCCCCCCCCCCCCCCCCCACTGCCCCAAGGCCCTGAAACGATGCCTGGGGTTCTTCTCCTACTACGCCCAGTGGGTCCCTGATTATGCGGACGAGGTCCGCCCACTCATCAAGTCCACAGTTTTTCTCCTGACGGCTGAGGCCCACCGGGCCTTCAACCACATCAAGATGGACATCGCCAAAGCCACGATGCACGCGGTCAATGAGACCCCCTTCCCTTTCAGATGGAGAGCAATGAATCGGACGTGGCTCTGGCCACCACCCTCAACCAGGCAGGCAGACCCGTGGCTTTCTTTTCCGTACCCTTCATGTCTCCGAAATTCGGCACTCCTCTGTCGAGAAGATACTGAGGGATAGGATCTATTCCCATTTGGAAGAAAATGGGCTTATCAATGATAGGCAACATGGTTTTGTGCAGGGAAGGTCATGTCTTACCAACTTAATAGAACTCTTTGAGGAAGTGACAAAGTTGATTGATGAAGGAAGGGCTGTAGATGTCATATACATGGACTTCAGTAAGGCATTTGATAAGGTTCCCCATGGTAGGCTGATGGAGAAAGTGAAGTCTTATGGGGTCCAGGGTGTACTAGCTAGATGGATAAAGAACTGGCTGGGCAACAGGAGACAGAAAGTAGTAGTGGAAGGGGGTTTCTCAAAATGGAGAACTGTGACCAGTGGTGTTCCATAGTGATCCGTGCTCGGACCACTGTTGTTTGTGATATACATAAATGATCTGGACGAAGGTATAGGTGGTCTGATTAGCAAGTTTGCAGATGATACTAAGATTGGTGGAGTAGCAGATAGTGAAGGGGACTGTCAAAGAATCAAAGAATACAGCATAATATCGATAGATTGGAGAGTTGGGCGGAGAAATGGCAGATGGAGTTCAATCCGGGCAAATGTGAGGTGATGCATTTTGGAAGATCCAATTCAAGAGCAAACTATACGGTAAATGAAAAAGCCCTAGGGAAAATTGATGTACAGAGAGACCTGGGTGTTCAGGTCCATTGTACCCTGAAGGTGGTTGCGCAGGTCGATAGAGTGGTCAAGAAGGCTTACGGCATGCTTTCCTTCATCGGAAGGGGTATTGAGTACAAGAGTTGGCAGGTCATGTTACAGTTGTATAAGACTTTGGTTAGGCCACATTTGGAATACTGCGTACACCTCTGGTCGCCACATTACCAAAACGATGTGGATGCTTTGGGGAAGGTGCAGAGGAGGTTCACCAGGATGTTGCCTGATATGGAGGGTGCTAGCTTTGAAGAGAGGTTGAGTAGATTAGGATTATTTTCATTAGAAAGACGGAGGTTGAGGGGGGGACCTCATTGAGGTCTACAAAATCCATGAGAGGTATAGACAGGGTGGATAGCAAGGAGCTTTTTCCCAGAGTGGGGGACTCAATTACTAGGGGTCACGAGTTCAAGGTGAGAGGGGAAAAGTTTAAGGGAGATATGCGTGGAAAGTTCTTTACGCAGAGGGTGGTGGATGCCTGGAACGCATTGCCAGCGGAGGTGGTAGAGGCGGGCACGATAGCGTCATTTAAGATGTATCTAGACAGATACATGAATGGGCGGGGAACAGAGGGATACAGATCCTTAGAAAATAGGCAACAGTTTTAGATAGAGGATCTGGATCGGCGCAGGCTTGGAAGGGAGGGCTTGTTCCTGTGCTGTCATTTTTCTTTGTTCTTTCTTCTTTGAAAAGGAGGCTCAAGCCATTGTGGAAGCTGTGCGACATTGGCGGCATTACCTGGCCGGCAGGAGATTCACTATCCTCACTGACCAACGTTCGGTTGCCTTCATGTTCAGCAATACACAGCAGGGCAAGATCAAGAACGACAAGATCTTGAGGTGGAGGATCGAGCTCTCCACCTATAACTACGAGATCTTGTATCGCCCGGGGAAGCACAATGAGCCCCCAGATGCCCTATCCCGTGATACATGTGCCAGCGCACAGGTAGACCGACTCCGGGCCCTCCACAATGACCTCTGCCACCTGGGGGTCACCCGGTTCTTCCATTTTATCAAGGCCCGCAACCTGCCCTACTCCATCGAGGCGGTCAGGACAGTGACCAGGGACTGCAAGTCTGCGCCGAGTGCAAGCCGCACTTCTATCGGCCAGACAGAGCGCATCTGGTGAAGGCCTCCCGCCACTTTGAGCGCCTCAGCATGGACTTCAAAGGGCCCCTCCCCTCCACTGACCGCAACGTGTACTTCCTCAATGTAATTGATGAGTACTCCCGGTTCCCTTTCATCATCCCATGCCCCGACATGACGTCTGCCATGGTCATCAAGGCCCTGCACAGCATCTTCACCTTGTTCGGTTTCCCCACCTACATCCATAGCGATCAGGGCTCCTCGTTCATGAGTGATGAGCTGCGTCAGTTCCTGCTCAGCAAGGGCATCGCCTCGAGCAGGACGACCAGCTACAACCCCCGGGAAACGGGCAGGTGGAGAGGGAGAACGCGTCGGTCTGGAAGGCCGTCCTGCTGGCCCTTCGGTTTAGGAATCTCCCGGTCCCCCGCTGGCAGGAGGTCCTCCCCGACGCCCTTCACTCCATCCGGTCACTCCTGTGCACTGCTACCAATGAGACCCCTCACGAACGTGTGTTTGCCTTCCCTAGAACGTTCACCTCCGGGGTCTCGCTCCCAACCTGGCTGACAGTTCCTGGGCCTGTCCTGATCCGGAAGCATGCGAGGAGTCATAAATCGGATCCCCTTGTCGAACAATTCCTCCTCCTCCAAGCGAACCCACAGTACGCCTACGTGGCACACCCCAACGGGCGACAGGACAGTCTCCCTCTGGGACCTGGCACCAGCTGGGTCCCCACACACAACCACCACCACCCCCGACCTGGTACCGTCCGCTCCTCCTCTGGTTGCCACCCCCGCCCCTGCGCTGTTCACCCTCCCACCACCGACCCTCACCGCAACCCCCACCCCAGTAGCATCCGTCCCCTCACCGGATCCACTACTGGGTGAAGGAGAGGACAACACGCTCCCGGAGTCGCAGGTACCCACATCGGCGCCCACACCACCACCAGGACTGAGGCGATCGTGGTGCCCGACAGCCCCCGTCACAGCACCCGACAGACTCAATCTGTAACGTTGTTTTTCACCCCAGCTGGACTTTTTTTGAAACAGGGGGTGAATGTGGTAAACACCACTGGTCACACACTACGTGTATTACGGTACTGCCACTGTACTACAGTTAACACAGTAAATCCCAGCCTGCTGGCTCCTCCCAGCAGGCGGAGTATAAAAGTGTGTGCTCTCCTGAGCTGCTCCCATTCTGGTTCCAGCTGCAGGAGGCACAACATCTTGTGCAATAAAGCCTCGATTGTTTCACCATTCTCATCTCGTGGTAACTGACGGTACATCAGAGGCCCAGATTCCACTGTTGTGTGTGTGCAAGAAACGTTCCCTGATTTCCCTCTTAAGATTTTCTCCCTTCTGGATTCTCTCGCCAGAGGAAGTAGCTTCTCTCAATCAGACTTTGAAGACTTCCTGCGGCTAAACAAGCATGAGGCAGACACGAGGCATGTCTGATTTCCTGCAGCTCATTGTTCCTAGAACAGGTCACGAGCCTGAAGCAAGAGGCTTATACCTTGAGGGGCACCACTCTGCATCAGGCATAGAGATTGGAAATCTCTCCTGCTCTGACTGCCTGTCTTAGGCTGATTGGAAGGAGTTACCAGGCTGAGCATCAACCTGTCTGACCACATTATGAACCACATTCCATGGCCATCAGGTCCTCGAGTGGGACTCAAACCTGGAACTTCTAGCCCAGAGGCAGGAACACTACCCACTGCACCACAAGGACTTGCCTCTCTCTCTCTCTCTACCCACCCTTTATCTCTTTAATTGCCTTAAACACCCCTCGACCTTCTGTACATAAAGGACGACAAGTTCAGCCTATGCAACCTGTCGTCATGATTAAACCTTTGAAATCTCAGTAGCAATAACAAAATGCTGCTCCAGAAAGTCCTAAATTTAATCTTGTAACTGGATTTGGAGAAAATTGATGAGAATCCAAATGATTTAAAATTTAAATTCAAAGCAGTGAGCTTGTCGGACAGACACAACAGGTCCATCTGCAAATGGGTCCTACTTCAAAACAACCCTCGCCACCCGAAAACAATAACCGTTCAGAATCTGACAGGGAGTGTAAAACCACTCTTTAAATTAGATGGCAGTGGCTTTCTCTAAACTCCCATCTCACTAAATCATGTAGATCCTCTAACTCATTGAAATTCATCGGTGTGTAAAATGCTGGGAAATCTCATCAGGGTTGACAATATCTATGGAGAGAGAAACAGAGTTAATGTTTCGAGTCCGTATGACTCTCCTTCAGAACTCGAAACGTTAACTCTGTCTCTCTCTCCACAGAGGCTGTCAGACCTGATGAGATTTCCCAGCATTCTCAGTTTTTGTCTTAGATTCCAGCATCCGCAGTATTTAGCTTTTATTTTCTCTGAAGTAGACTATTGGTGTTAGGAGTGCTGTGTGTTATTCTATAATCCTACAGACCAATCAAAAAACTCACAAGCGCAGGAGATGAATAGGGGCAGGCTGGGCCTCCAGCTTACATCAACCCATTAATGTGCCTGTTCAAACTAAACTGCCCCCACCTTGGAACCCTCATCCCACCCCCTCCTCCTCCACACCCCATCTCCTCCACACCCCCTCCTCCTGCACACCCCATCTCCTCCACACCCCATCTCCTCCACACACCCTCCTCCTCCACACCTCATCTCCTCCTGCACACCCCATCTCCTCCACACCCCATCTCCTCCGCACACCCCCTCCTCCTGCACACCCCATCTCCTCCACACACCCTCCTCCTGCACACCCCATCTCCTCCACACACCCTCCTCCTGCACACCCCATCTCCTCCACACACACCCTCCTCCTGCACACCCCCTCCTCCTGCACACCCCCTCCTCCCGCACACCCCATCTCCTCCTGCACACCCCATCTCCTCCTGCACACCCCATCTCCTCCTGCACACCACCCCCTCCTCCTGCACACCCCTCTCCTCCTGCACACCCCATCTCCTCCGCACACCCCCTCCTCCTGCACACCCCATCTCCTGCACACCCCATCTCCTCCTGCACACCCCATCTCCTCCACACACCCTCCTCCTGCACACCCAATCTCCTCCACACACCCCCTCCTCCTGCACACCCCATCTCCTCCTGCACACCCCATCTCCTCCACACACACCCTCCTCCTGCACACCCCATCTCCTCCCTCCGCACACCCCCTCCTCCTGCACACACCCCCTCCTCCTGCACACCCCATCTCCTCCTGCACACCCCATCTCCTCCACACCCCATCTCCTCCTGAACACCCCATCTCCTCCTGCACACCCCATCTCCTCCTGCACACCCCCTCCTCCTGCACACCCCATCTCCTCCACACCCCCTCCTCCTCCACACCCCATCTCCTCCACACCCCATCTCCTCCGCACACCCCCTCCTCCTGCACACCCCTTCTCCTCCACACCCCATCTCCTCTGCACACCCCCTCCTCCTGCACACCCCATCTCCTCCACACACCCTCCTCCTGCACACACCATCTCCTCCACACCCCCCTCCTCCTGCACACCCCATCTCCTCCACACCCCCCTGCCCCCCCACCCCACTGCACACCCCATCTCCTCCGCACACCCCTTCCTCCTGCACCCCCATCTCCTCCGCACACCCCTGCACACCCCATCTCCTCCGCACACCCCATTTCCTCCACACCCCATCTCCTCCGCACCCCCCCTCCTCCTCCATCCCCCATCTCCTCCGCACACCCCCTCCTCCTCCACACCCCCCCTCCTCCTGCACACCCCATCTCCTCCGCACACCCCCTCTTCCTGCACACCCCTTCTCCTCCACACCCCATCTCCTCCGCACACCCCCTCCTCCTGCACACCCCATCTCCTCCACACACCCTCCTCCTGCACACACCATCTCCTCCACACCCCCCTCCTCCTGCACACCCCATCTTCTCCACACCCCCCTGCCCCCCCACCCCACTGCACACCCCATCTCCTCCGCACACCCCTGCACACCCCATCTCCTCCGCACACCCCATTTCCTCCACACCCCATCTCCTCCGCACCCCCCACTCCTCCTCCACCTCCCATCTCCTCCACACCTGATCTCCTCCACACACCCTCCTCCTGCACACCCCATCTCCTCCACACACCCCATCTCCTCCACACCCCATCTCCTCCGCACACCCCCTCCTCCTGCACACCCCATCTCCTCCACACCGCATCTCCTCCTGCACACCCCATCTCCTCCACACCCCATCTCCTCCGCACACCCCCTCCTCCTGCACACCCCATCTCCTCCACACCCCATCTCCTCCGCACACCCCCTCCTCCTGCACACCCCATCTCCTCCACACACCCCTCCTCCTGCACACCCCAACTCCTCCACACCCCCCTGCCCCCCCACCCCACTGCACACCCCATCTCCTCCGCATTCCCCTCCTCCTGCACCCCCATCTCCTCCGCACACCCCTGCACACCCCATCTCCTCCACACACCCCATTTCCTCCACACCCCATCTCCTCCGCACCCCCCTCCTCCTCCACACCTCATCTCCTCCGCACACCCCCTCCTCCTGCACACCCCATCTCCTCCGCACACCCTCTCCTCCTCCACACCCCATCTCCTCCACACCCCATCTCCTCCACACACCCTCCTCCTGCACACACCATCTCCTCCACACACCCCCCCTCCTCCTGCACACCCCATCTCCTCCACACCCCCTCCTCCTCCACACCCCATCTCCTCCTGCACACCCCATCTCCTCCTGCACACACCATCTCCTCCACACCCTCCCTCCTCCTGCACACCCCATCTCCTCCACACCCCCTCCTCCTCCACACCCCATCTCCTCCTGCACACCCCATCTCCTCCTGCACACCCCATCTCCTCCACACCCCATCTCCTCCGCACACCCCCTCCTCCTGCACACCCCATCTCCTCCACACCCCATCTCCTCCGCACACCCCCTCCTCCTGCACACCCCATCTCCTCCACACCCCATCTCCTCCGCACACCCCCTCCTCCTGCACACCCCATCTCCTCCACACACCCCTCCTCCTGCACACCCCAACTCCTCCACACCCCCCTGCCCCCCACCCCACTGCACACCCCATCTCCTCCGCACTCCCCCTCCTCCTCCACACCCCATCTCCTCCGCACACCCCCTCCTCCTCCACACCCCATCTCCTCCGCACACCCCCTCCTCCTGCACACCCCATCTCCTCCTCCACAACTCCCTGCACCCCCATCTCCTCCACACCCCCCTGCCCCCCCACCCCACTGCACCCCCATCTGCTCCACACCCCTGCCCCCCCACCCCCTTGCACCCCATCTCATCCATACCCCCCTACACACCCATCTCTCCTTGCACCCTCCACCCCCTCTTACATACCCACCCCTCTACATCCCCACCCCCTGCCTCCCCAACCCCCTGCAACCCCACCCCCTGTACCCCCAACCCCCTGCAATCGCACCTCCCTGCCCCCCAACCCCCTGCACCCCCACCCCCTGTACCACCCAAAAACCGCCCCCCCTGCCCCCCCATTCCCCTGCACCCCATCCCCCACAACCCCCCTGCAACCCCACCTCCTGTACTCCCCCAACGCCCTGCAACCGCACCCCCCTGGCCCCCCATCCCCTCTGCACCCCCACCCCCTGCCCTGCTACACCCCCATCCCCCTGCAACCCATCCCCCACCCCCCTGCACTCCAACTCCCCCTGCAACCCCACCCCCTGTACCCCCAACCCCCTGCAACCACACCCCTCTGCCCCCACCCCCCTGCACCCCATCCCCCACCCCCCTGCACTCCCACCCCCCTGCAACCCCACCCCCTGTACCCCCAACCCCCTGCACCCCAACCCCCTGCACACCCAGCCCCTGCCACCCCATCCCCCTGCACCCCCAGCCCCTGCCACCCCATCCCCCTGCCACCCCATCCCCCTGCAACCCCATCCCTCCACTCCCTCTGCACCCCCACCCCCTGCAACACCCCTGTAGCCCCACCCCCTGCAACCCCATCCCCCCACCCTCCCTGCACTGCCACCCTCCCTGCAACCACCCCCCCTGCACCCCCACACCCCTGCACCTCCATCGCCCCCTGTACCCCCACCCCCCACACCCCCTGTACCCCCACCACCCTGCACCCCCGTGTACCCCCACCCCCCGTGTACCCCCACCCCCACGCAACTCCATCGCCCCCCTGTACCCCCACCCCTCCGCACACCCATGTCCCTGTACCCCCACCCCCCATCTCCCCTGTAACAATTGAATTCTTTCCCCCAGAACTTTTCACGGTGGTAGTTGAAGGTGTAGATGCCGTTTCCATTGGAACAGAGTAGACCTGGGGTGGATTCTCCAGGAATGGGGCTATGTCCCTACGCCGGGACGGGAGACTCGCTGGAGCGGTGCCGGTCCCCATTTCCAGGTTGACGACTATTCTCCGTCCCCGCATCAAACGTGATTCCGGCACGGAGGCTGGGAGAATCCAGGCCCAGGTGTGTGACTGAGCTCTCAGCTGGGTCTGATATCAATACTTATTGTGACCAGTTCAACCTGCCGCCTGCTCGATACCTAAGACAGGGAGAGACACAGTCTACACAGATATACAGACAGAGCTCACAGAGATCGATACACAATCTACACAGATATACAGACAGATCTCACAGAGATAGATACACAATCTACACAGATATACAGACAGAGCTCACAGAGATCGATACACAATCTACACAGATATACAGACAGAGCTCACAGAGATAGATACACAATCTACACAGATATACAGACAGAGCTCACAGAGATAGTTACACAATCCACACAGGTATACAGACAGAGCTCACAGAGATAGATACACAATCCACACAGATATACAGACAGAGCTCACAGTGATCGATACACAATCCACACAGATATACAGTCAGAGCTCAGAGAGATAGATACACAATCTACACAGATATACAGACAGAGCTCACAGTGTTCGATACACAATCCACACAGATATACAGAGAGAGCTCACAGAGATAGATACACAATCCACATAGGTTTACAGACAGAGCTCACAGAGATAGATACACAATCCACACAGATATACAGACAGAGCTCACAGAGATAGATACACAATCCACACAGATATACAGAGAGAGCTCACAGAGATAGATACACAATCCACACAGATATACAGACAGCGCTCACAGAGATAGATACACAATCCACACAGATATACAGACAGAGCTCACAGAGATAGATACACAATCTACACAGATATACAGACAGAGCTCACAGAGATAGATACACAATCCACACAGGTATACAGACAGAGCTCACAGAGATAGATACACAATCCACACAGATATACAGACAGAGCTCACAGTGATCGATACACAATCCACACAGATATACAGTCAGAGCTCAGAGAGATAGATACACAATCTACACAGATATACAGACAGAGCTCACAGTGTTCGATACACAATCCACACAGATATACAGAGAGAGCTCACAGAGATAGATACACAATCCACATAGGTTTACAGACAGAGCTCACAGAGATAGATACACAATCCACACAGATATACAGACAGAGCTCACAGAGATAGATACACAATCCACACAGATATACAGACAGAGCTCACAGTGATAGCTACACAATCCACACAGATATACAGACAGCGCTCACAGAGATAGATACACAATCCACACAGATATAAAGACAGAGCTCACAGAGATAGATACACAATCCACACAGATATACAGACAGAGCTCACAGAGATCGATACACAATCCACACAGATATACAGACAGAGCTCACAGAGATAGATGCACAAACCATACAGATATACAGACAGAGCTCACAGAGATTGATACACAATCCACACAGATATACAGACAGAGCTCACAGAGATAGATACACAATCCACACAGATATACAGACAAAGAGCTCAGAGATAGATACACAATCCACACAGATATACAGACAGAGCTCACAGAGATAATACACAATCCACACAGAAATACAGAGAGAGCTCACAGATTTAGATACACAATCCACACAGATATACAGACAGAGTTCACAGAGATAGATACACAATCCACACAGATTTACAGACAGAGTTCACAGAGATAGATACACAATCCATACAGATATACAGACAGGGCTCACAGAGATAGATACACAATCCATACAGATATACAGACAGAGCTCACAGAGATAGATACACAATCCATACAGATATACAGACACAGCTCACAGAGATAGATACACAATCTATACAGATATACAGACAGAGCTCAGAGATAGATACACAATCCATACAGATATACAGACACAGCTCACAGAGATAGATACACAATCCACACAGATATACAGAGAGCTCACAGAGATAGATACACAATCCACACAGATATACAGACAGAGCTCACAGAGATAGATACACAATCCACACAGATATACAGACAGAGAACTCACAGAGATAGATAAACAATCCATACAGATATACAGACAGAGCTCACAGAGATAGATACACAATCCACACAGATATACAGACAGAGAACTCACAGAGATAGATACACAATCCACACAGATATACAGAGAGCTCACAGAGATCAAACACAATCCACACAGATATACAGACAGAGCTCACAGAGATAGATACACAATCCACACAGATATACAGAGAGCTCACAGAGATAGATACACAATCCATACAGATATACAGACATAGCTCACAGAGATAGATACACAATCCACACAGATATACAGACAAAGCTCACAGAGATAGATACACAATCCACACAGATATACAGACAGAGCTCACAGAGATAGATACACAATCCACACAGATATACAGACATAGCTCACAGAGATAGATACACAATCCACACAGATATACAGACAGAGCTGACAGAGATCGATACACAATCTACACAGATATACAGACAGAGCTCAGAGCTAGATATACAATCCATCCAGGTATACAGAGAGCTCACAGAGATAGATACACAATCCACACAGATATACAGACAGAGCTCACAGAGATAGATACACAATCCACACAGATATACAGACAGAGCTCACAGAGATAGATACACAATCCACACAGATATACAGACAGAGCTCAGAGCTAGATATACAATCCATCCAGGTATACAGAGAGCTCACAGAGATAGATACACAATCCACACAGATATACAGACAGAGCTCACAGATATATACACAATCCACACAGATATACAGAGAGCTCACAGAGATAGATACACAATCCACACAGATATACAGACAGAGCTCACAGTGATCGATACACAATCCACACAAATATACAGACAGAGCTCACAGAGATAGATACACAATCCACACAGGTATACAGACAGAGCTCACAGTGTTCGATACACAATCCACACAGATATACAGACAGAGCTCACAGAGATAGATACACAATCCACACAGGTATACAGACAGAGCTCACAGAGATAGATACACAATCCACACAGATATACAGACAGAGCTCACAGAGATAGATACACAATCCACACAGATATACAGACAGCGTTCACAGAGATAGATACACAATCCACACAGATATACAGACAGAGCTCACAGAGGTAGATACACAATCCACACAGATATACAGACAGAGCTCACAGAGATCGATACACAATCCATACAGATATACAGACAGAGCTCACAGAGATAGATGCACAAACCATACAGATATACAGACAGAGCTCACAGAGATTGATACACAATCCACACAGATATACAGACAGAGCTCACAGAGATAGATACACAATCCACACAGATATACAGACAAAGAGCTCAGAGATAGATACACAATCCACACAGATATACAGACAGAGAGCTCAGAGATAGATACACAATCCACACAGATATACAGACAGAGCTCACAGAGATAATACACAATCCACACAGAAATACAGAGAGAGCTCACAGATTTAGATACACAATCCACACAGATATACAGACAGAGTTCACAGAGATAGATACACAATCCACACAGATATACAGACAGAGAGCTCAGAGAGATAGATACACAATCCACACAGATACACAGACAGAGCTCACAGAGATAGATACACAATCCACTCAGATTTACAGACAGAGTTCACAGAGATAGATACACAATCCATACAGATATACAGACAGAGCCCACAGAGATAGATACACAATCCATACAGATATACAGACAGAGCTCACAGAGATAGATACACAATCCACACAGATATACAGAGAGCTCACAGAGATAGATACACAATCCACACAGATATACAGACAGAGCTCACAGAGATAGATACACAATCTATACAGATATACAGACAGAGCTCACAGAGATAGATACACAATCCATACAGATATACCGACAGAGCTCACAGAGATAGATACACAATCCACACAGATATACAGAGAGCTCACAGAGATAGATACACAATCCACACAGATATACAGACAGAGCTCACATAGATACACAATCCACACAGATATACAGAGAGCTCACAGAGATCGAACACAATCCACACAGATATACAGACAGAGCTCACAGAGATAGATACACAATCCACACAGATATACAGAGAGCTTATAGAGATAGATATACAATCCATACAGATATACAGACAGAGCCCACAGAGATAGATACACAATCCACACAGATATACAGACAGAGCTCACAGATAGATACACAATCCATACAGATGTACAGACAGAGCTCAGAGTTAGATATACAATCCATCCAGGTATACAGAGAGCTCACAGAGATAGATACACAATCCACACAGATATAAAGACAGAGCTCACAGATATATACACAATCCACACAGATATACAGAGAGCTCACAGAGATAGATACACAATCCACACAGATATACAGATAGCTCACAGAGATAGATACACAATCCATACAGAGATACAGACAGAGCTCACAGAGATGGATACACAATCCACACAGATATACAGAGAGCTCACAGAGATAGATACACAATCCACACAGATATACAGACAGAGTTCACAGAGATAGATACACAATCCTCACAGATATACAGACAGAGTTCACAGAGATAGATACACAATCCACACAGATATACAGACAGAGCTCACAGAGATAGATGCACAATCCATACAGATATACAGACAGAGCTCACAGAGATAGATACACAATCCACACAGGTATACAGACACAGCTCACAGAGATAGATACACAATCCATACAGATATACAGACAGAGCTCACAGAGATAGATACACAATCCATCCAGGTATACAGACAGAGAACTCAGAGATAGATACACAATCCATATAGATATACAGACAGACAGCTCACAGAGATAGATACACAATCCACACAGATATACAGAGAGCTCACAGAGATAGATACACAATCCATACAGATATACAGAGAGCTCACAGAGATAGATACACAATCCACACAGATATACAGACAGAGCTCACGGAGATAGATACACAATCCATACAGATATACAGACAGAGCTCACATAGATACACAATCCATACAGATATACAGACAGAGCTCACAGAGATAGATACACAATCCATACAGATATACAGACAGAGCTCACAGAGATAGATACTCAATCCATACAGATATTCAGACAGAGAACTCACAGAGATAGATACACAATCCACACAGGTATACAGAGAGCTGACAGAGATAGATACACAATCCACACAGATATACAGACAGAGGTCACAGAGATAGATACACAATCCACACAGATATACAGACAGAGCTCACAGAGATAGATACACAATCCACACAGATATACAGACAGAGCTCACAGAGATAGATACACAATCCACACAGATATACAGACAGAGCTCACAGAGATAGATACACAATCCACACAGATATACACAGGGGCAGCACGGTAACATTGTGGAGAGCACAATTGCTTCACAGCTCCAGGGTCCCAGGTTCGATTCCGGCTTGGGTCACTGTCCGTGCGGAGTCTGCACATCCTCCTTGTGTGTGCGTGGGTTTCCTCCGGGTGCTCCGGTTTCCTCCCACAGTCCAAAGATGTGCAAGTTAGGTGGATTGGCCATGATAAATTGCCCTTAGTGTTCAAAATTGCCCTTGGTGTTGGGTGGGGTTACTCGGTTATGGGGATAGGGTGGAAGTGTGGGCTTGGGTAGGGTGCTCTTTCCAAGAGCTGGCGTAGACTCGATGGGCCGAATGGCCTCCTTCTGCACTGTAAATTATATGATATACAGACAGAGCTCACAGAGATAGATACACAATCCACACAGATATACAGTGAGCTCACAGAGATAGATACACAATCCATACAGATATACAGACAGAGCTCACAGAGATAGATACACAATCCACACAGATACACAGACAGAGAACTCACAGAGATAGATACACAATCCACACAGATATACAGAGAGCTCACAGAGATAGATACACAATCCACACAGATATACAGACAGAGAACTCACAGAGATAGATACACAATCCATACAGGTATACAGACAGAGCTCACAGAGATAGATACAGAATCCATACAGGTATACAGACAGAGCTCACAGAGATAGATACACAATCCACACAGATATACAGACAGAGCTCACAGAGATAGATACACAATCCACACAGATATACAGACAGAGAACTCACAGAGATAGATACACAATCCACACAGATATACAGACAGAGCTCACAGAGATAGATACACAATCCATACAGATATACAGACAGAGCTCACAGAGATAGATACAGAATCCACACAGATATACAGACAGAGCTCACAGAGATAGATACAGAATCCATACAGGTATACAGACAGAGCTCACAGAGATAGATACACAATCGACACAGATATACAGACAGAGCTCACAGAGATAGATACACAATCCACACTGATATACAGACAGAGCTCACAGAGATAGATACACAATCCATACAGATATACAGACAGAGCTTACAGAGATAGATACACAATCCACACAGATATACAGACAGAGCTCACAGAGATAGATACACAATCGACACAGATATACAGACAGAGCTCACAGAGATAGATACACAATCCACACAGATATACAGTGAGCTCACAGAGATAGATACACAATCCATACAGATATACAGACAGAGCTCACAGAGCTAGATATACAATCCACACAGATACACAGACAGAGAACTCACAGAGATAGATACACAATCCACACAGATATACAGAGAGCTCACAGAGATAGATACACAATCCACACAGATATACAGACAGAGCTCACAGAGATAGATACACAATCCATACAGATATACAGTGAGCTCACAGAGATAGATACACAATCCACACAGATATACAGACAGAGAACTCACAGAGATAGATACAGAATCCATACAGGTATACAGAGAGCTCACAGAGATAGATACACAATCCACACAGATATACAGACAGAGCTCACAGTGATCGATACACAATCCACACAGATATTCAGACAGAGAACTCACAGAGATAGATACACAATCCACACAGATATACAGAGAGCTCACAGAGATAGATACACAATCCACACAGATATACAGACAGAGAACTCACAGAGATAGATACAGAATCCATACAGGTATACAGAGAGCTCACAGAGATAGATACACAATCCACACAGATATACAGACAGAGCTCACAGTGATCGATACACAATCCACACAGATATTCAGACAGAGAACTCACAGAGATAGATACACAATCCACACAGATATACAGAGAGCTCACAGAGATAGATGCACAATCCATACAGATATACAGACAGAGCTCACAGAGATAGATACACAATCCACACAGATATACAGACATAGCTCACAGAGATAGATACACAATCCATACAGATATACAGACAGAGCTCACAGAGATAGATACACAATCCATCCAGGTATACAGACAGAGAACTCACAGAGATAGATACACAATCCATATAGATATACAGACAGACAGCTCACAGAGATAGATACACAATCCACACAGATATACAGAGAGCTCACAGAGATAGATACACAATCCATACAGATATACAGAGAGCTCACAGAGATAGATACACAATCCACACAGATATACAGACAGAGCTCACGGAGATAGATACACAATCCATACAGATATACAGACAGAGCTCACATAGATACACAATCCATACAGATATACAGACAGAGCTCACAGAGATGGATACACAATCCACACAGATATACAGAGATCACAGAGATAGAGACACAATCCACACAGATATACAGATAGCTCACAGAGATAGATACACAATCCATACAGAGATACAGACAGAGCTCACAGAGATGGATACACAATCCACACAGATATACAGAGAGCTCACAGAGATAGATACACAATCCACACAGATATACAGACAGAGTTCACAGAGATAGATACACAATCCTCACAGATATACAGACAGAGTTCACAGAGATAGATACACAACCCACACAGATATACAGACAGAGCTCACAGAGATAGATGCACAATCCATACAGATATACAGACAGAGCTCACAGAGATAGATACACAATCCACACAGATACACAGACACAGCTCACAGAGATAGATACACAATCCATACAGATATACAGACAGAGCTCACAGAGATAGATACACAATCCATCCAGGTATACAGACAGAGAACTCACAGAGATAGATACACAATCCATATAGATATACAGACAGACAGCTCACAGAGATAGATACACAATCCACACAGATATACAGAGAGCTCACAGAGATAGATACACAATCCATACAGATATACAGAGAGCTCACAGAGATAGATACACAATCCACACAGATATACAGACAGAGCTCACGGAGATAGATACACAATCCATACAGATATACAGACAGAGCTCACATAGATACACAATCCATACAGATATACAGACAGAGCTCACAGAGATAGATACACAATCCATACAGATATACAGACAGAGCTCACAGAGATAGATACACAATCCATACAGATATTCAGACAGAGAACTCACAGAGATAGATACACAATCCACACAGGTATACAGAGAGCTGACAGAGATAGATACACAATCCACACAGATATACAGACAGAGGTCACAGAGATAGATACACAATCCACACAGATATACAGACAGAGCTCACAGAGATAGATACACAATCCACACAGATATACAGACAGAGCTCACAGAGATAGATACACAATCCACACAGATATACAGACAGAGCTCACAGAGATAGATACACAATCCACACAGGTATACAGAGAGCTCACAGAGATAGATACACAATCCACACAGATATACACAGGGGCAGCACGGTAACATTGTGGAGAGCACAATTGCTTCACAGCTCCAGGGTCCCAGGTTCGATTCCGGCTTGGGTCACTGTCAGTGCGGAGTCTGCACATCCTCCCTGTGTGTGCGTGGGTTTCCTCCGGGTGCTCCGGTTTCCTCCCACAGTCCAAAGATGTGCAGGTTAGGTGGATTGGCCATGATAAATTGCCCTTAGTGTTCAAAATTGCCCTTGGTGTTGGGTGGGGTTACTCGGTTATGGGGATAGGGTGGAAGTGTGGGCTTGGGTAGGGTGCTCTTTCCAAGAGCTGGCGTAGACTCGATGGGCCGAATGGCCTCCTTCTGCACTGTAAATTATATGATATACAGACAGAGCTCACAGAGATAGATACACAATCCACACAGATATACAGACAGAGCACTCACAGAGATAGATACACAATCCATACAGATACACATACAGAGAACTCACAGAGATAGATACACAATCCACACAGATATACAGTGAGCTCACAGAGATAGATACACAATCCATACAGATATACAGACAGAGCTCACAGAGATAGATACACAATCCACACAGATACATAGAACATAGAACATAGAAAATACAGCACAGAACAGGCCCTTCGGCCCACGATGTTGTGCCGAACCTTTGTCCTAGATTAATCATAGATTATCATTGAATCTACAGTGCAGAAGGTGGCCATTCGGCCCCCTGAGTCTGCACCAGCTCTTGGAAAGAGCACCCTACCCAAACTCAACACCTCCACCCAACACCAAGGGCAATTTGGACATTAAGGGCAATTTATCATTGGCCAATTCACCTAACCCGCACATCTTTGGACTGTGGGAGGAAACCGGAGCACCCGGAGGAAACCCACGCAGACACGGGGAGGACGTGCAGACTCCGCACAGACAATGACCCAAGCCGGAATCGAACCTGGGACCATGGATCTGTGAAGCAATTGTGCTATCCACAATGCTACCGTGCTGCCCTTAAGAACAAATAAATCTACACTATATCATTTTCCCGTAATCCATGTACCTATCCAACAGCTGCTTGAAGGTCACTAATGTTTCCGACTCAACTACTTCCACAGGCAGTGCATTCCATGCCCCCACTACTCTCTGGGTAAAGAACCTACCTCTGATATCCCTCCTATATCTTCCACCTTTCACCTTAAATTTATGTCCCCTTGTAATGGTGTGTTCCACCTGGGGAAAAAGTCTCTGACTGTCTACTCTATCTATTCCCCTGATCATCTTATAAACCTCTATCAAGTCGCCCCTCATCCTTCTCCGCTCTAATGAGAAAAGGCCTAGCACCCTCAACCTTTCCTCGTAAGACCTACTCTCCATTCCAGGCAACATCCTGGTAAATCTTCTTTGCACCTTTTCCAGAGCTTCCACATCCTTCCTAAAATGAGGCGACCAGAACTGTACACAGTACTCCAAATGTGGCCTTACCAAAGTTTTGTACAGCTGCATCATCACCTCACGGCTCTTAAATTCAATCCCTCTGTTAATGAACGCGAGCACACCATAGGCCTTCTTCACAGCTCTATCCACTTGAGTGGCAACTTTCAAAGATGTATGAACATAGACCCCAAGGTCTCTCTGCTCCTCCACAATGCCAAGAACTCTACCGTTAACCCTGTATTCCGCATTCATATTTGTCCTTCCAAAATGGACAACCTCACACTTTTCAGGGTTAAACTCCATCTGCCACTTCTCAGCCCAGCTCTGCATCCTATCTATGTCTCTTTGCAGCCGACAACAGCCCTCCTTACTATCCACAACTCCACCAATCTTCGTATCGTCTGCAAATTTACTGACCCACCCTTCAACTCCCTCATCCAAGTCATTAATGAAAATCACAAACAGCAGAGGACCCAGAACTGATCCCTGCGGTACGCCACTGGTAACTGGGATCCAGGCTGAATATTTGCCATCCACCACCACTCTCTGACTTCTATCGGTTAGCCAGTTCGTTATCCAACTGGCCAAATTTCCCACTATCCCATGCCTCCTTACTTTGTGCAGAAGCCTACCATGGGGAACTTTATCAAATGCCTTACTAAAATCCATGTACACTACATCCACTGCTTTACCTTCATCCACATGCTTGGTCACCTCCTCAAAGAATTCAATAAGATTTGTAAGGCAAGACCTACCCCTCACAAATCCGTGCTGACTATCCCTAATCAAGCAGTGTCTTTCCAGATGCTCAGAAATCCTATCCTTCAGTACCCTTTCCATTACTTTGCCGACCACCGAAGTAAGACTAACTGGCCTGTAATTCCCAGGGTTATCCCTAGTTCCTTTTTTGAACAGGGATGCACAGACAGAGAACTCACAGAGATAGATACACAATCCACACAGATATACAGAGAGCTCACAGAGATAGATACACAATCCACACAGATATACAGACAGAGAACTCACAGAGATAGATACACAATCCACACAGATATACAGACAGAGCTCACAGAGATAGATACACAATCCATACAGATATACAGAGAGCTCACAGAGATAGATACACAATCCACACAGATACACAGACAGAGAACTCACAGAGATAGATACACAATCCATACAGATATACAGAGAGCTCACAGAGATAGATACACAATGCATACAGATATACAGAGAGCTCACAGAGATAGATACACAATCCACACAGATATACAGACAGAGCTCACAGAGATAGATACACAATCCACACAGATATACAGACAGAGCTCACAGAGATAGATTCACAATCCACACAGATATACAGACAGAGCTCACAGAGATAGATACACAATCCATACAGATATACAGAGAGCTCACAGAGATAGATACACAATCCACACAGATACACAGACAGAGAACTCACAGAGATAGATACACAATCCACACAGATATACAGAGAGCTCACAGAGATAGATACACAATCCACACAGATATACAGACAGAGAACTCACAGAGATAGATACAGAATCCATACAGGTATACAGAGAGCTCACAGAGATAGATACGCAATCCACACAGATATACAGACAGAGCTCACAGTGATCGATACACAATCCACACAGATATTCAGACAGAGAACTCACAGAGATAGATACACAATCCACACAGATATACAGAGAGCTCACAGAGATAGATACACAATCCACACAGATATACAGACAGAGAACTCACAGAGATAGATACAGAATCCATACAGGTATACAGAGAGCTTACAGAGATAGATACACAATCCACACAGATATACAGACAGAGCTCACAGAGATAGATACACAATCCACACAGATATACAGACAGAGCTCACAGAGATAGATACACAATCCACACAGATTTACAGACAGAGCTCACAGAGATAGATACACAATCCACACAGATACACGGACAGAGAACTCACAGAGATAGATACACAATCCATACAGATATACAGACAGAGCTCACAGAGATAGATACACAATCCACACAGATATACAGACAGAGCTCACAGAGATAGATACACAATCCACACAGATATACAGACAGAGCTCACAGAGATAGATACACAATCCACACAGATATACAGACAGAGCTCACAGAGATAGATACACAATCCACACAGATATACAGACAGAGCTCACAGAGATAGATACACAATCCACACAGATATACAGACAGAGCTCACAGAGATAGATACACAATCTACACAGATATACAGACAGCGAACTCAGAGATAGATACACAATCCATACAGATATACAGACAGAGAACTCAGAGATAGATACACAATCCATACAGATATACAGACAGAGCTCACAGAGATAGATACACAATCCACACAGATATACAGAGAGCTCACAGAGATAGATACACAATCCACACAGATATACAGACAGAGCTCACAGAGATAGATACACAATCCACACAGATATACAGAGTTCAGTCACACACACGCGTACCAGTATAACAGGGACAAGCCATCAAAGCGCTCCGCTTCCTCGGAGTGCGGTAAGAAGGACATGGTGAGCTGAGCGCTGACAGAGCTCCCGCGGGAATGGAGATGGTCTTGCTGGAAGTGGTTGTGTCAGAGCTCGGCTCCTGCCTGCCGCATGGCAGGGTTGTGGAGGAGGGGGATTACAGGGCAGGTGGACGCCAGGCTGTAGAGGGAGGGACTGGCTCCCTGACGACAGCCGCACAGTGAGCTGAGCAGCAAGGATCGAGCCCAGCCCCTGACCTTCCTCACTCTCCTCCAGCTGGCAGACGGGGCGCTGAGCTGCCCCTGGGCATGGTGCTGCCCTTGGGCGCTGAGCTGCCCCTGGGCATGGTGCTGCCCTTGGGCGCTGAGCTGCCCCTGGGCATGGTGCTGCCCTTGGGCGCTGAGCTGCCCCTGGGCATGGTGCTGCCCTGGGCATGGTGCTGCCCTTGGGCGCTGAGCTGCCCCTGGGCATGGTGCTGCCCCTGGGCATGGTGCTATCCCTGGGCGCTGTGCTTTCCCTGGGCATGGTGCTGTCCTGGACGCTGAGCTGCCCCTGTGAATGGTGCTGCCCTGGGCATGGTGCTGCCCCTGCGAATGGTGCTGCCCTGGGCATGGTGCTGCCCCTGCGAATGGTGCTGCCCTGGGCATGGTGCTGCCCCTGTGAATGGTGCTGCCCTGGGCATGGTGCTGCCCCTGGGCATGGTGCTGCCCCTGCGAATGGTGCTGCCCTGGGCATGGTGCTGCCCTGGGCATGGTGCTGCCCCTGGGCATGGTGCTGCCCCTGCGAATGGTGCTGCCCTGGGCATGGTGCTGCCCTGGGCATGGTGCTGCCCCTGGGCATGGTGCTGCCCCTGCGAATGGTGCTGCCCTGGGCATGGTGCTGTCCCTGGGCATGGTGCTGCCCCTGGGCATGGTGCTGTCCTTGGGCATGGTGCTGTCCCTGGGCATGGTGCTGCCCCTGGGCATGGTGCTGCCCCTGGGCATGGTGCTGCCCCTGGGCATGGTGCTGGCCCTGGGCACGGTGCTGCCCCTGGGCATGGTGCTGCCCCTGGGCATGGTGCTGCCCCTGGGCATGGTGCTGCCCCTGGGCATGGTGCTGTCCCTGGGCATGGTGCTGCCCCTGGGCATGGTGCTGCCCCTGGGCACTGAGCTGTCCCTGGGCATGGTGCTGCCCCTGGGCATGGTGCTATCCCTGGGCATGGTGCTGCCCCTGGGTGCTCTGCTGCCCCTGGGCATGGTGCTGCCCCTGGGCATGGTGCTGTCCCTGGGCATGGTGCTGCCCCTGGGCACTGAGCTGTCCCTGGGCATGGTGCTGCCCCTGGGCATGGTGCTGCCCCTGGGCATGGTGCTGCCCCTGGGCATGGTGCGGTCCCTGGGCATGGTGCTGCCCCTGGGCACTGAGCTGTCCCTGGGCATGGTGCTGCCCCTGGGCATGGTGCTATCCCTGGGCATGGTGCTGCCCTGGGCATGGTGCTGGCCCTGGGCACGGTGCTGCCCCTGGGCATGGTGCTGGCCCTGGGCATGGTGCTGCCCCTGGGTGCTCTGCTGCCCCTGGGCATGGTGCTGCCCTGGGCATGGTGCTGCCCCTGGGCATGGTGCTGTCCCTGGGCATGGTGCTGGCCCTGGGTGCTCTGCTGCCCCTGGGCATGGTGCTGCCCCTGGGCATGGTGCTGCCCCTGGGCATGGTGCTGCCTCTGGGCATGGTGCTGTCCCTGGGCATGGTGCTGCCCCTGGGCACGGTGCTGCCCCTGGGCATGGTGCTGTCCCTGGGCATGGTGCTGCCCCTGGGCACGGTGCTGCCCCTGGGCATAGTGCTGTCCCTGGGCATGGTGCTGCCCCTGGGCATGGTGCTGCCCCTGGGCATGGTGCTGGCCCTGGGTGCTCTGCTGCCCCTGGGCATGGTGCTGCCCCTGGGCATGGTGCTGTCCTGGACGCTGAGTTGCCCCTGGGCATGGTGCTGCCCTTGGGCATGGTGCTGCCCCTGGGCATGGTGCTGCCCCTGGGCATGGTGCTGCCCCTGGGCATGGTGCTGCCCCTGGGCATGGTGCTGGCCCTGGGTGCTCTGCTGCCCCTGGGCATGGTGCTGTCCTGGACGCTGAGTTGCCCCTGGGCATGGTGCTGCCCTTGGGCGCTGAGCTGCCCCTGGGCATGGTGCTGCCCCTGGGCGCTGTGCTGCCCCTGGGCATGGTGCTGCCCTGGGCGTGGTGGTGCCCTGGGCATGGTGCTGCCCCTGGGCATGGTGCTGTCCTGGGCATGGTGCTGTCCTGGGCATGGTGCTGTCCTGGGCATGGTGCTGTCCCTGGGTATGGTGCTGTCCTGGGCATGGTGCTGTCCTGGGCATGGTGCTGCCCCTGGGTGCTGAGCTGCCCCTGGGCATGGTGCTGCCCCTGGGCATGGTGCTGTCCCTGGGCATGGTGCTGCCCCTGGGCGCTGTGCTGCCCCTGGGCATGGTGCTGTCCCTGGGCATGGTGCTGTCCTGGGCATGGTGCTGTCCCTGGGCATGGTGCTGTCCTGGGCATGGTGCTGTCCCTGGGCATGGTGCTGTCCTGGGCATGGTGCTGTCCCTGGGCATGGTGCTGTCCCTGGACGCTGAGCTGCCCCTGGGCATGGTGCTGCCCTGGGCATGGTGCTGCCCCTGGGCATGGTGCTGCCCCTGGGCATGGTGCTGCCCCTGGGCATGGTGCTGCCCCTGGGCATGGTGCTGGCCTGGGCACTGAGCTGCCCCTGGGCATGGTGCTGCCCCTGGGCATGGTGCTGCCCCTGGGCATGGTGCTGCCCCTGGGCATGGTGCTGCCCCTGGGCATGGTGCTGGCCTGGGCACTGAGCTGCCCCTGCGAATGGTGCTGCCCTGGGCATGGTGCTGTCCTGGGCATGGTGCTGTCCCTGGACGCTGAGCTGCCCCTGGGCACTGAGCTGCCCCTGGGCATGGTGCTGTCCTGGGCATGGTGCAGCCCCTGGGCATGATGCTGGCCTGGGCGCTGAGCTGCCCCTGGGCATGGTGCTGCCCTGGCATTGGAGCTGCCGCAGCATCTGCTAGCCCCTGAAGTAGTTTGGAAGCACAGTCACTGCTGTAATGCTGATGCTGGCCAGGTTCTGCACAGCATGACTCCCCCAGACAGCAATGTGACAAATGGTCACCTGTTTTAGTGAGACCCACACAATACTGTGGACGCTGGAAATTTGAAATAAAAGCAGGAAACTCTGGAAAACCTGAGGCGATCTGGCAGCACACACAGAACAGGCAATAATAATAATCTTTATTGTCATTTCACGAGTAGGTTTACATTAACACTGTAATGAAGTTACTGTGAATAGCCTCCAGTGGCCACATTCCGGTGCCTGTTTGGGTACACAGAGGGAGAATTCAGAATGTCCAAATTACCTAACAAGCACGTCTTTCAGGACTTGTGGGAGGAAACCGGAGCAACCGGAGGAAACCCAGGCAGACACGGGGGAGAACGTGCAGACTCCGCACAGACAGTGACCCAAACCAGGGATCAAACCTGGGACCCTGGCGCTGTGAAACAACAGTACTAACCACTGTGCTACCCAATAAGATCAATGCGATCCTGAGGGGACTTGAGAGGGTGGGTGCTGAGAGGGAGGGGGTCATACGAAATAGGGAACACTGTTTAAAATTAAGGGGCTGGATTTTCCGTGCAGCACCCCCCCCCCCCCACCATTCGCGGAGGCATCGGCTGACAGCGCGATCCTCTGATCTCCCTGCTGTCGGCAGGGTTTCCCGTCTGTGGCATCTGCTTCCCCAGAGAGCAGTGGCGACTGTGTCATCGAACAGAATTATGGCTAGTTACACAGATTCTTCACTAACACGGGAGTCAGAGGAAATGGCGGGGGGGGGGGGGGGGGGGAGTGGGGCGCGCGTGTGCAGACACAGGAAAGTAGAGTTGAGGCCACAATCAGGTTAGCCATGATCTTATTGAGTGGCGGAGAAAGCTTGAGGGGCCGAATGGCCTACTCCTGTTACAGATACGCGCAGGGATCGCAAAGAGGCAGATACGCAGACACACACACACACACACGTACCAGTATAACAGGGACAAGCCATCAAAGTGCTCCGCTTCCTCAGACTGTGGCAATAAGGACATGATGAGCTGACCGCTGAGGTGCAGATGCTGCCTGAGCCGCTGAACTGTTCCAACATTTCCTGTTTTTATCTGTTTGAATGATGTTGACTGAGGGATAAGTTCTTCTAATCAATATTGGCCAAGGAGAGGATCACACCAGCTTTATTAGGCCCTGTGTCTGAAATTTGAACGGATTTGAACTGTTTCATATTTAATAATTTGCCAAATCCTTTCCATGAACTCCAGATGACTCCAGTTACTGGATTGAATATTTTCCCAGGCGCTGGTCTGTCAGTGTAAAGTGAGGGTAATCTCTCCTTTGGGTACTTACACAATAAGAGAGTTTCAGCAAACACCAATCTGATTCTGTGGATGATCGAATAACAATGCGACTTCCACATACTGTACACCCAGGGAAGGCTTCGCTCCTGTCTGGGGCTCTGAGTCTTTGTGCATTCTCCCACATTTCATTTAAAAAAATAAATTTAGAGTACCCAATTCTTTTTTTCCAATTCAGGGGCAATTTAGCGTGGCCAATCCACCTACCCGGCACATCTTTGGGTTGTGGGGGTGAGACCCACGGAGACACGGGGAGAATGTGCAAATTCCAGACAGACAGTGACCCGGGGCCTGGAGCGAACCCGGATCCTCAGCGACATGAAGCAGCAGTGCTAACCACTATGCCATAAGAACATAAGAACTCGGAGCAGGAGTCGGCCATCTGGCCCCTCGAGCCTGCTCCGCCATTCAATGAGATCATGGCTGATCTTTTGTGGACTCAGTTCCACTTTCCGGCCCGAACACCATAACCTTTAATCCCTTTATTCTTCAAAAAACTATCTATCTTTATCTTAAAAACATTTAAAGAAGGAGCCTCTACTGCTTCACTGGGCAAGGAATTCCATAGATTCACAACCCTTTGGGTGAAGAAGTTCCTCCTAAACTCAGTCCTAAATCTACTTCCCTTTATTTTGAGGCTATGCCCCCTAGTTCTGCTTTCACCCGCCAGTGAAAACAACCTGCCCACATCTATCCTATTTATTCCCTTCATAATTTTATATGTTTCTATAAGATCCCCCCTCAACCTTCTAAATTCCAACGAGTACAGTCCCAGTCTACTCAACCTCTCCTCGTAATCCAACCCCTTCAGCTCTGGGATTAACCTAGTGAATCTCCTCTGCACGCCCTCCAGTGCCAGTACGTCCTTTCTCAGGTAAGGAGACCAAAACTGAACAATATACTCCAGGTGTGGCCTCACTAACACCTTATACAATTGCAGCATAACCTCCCTAGTCTTAAACTCCATCCCTCTAGCAGTGAAGGACAATCTCCCACAGTACACAACGAGGATTCATAGTTGTACACTGTCACATCCTGTGTTACGATCACCGTTTGGAGCCCATTTCGGGCAGCACGCTGGCGCAGTGGTTAGCACTGCTGCCTCACGCCGCCGTGGTCCCAGGTTCGATCCCGGCTCTGGGTCACTCTCCGTGTGGAGTTTGCACATGCTCCCCGTGTTTGCGTGGGTTTCGCCCCCACAACCCAAAAGATGTGCAGGGTAGGTGGATATGCCATGCTAAATTGCCCCTTAATTGGAAAAAAATGAAGGTGAACTCCGCTCCGAATCCAAGTGTCGGTGGATTTCTCCTCCAAATCCCTCCAAGATGATTGCCACTTGCAAGTTTCCAAATTCCACTCCCAAGAACACACTTTAAAAACTTCTTTTAAATCAAGTATGCTTTCCCTTAGCGGTTTGCATTCTGAAATCCAGACCAGGTTTTCCAAATGACACTTTTAAACAAAGCTTCCATTCCACTTTTAACAGCGAATCTAGACCAACCCCTTTAAGGTTCCCCTGTCTTGGCTGCTTTGCAAACTGCTCTCCGATGTCCAGGCTGTATTAAAATGACATCAAATTTTTTATCCACCTCTGAAGTCTGCTGTCCTACTTTAAATCTAGTTACTGCAATTGTCTCTTTAACTCAGAACACTTTGTTTACTCTTCCTTGAATTGTTCTGAACAATACCTTGGTCTCTGTTCACTTAACTTCAGGTGTCTTAAAAGTTCTTTCTGTCCCAATTCCCTGGTTATCTGGGTTGTATGGTGTTCCTTAGGAAGCTTGCATCTTTGCAATTCCTTTGTCCTGTATAGTCTCCCGGCAGAGTTGAGAGCTGTTCCATCTTCAGTGACCAGTCTCTAACTGCCCACAAATTCAGCTAAAACTAAAACTTAAACATTTCTCTGCGTTACAAGGCCACAGATGCTGAGCAACCACTGCTGGTTTATTTATTCTTCACATCCTAGCCCTCTCCAAGCACAATAAAATCACAGTTGGAACTGAAACCAACCCCTACACATACAAACACCTTTGTCCAGCATGGACTGTAGGTTTTACCCTCCCAGGCAGCGAAACATTAAATTAAACCCATTTAAAAGTACTTTTATTTTCATAACATCTTCACGTAAAACAAATAGTTTTGGAGGTGCCGTCACTATTCTGTCTGCTTTAAGAGGGCGCGCATTTCACTCCCGTCTGGAATTATGTGGTTAATGTGTGTCTTTCAGCATATGTTTGTCCCCATAGAAAAAGGAACAGAGTATTCCTGACCGGTACTGAATGATCCAGGAGAGAGTACATCACATGGGAACATAAACAAAGTACTGTTTGTTCATCTTTATCACCTTACAAACTCCCAGTGCGAAAAACAAGAGATGTGGATGGGAAATAGCAGAGTCTTTTACAGAGAGAACTTTCACACTGCAGAGGCAGTTAACCTAAGACAGCATGCCAAGGTTTTAATCGGGGCGGCAAGACCAACATGAATGGAAAGGGAGGCCAAGAAAGGCATAATGGGGAAAGAGTAACATTTCACTACAAGAACTTGCATTCATATAGCGCCCTTAGCATATTCCAAGGCGCCTCATAGCTAGCATAGGTATGAGAGCATAGTGGTAATGTTCCTGGAAGAGGAATTCAGGGAGACCCCTGGACTAATGATCCGGAGTTCAGATCCTAGCATGGCAGCTGGGATATTCATTCATGACATCTGGAATTTTATTTTAACATGCCTGCGCACCAACGGAATAGTTTGGGTGAGGTGGTGGGAGGTTTCCCGAGCTGATTGTCAGCCCGCTGGTCAACAAGTCCTGTCGCTGGATCCGAAACCGGATCTTCTGCTCCAGCGGTAGGGGGCGCTACCTCTGTGCCACTCGGCCTACTGACTGAAAACTAGTCTCAGTGATGGTGACTATTAAACGAGCAGATGAAATGAAATGAATGAAATGAAATGAAAATCGCTTATTGTCACAAGTAGGCTTCAAATGAAGTCACTGTGAAAAGTCCCTAGTCGCCACATTCCGGCGCCTGTTCGGGGAGATGATTGTAAAAACCCATCTGGTTCACTAATGTTCTTTAGGGAAGGAAATCTGCCGTCCTTACCCGGTCTGGCCTACAGATGACTCCAGACTCAAAACAAAGTTGTGGATTCAGTTGTATTCAAGGCAGCTCGTCGCCACTCTCTGAAGGGCAATGGGCAGTGGGAAATAAAGGATGCTCTTACTATGGGCGGCACTGTAGCACAGTGGTTAGCACTGTTGGTTCACAGCTCCAGGGTCCCAGGTTCGATTCCCGGCTTGGGTCACTGTCTGTGCGGAGTCTGCACGTTCTCCCCGTGTCTGCGTGGGTTTCCTCCGGGTGCTTCGGTTTCCTCCCACAAGTCCCGAAAGACGTGCTTGTTAGGTGAATTGGACATTCTGAATTCCCCCTCAGTGTACCCGAACAGGCACCGGAGTGTGGCGACTAGGGGCTTTTCACAGTAACTTCACTGCAGTGTTAATGTAACGAAGTGTCGGCACCAATGGAGAATCTGTGGTTTTCCACGACGTGAAACCCTCACCGATTCCGGTACCGGTGAGGGGCTAGCTGGCAAGCTGCAGCGGCACACGCCTACACCGCACTGGAAACCATGGCGCTGGCCATGCTGGACCGCGTACCCACCCACCCCGACCCCACAGCCCACCCCCAGGCCATCCCCCACCACTCCCCCCAGCCCTAGCAGAACCCCCCCCCCCCCCCCGACCCGGCCAGCGGCACGGATCCCGGCCGAGTGTGGCGGCGCCGGACACTGTCCGCAGCCGGCACGCCAGGTCCTTGACCCCTGGGATGACACGTGGCCCACGCTGTCGGCAACTCCGCCCGTCGGGGGACGGAGCATCGCGGGCCGCCTGGCTGATAACGCTCCGACGGGGTTGCGACCGCGCGCGCCGCGTGTCCAGATGACATCGATTTTGGAGGGGGGGGGGCGGGGCATCGCAAGCCGGCGCCTGCCCCGATTTCGGTGTCGGGAGCCGTTCTCCGCCCCATCGCCGTTCTCGATTTTGGAGTCGGGTTACGGAGAATCCTGCTCCCAATCTCTGCTGATCTCAGCACTCACCTTTCTGGAAGCCTGGATACCATCAATGGGAAAGACGCCTCCTCCAGCCAATCAATAAGATCCTATGAAAGAAACAAATTTGAAGGCCCAGCAACACAGTGACACTTCCTGCACCCCATCCCAGCCAGCACAAGGAGAAGGCAGAGGTTGGAGAAAGGAATCTGCAACTTACCTTCACTCCTCCCACCATAAAAGAAACATCAGCAGTTTCTCTATATCTATCCATGATATATTAAAACTCTTCCTTCTATGTGAACTTCCTGTCAGCTTCGCCATCATAAATTCCTCTGCCCACCTTTATAATGGAACATTCCTATGTAAACTTGTTACGCTGTAATTGCACCTTCTTACCAGTCGTGGTGCTGTAGCATGCTTTTTGCTTTTAACAGCTCCTCAGCCTGCATTGGAGAGAAATGACTATCCTCCAACCAAATCTGCTTTCTTTTTCCCTAAATTGCTTTACTTTGAACTATAAATAGTAGACTCAAAGTCTAAACTATAGAGCAGAATGTTGACTAACTTCTTATCAGTTAGTTCAGCAATCATGAAATGGCAAAACACCAAGGCCCATCGAGCTCCCCTTCTCCCATCCTAGCAGTCACACGATACAATGAGGATGCTTGACAAAGGGGATGAAATCTGAGGACTGGTTCAATTTCTCCAGCCTCCTGCTTTAGCTGAAGGTCGCACTCGGTTTATGTAATGTTGTGGTGTGGGCAAAGCCTTCTGAAGAAACCAAAGTGAAGACCCACTGTTGAAGCTGAACAGAGTAGCAGGGCAGACAAGGGACAGAAAAGGCCCTGGTCAGTCACAGAATTTTAATAGCTTGTCGATTTGAGAGGAACGACAGAGGGCGACGAGGATTTGCACAGGACTGAGGTCACAGGGTAGTAGAATCAGAAAAGCTACACATTATAATAACAACAAACATTGATATCACACAGCGGAATGTCCCAAGATGTTTCAGAGCATTCCAATCAGTTATAACCCACACCGAGACACTGAAGGAGATTTTCAGGAAAACTTGGTCTGAGGAGAATTATAAAAGATCTATCACCCTGCACATGACACACTTTATCCTGTGTGCTACCCTGTGTGTGACATGTTTTATCCTGCGTGTTATCCTGTGGGAAATGCCTTCTCATGTCTGTTACCCTGTGTGACATGCTTTATCCTGTGTTATCCTGCTTTTGACATGATTTATCCTGTGTGTGACACTTTATCCTGTGTATAACCTTGTGTGTAACATATTTTATCCTGTTACCCTGCATGTGAAACACTCTATCCTGTGTGTTATCCCGTGTGACTATGTCCTGTGTGACTCACTCTATCCTGTGTGTTATCCCGTGTGACTATGTCCTGTGTGACTCACTCTATCCTGTGTGTTATCCCGTGTGTGACACTCTATCCTGTCTTATCCCACATGTGACACACTCTATCTTGTGCGTGACCCACTATCCTGTGTGTTCTCCTGTGTGTGACCCACTATCCTGTGTTATCCTGTGTGTGACACACTGTATTCGGTGTGTTATCCCGTGTGCAACACACTCAGTCTTGTGCGTGACATGCTCTGTCCTGTATGTGACATGTTCTGTCCGATGTTATCCGGTGTATGACATGCTCTGTCCTATGTATGACACACTCTATCCTCTGTGTGACACACCAGCTGCACCACACATACCAATACCAGGGGCTGTTTAGCACAGGGGTAAATCGCTGGCTTTGAAAGCAGACCAAGGCAGGCCAGCAGCACGGTTCAATTCCCGTAACAGCCTCCCCGAACAGGCGCCGGAATGTGGCGACTAGGGGCTTTTCACAGTCACTTCATTTGAAGCCTACTTGTGACAATGAGCGATTTTAATTTCCTTTCATTCATTTTCATTTCAATAATACACCAGCCCCATTTGACAATGTAACATCCTGACAGGAAGAGTCCTCAATGTGAGGTTGGCACAGGGTAATTAAGTGTACAGAACCTTTTGCTTCTTCTGAGACTGTGAAATCCATATTTGAATACAGTCCCATAGTCATTATATTGCACGACCTGTAATCCAGAGAACATCAGCTTAATCGGACCTCGGTTAGTTTAATCATTTCAATTCAGTTCTATATTAAAGTCAGTAGATAAAAATATACTCTTAATAAAAGTGACCACTAGGGTGTTGGAATATTGTAAAAATATAACTGGTCCATTACATAGAACATAACATAGAAAAATAGGGAAGGAAAACTGCTGATTTATCCAAACTGGTCCATTACGTGAGTTTAGTCCATACCAACTTGATATGAGCTTGAACAGCCCTCAGAAATGGCAGGAGAATGGAACAAATAGCAGATTCCAGCTGGGCAATGGGATGAACCAGCAGGTCCCAGCTGGGCAATGGAGAAACCAGCAGGTTCCAGCTGGACAAGCAGGAACCAGCAGGTCCAGCCAAACAATAAGAGAACTAACAGGTCCTGGCTGGACAATGAGGGAACCAGCAGGTTCCAGCTGGACAATGAGGGGACCAGCGGATCCCACCTGGACAATGAGGGAACCAGCAGGTTCCAGCTGGGCAATGGGGGAACCAGCAGGTCCCAGCTCGACAATGGGAGGAACCAGCAGGTCCCAGTTGGACAATGAGGGAAACGGCAGATCCCAGCTGGACAATCAGGTGACCAGCAGATCCCAGCTGGACAATGGAGGAACCAGCAGGTTCCAGCTGGACAATGCAGGAAACAGCAGATTCCAGCTGGTCAATGAGGGAACAAGCAGGTCCCAGCTGGACAATGAGGGGGAAGCAGCAGATCTCAGCTGGACAATGCGGGAACAGCAGATCCCTGTTGGACAATAAGAGAACCAGCAGATCCCAGCTAGATAATGGAGGAACCAGCAGATCCCAGCTGGACAATGTGGGAACCAGCAAATCCCAGCTGGACAATGAGGGAACAGGGAACCAGCAGGTCCCAGCTGGACAATGAGGGAACCAGCAGTTCCCAGCTGGACAATGAGGGAACCAGCAGGTCCCAGCTGGACAATGAGGGAACCAGCAGGTCCCAGCTGGGCAATGGAGGAACCAGCAGGTTCCAGCTGGACAATGAGGGAACCAGCAGGTTCCAGCTGGACATTGAGGGAACCAGCAGGTCCCAGCTGGACAATGGAGGAACCAACAGGTCCCAGCTGGACAATGGAGGAACCAGCAGGTTCCAGCTGGACAATGGAGGAACCAGCAGGTCCCAGTTGGATAATGGAGGAACCAGCAGGTTCCAGCTGGACAATGAGGGAACCAGCAGGTCCCACCTGGACAATGAGGGAACCAGCAGTTCCCAGCTGGACAATGGAGGAACCAGCAGGTCCCAGCTGGACAATGGAGGAACCAGCAGGTTCCAGCTGGACAATGGAGGAACCAGCAGGTCCCAGCTGGACAATGGAGGAACCAGCAGGTTCCAGCTGGACAATGGAGGAACCAGCAGGTTCCAGCTGGACAATGGAGGAACCAGCAGGTTCCAGCTGGACAATGGAGGAACCAGCAGGTCCCAGCTGGACAATGAGGGAACCAGCAGGTCCCAGCTGGACAATGGAGGAACCAGCAGGTCCCAGCTGGACAATGGAGGAACCAGCAGGTCCCAGCTGGACAATGGAGGAACCAGCAGTTCCCAGTTGGACAATGAGGGAACCAGCAGTTCCCAGCTGGACAATGAGGGAACCAGCAGGTCCCAGCTGGACAATGAGGGAACCAGCAGGTCCCAGCTGGACAATGAGTGAACCAGCAGTTCCCAGCTGGACAATGAGGGAACCAGCAGTTCCCAGTTGGACAATGAGGGAACCAGCAGTTCCCAGCTGGACAATGAGGGAACCAGCAGGTCCCAGCTGGACAATGAGGGAACCAGCAGGTCCCAGCTGGACAATGAGTGAACCAGCAGTTCCCAGCTGGACAATGAGGGAACCAGCAGGTCTCGCCAAGGTTTCCCGGGTGGTTTTCTCCTGTTTTTTTCACCCTTCTGTCACTTCAAAAGGGTTTGCTGTCAGGTTTTGTTGTTTGCCCACCTGCGGCCTGTCACTGGGCTCCGAGCCTCGGCCTCTGGTATTCTCCGCTCCCCGCGCGGCCCCACAGTCACGCTCCCTCCCAGTGCGCAGGCGCTGTCGCGGGACCCTCCGGGAGATGTAGTCCAGTCTGGCAGAACGCGCAGCCGCAGAGCCGAGGCAGGGCGGATATGACGCACAAAGGGGGATAGACGCGGAGATATTGGGAAGTTGGGGGGGGGGGGGAGATACTGGGAGGTGAGGGGGAGATACTGGGAGATGCGGGGAGATACTGGGAGGTGGGGGGAGATACTGGGAGGTGGGGGGGGAGATACTGGGAGGTGGGGGGGGAGATACTGGGAGGTGCGGGGAGATACTGGGAGGTGAGGGGGAGATACTGGGAGGTGAGGGGGAGATACTGGGAGATGCGGGGAGATACTGGGAGGTGGGGGGAGATACTGGGAGGTGGGGGGGGAGATACTGGGAGGTGGAGGGGGAGATACTGGGAGGTGGGGGGGGGGAGATACTGGGAGGTGGGGGGGGAGATACTGGGAGGTGGGGGGGGAGATACTGGGAGGTGGAGGGGGAGATACTGGGAGGTGGAGGGGGAGATACTGGGAGGTGCGGGGAGATACTGGGAGGTGCGGGGAGATACTGGGAGGTGGAGGGGGAGATACTGGGAGGTGGGGGGGGGGGAGATACTGGGAGGTGAGGGGGGATACTGGGAGGTGGAGGGGGAGATACTGGGAGGTGGAGGGGGAGATACTGGGAGGTGGAGGGGGAGATACTGGGAGGTGGAGGGGGAGATACTGGGAGGTGGGGGGGGAGATACTGGGAGGTGGGGGGGGAGATACTGGGAGGTGGAGGGGGAGATACTGGGAGGTGGAGGGGGAGATACTGGGAGGTGGAGGGGGAGATACTGGGAGGTGGAGGGGGAGATACTGGGAGGTGCGGGGGGGGAGATACTGGGAGGTGGGGGGGAGATACTGGGAGGTGGGGGGGAGATACTGGGAGGTGGGGGGGAGATACTGGGAGATGCGGGGGAGATACTGGGAGATGCGGGGAGATACTGGGAGGTGGGGTGGAGATACTGGGAGGTGAGTGGGAGATACTGGGAGGTGAGGGGGAGATACTGGGAGGTGAGGGAGATACTGGGAGGTGAGGGGGAGATACTGGGAGGTGGGGGGATACTGGGAGGTGGAGGGGGAGATACTGGGAGGTGGGGGGGGAGATACTGGGAGGTGCGTGGAGATACTGGGAGGTGGGGGGAGATACTGGGAGGTGGAGGGGGAGATACTGGGAGGTGAGTGGGAGATACTGGGAGGTGAGGGGGAGATACTGGGAGGTGAGGGAGATACTGGGAGGTGAGGGGGAGATACTGGGAGGTGGGGGATACTGGGAGGTGGAGGGGGAGATACTGGGAGGTGGGGGGGGAGATACTGGGAGGTGGAGGGGGAGATACTGGGAGGTGCGGGGAGATACTGGGAGGTGAGGGGGAGATACTGGGAGGTGGAGGGGGAGATACTGGGAGGTGGAGATACTGGGAGGTGAGGGGGAGATACTGGGAGGTGAGGGGGAGATACTGGGAGGTGGCGGGGGAGATACTGGGAGGCGCGGGGACATACTGGGAGGTGGGGGGGAGATACTGGGAGGTGGGGTGGAGGTACTGGGAGGTGGAGGGGGAGATACTGGGAGGTGGGGGGGAGATACTGGGAGGTGGGGGGGGGAGATACTGGGAGGTGGAGGGGGAGGTACTTAGAGGTGAGGGGGAGATACTGGGAGGTGAGGGGGAGATACTGGGAGGTGGGGGGATACTGGGAGGTGAGGGGGAGATACTGGGAGGTGAGGGGGAGATACTGGGAGGTGAGGGAGATACTGGGAGATGAGGGGGAGATACTGGGAGGTGGGGGGATACTGGGAGGTGAGGGGGAGACACTGGGAGGTGAGGGGGAGATACTGGGAGGTGGGGGGGGGAGATACTGGGAGGTGGGGGAGATACTGGGAGGTGGGGGGGGAGATACTGGGAGGTGGAGATACTGGGAGGTGGGAGGAGATACTGGGAGGTGGGGGGGAGATACTGGGAGGTGGGGGGGAGATACTGGGAGGTGGGGGGGAGATACTGGGCGGTGCGGGGGGAGATACTGGGAGGTGGGGGGAGATACTGGGAGGTGGGGGGAGATGGTGGGGGGATACTGGGAGGTGGAGATACTGGGAGGTGGAGGGGGAGATACTGGGAGGTGGAGGGGGAGATACGTGGAGGGGGAGATACTGGGAGGTGGAGATACTGGGAGGTGGGGGGAGATACTGGGAGGTGGAGGGGGAGATACTGGGAGGTGGGGGGAGATACTGGGAGGTGGAGATACTGGGAGGTGGAGGGGGAGATACTGGGAGGTGGAGATACTGGGAGGTGGGGGGGAGATACTGGGAGGTGGGGGTATGTTGGCATGGGGCATTGGGGTGGTGAGATATTGGGGAGGGGAAGATATGGAGAGGAGGAGATATTGATAGTGGGGGAGATATTGGAAGGTGGGGTTATTGGGAGGTGGGGGGAAGATGGCAATTGGTAATGGGATTTGGTGGAAATGTGAGGGTTTGTGACGAGATGGGAGTTTTGGGGAAAGCGGGTGGGAGAGGTGGACATGGGTAGATGTGGAAAAAGTGAAGGGGGGAGAAAGAGGGAGGGGGCCGAAAGCGATCACGGGCTGGCATGATTCCAGGCTGGGGGAAGTGTGGGTGAAAATAGTCCCATTTTCCATCACTTAGTATTTACCCCCCAAAGAATCATTATGTACCCCCCCCAAAAAAAATCAATATGTACCCCATCACAGTCAAAATCTATCACCAAAAATGCAAAGGAAACCATGGGCATCTATTAGAAACACTTTGCTGACACAAGTGATAATATCCAAATTAGACAGGAGATACAGGCCAATTTTATTTCATGATAATTTTAAAAATATTACAGACGCCATGAAGTTAATCCTGGTTCACCCACCCAGGAACATCAGTCACCTAATTTCAGCATCCAATCGTTTTAGCGCTTCCCCTCAACTCTCCATGTCGTAATATTTATTGGAGAGAGAATGGAGCTCGCGTGGCGAGTCTGGATGACTCTGTCAAAATCATTCAGACTGGAAACATCAGCTCCCTTCGCTCTCCACAGTTGCTGTCAGACCTGCTGAGATTGTCCAGCGTTTTCTGTTTCCGATTCCAGCATCCGCAGTCATTTGCTTTTATCACAATACTTACTCCTCACTGTGTGAAAATATTAGCAAAAATAACTTTTCTTTATACCAATTCTATTTAAAGTACCAACTCGCATTTCCACCTTGCGATGACCCAAAGTGCTTCAGAGCCAGTGAAGTGCCCTTTGATGTGCAGTCACTGTAGGAGACAGCAGATCCCGCGCACGGTAATGTGATAACGGCAAGGCAATCTGGAGTGATGTTAGTTGATGGATAAATATTGGTCAAGGCACCGGGGAGAAATAGTGTCCCGGGGTTAATTTACATTCATGTATAATTGCCTCACACTGCCTGTTTGTATCCTGACTGGCAGTTTGAAGCCCAGCTCTATTCAGAGGAAGCTTGGCTTGGGTCTGGGTTTGTTGTTTGTTCCTGCTGCTGAAGTTTGATGTGAGGGGAGATCGAACTGGGTGGGTGGGTGGGGGGTACAATTTAAAGATAGGGGAGTCTGAAAGCCATGGGGGATGCGTGATTTAATATATTTAAGGCTGGGTTAGACAGGGTTTTTGACATACGAGGGAAGCAAGTGTTACTTTGGTGCGGTTGGGTTGGGGTGGGGAGGGTGGGGGGTGCAGAGCAGACAATAAAATGGAGTTGAGGCCACCATCAGATGAATCATGATCTTTATTGAATGGCGGGGCAGGCTCAAGCGGCCTACTCCTGCTCCTAATTCTTATGATCTCATGACGTACCAGAGCAGAACAACTCGAATTGCAACATCTCCAACGTTCAGAGTACTGGACTGAACTGTCAGTTCAGCTAATGTGAAGGACAACAAGTTGTACCCACAACCTTCTGAATGTGATGTAACCACAAAAGTCTTTCGTCTCTTCCTTTTTGGAACACAGAAACAATAAATGACCATTCAACTGACACTTGTGGATGAGAATTCCAAGCTTCCGCCACTCTTGGTGTGTCGAAATGTTTCTTAATCTCACGCCCGAAAGGCCTTGCTCCAATGTTTAGACTGTGCAGGAAAGGATTTCTCCCGATCTACCCTCTCGAGTTCTTTTAATATCTTGGAGCTTTTGATCAAATGACCCCTGAAGTCGGGGCGGACCTGGGTTCGAATCCCGACCCTGGGTCACTGTCCGTGTGGAGTGTGCACATTCTCCCTGTGTCTGCGTGGGTTTCACCCCCACAACCCAAAGATGTGCAGGGTGGGTGGATTGGCCACGCTAAATTGCCCCTTAATTGGGAAAAAAAGTAATTGGGTACTCTGAATTTTGAAAACAAAATGACCCCTTAAGTCTTTCACTTTTCAGGAAATACAACCTGGGTGTGTGTCATCTCTCCTCTAGCTCATGGAGTCCAGATATCATTCTGATAAATCGAGGCTGTAGGAGCAGAAGCAGGCCATTCGGCCCATCGGGGCTGCTCCACCAATCAATGAGATCATGACTGTTCTGATGTGAAAATCCTCAATGCCACTTTCCCACAATCCTTGATTCGAAATCTGAACATACTGAACGACCCAGCCTCTACAGCTCTCTGCGGTAAAGAATTTCACAGATTCACCACCTTCTGAGAGAAGAAATTCCTCCTCATCTCGGTCTTAAATGTGCAACCACTCACTCTGAGATTGTGCCCTCTGGTCCTAGACGCTCCCACAAGGAGAAACAACCTCTCAGCATCGACCCTGTCAAACCCCCTGAGAATCAGATTTGTCTCAATAAGGTCTCAACTCTTCTAAACTCCAATGGGTACAGGCCCAATCTACTCAACCTCACAAGAAAACCCCTCCAGACCCAGGATCAACCTTGTGAACCTTCTCTGGGCTGCCTCCAAGGTCAGTTTATCTTTCCTCAGATAAGGGGAATAAAACTGTTCACAGTATCACAGGTGTGGTCTAACTAGTGCTTTGTATAGTTTCAGCAAGATTTCCCTATTTTTGTACTCCATTCCCTTTGAAATAAAGCCCAACATTCCATTTGCCTTCCCTATTACCCGCTGAACGTACATGCTAGCTTTTTGTGATTTATGCACGAGGACCTCCAGATCCCTCCGTGCTGCAGCTTTCTGCAGTCTCTCTCCATTTAAATAACATTCAGCTCCTTTATTCTTCCTACCAAAGTGCAGAACTTCACATTTCCCTACACTATATTCCTACTGCCAAGTGTTTGCCACTCACCTAACCTGTCTCTATCCCTCTGTAGACTCTGTCATCTTCACCATTTGCCTTCCCTCCTATTTTTGTACCAGCCACAAACTTGGCAATAGTACATTCATTTCCCTCATCCAAAATATATTGTAAATAATTGTGACCCCGGCACAGATCCCTGTGGTACTCTACTAGTTACAGGCTGCCATCCTGAAAATGCCTTTCTTATCCCAACTCTCTGTCTTCTATTAGCTAGCCAATCTTCTTTCCATGCTAATATACTAACCCCAACACCGTGGGATCTTATCTTAACAAGTAGCCTTTTGTGCGGTACCTTATCAAACCATTTTTGGAAGTCCATATATATTACATCTACTGGTTCCCTTTATCTACCCTGCTCATTACCACCTCAAAGAATTCTAATACATTTGCAAGGCATGATTTCCCCTTCATGAAGCCATGCTGACTCTGTTTGATTATGTTAGGTATTTTTAAATGCTCTGCATTAAATCCTTTATAATGGACTCTTAACATTTTCCCAATGAGAGATGTCACGCTAACTAGCCTATAGTTAGCTGTTTTTTGTCCCCCTACCTTTTTGATTAATTACATTGGCAGTTTTCCAATCCTCTGGAACTTTTCCAGAATTTAAGGATTCTTGGAGGATTATTAACTGTGTATCCACTATCTCTACAGCTACTTCCTTTAATATGCTCACATGCAACCCGTCAGATCCAGGGGATTTAGCGACCTTTCGCCCCATTAGTTTCCCTAGTACTTTTTCCTTGATGATAGTTATTGTATTTATGTCCCCCCCCCCCCCCCCCCCCCCCGACTCTCTCTGCCCCTTGTTTATTTGGTATTTTTGGAATGTCATAAGTGACTTCTACTATGAATACTGACGCAAAGTACTTAACCCCTTTGCCATTGCCTGGCTCCTCAAAAGTTATTTCCCCAGTTACATTCTCTAAGGGACCTACGTTCACTTTGGCCTCTCTCTTGCTTTATACATATTTTAAAAAATATATTTAGTGTACCCAATTCATTTTTTCCAATTAAGGGGCATTTTAAGGACCAGCTGAAATAGCACAGTTGGGAGAGCGTTAGACTGAAGATCTAAAGGTCCCTGGTTCAATCCCGGATTCCGGCATTCAACCGGGTGCTGCGTTTCCTTGCTAGGGGCTGGTTTAGCACAGGGCTAAATAGCTGGCTTTTAAAGCAGACTAAAACAGGCCAGCAGCGCGGTTCAATCCCCGTACCAGCCTCCCTGAACAGGCGCCGGAATGTGGCGACTTGGGGCTTTTCACAGTAACTTCATTTGAAGCCTACTTGTGACAATAAGCGATTTTTATTTCATTTCATTTCAATTTAGCGTGGCCAACCCACCGAGCCTGTACATCTTTGGGTTGTGGGGGCGAAATCCACGCAAAACATGGGGAGAATGAATAAACTCCACACGGACAGTGACCCAGAGCCGGGATTGAACCTGGGGCCTCGACGCCGTGAGGCTGCAGGGCTAACCACTGTGCCACCGTGCTGCCCCTCCTTTTTATATATTTAAAAAAGATCATAGTGTCTGTTTTTATATTACCTGCTTGTTTACCCTCATGGTTTATCTTCTCCCTCTATTTTTTTGGTCATCCTTTGTTGGTTCTAAATCTTTCTCAATTCTCTGGTTTGTCACTAATCTTTGCTACATTGAATGTTTTTTCTTACAGTTTAATATTATCCTTAACTTCCTTGGTTAACCATGGTTGATTTATCCCTTTCCTAGAATCGTTCTTCCTCATTGGGAAATGTTTTTTATGGGTAATGAACTATTTTCATAAAATCTGCCATTGTTGATCAGTCGTCTCCACCATTCAGGATTACTGATGAAATTCAACGTGGGCAAGTGCGAGGTCTTCCACTTTGGAAAAAAGAATAGAGGCATGGACTATTTTCTAAACGGTGACAAAATTCATAATGCTGAAGTGCAAAGGGACTTGGGAGTCCTAGTCCAGGATTCTCTAAAGGTAAACTTGCAGGTTGAGTCCGTAATTAAGAAAGCAAATGCAATGTTGTCATTCATCTCAAGAGGCTTGGAATATAAAAGCAGGGATGTACTTCTGAAGCTTTATAAAGCATTAGTTAGGTCCCATTTAGAATACTGTGAGCAATTTTGGGCCCCACACCTCAGGAAGTACATACTGGCACTGGAGCGGGTCCAGCGGAGATTCACACGGATGATCCCAGGAATGGTAGGCCTAACATACGATGAACGTCTGAGGATCCTGGGATTATATTCATTGGAGTTTAGGAGGTTGAGGGGAGATCTAATAGAAACTTACAAGATAATGAATGGCTTAGATAGGTTGGACGTAGGGAAGTTGTTTCCATTAACAGGTGAGACTAGGACCCGGGGGCACAGCCTTAGAATAAAAGGGAGTCACTTTAGAACAGAGATGAGGAGGAATTTCTTCAGCCAGTGGGTCTGTGGAATTCATTGCCACAGAGGGCGGTGGAGGCCGGGACGTTGAGTGTCTTTTAGACAGAAGTTGATAAATTCTTGATTTCTCAAGGAATTAAGGGCTATGGAGAGAGAGCGGGTAAATGGAGTTGAAATCAGCCATGATTGAATGGTGGAGTGGACTCGATGGGCCGAATGGCCTTACTTCCACTCCTATGTCTTATGGTCTTTTCTGCTATACTCCTTTCCCAGTCCACTCATGCCATTCCTCTGTAATTACCCTTATTTAAGTTTAGCACAGTTGTTTCTAATGCAGGTTTCTCACTCTCAACCTGAATGCTAAATTCTACCATGTTGATGGTCACTGTTTCCTCGGGGATCTTTCACTCTGAGATGGTTTATTGAACCTGCCTCATTCTACATTACCAGATCCCAAATAGCCCGATCCCTGGTTGGATCCACAGCACATGGCAGTAAAGTTGACTTGTACAGGCTGATGGTTCTCCCGAGGGTGCTGAAACCAGCCTCCACCCACTGCCCAGGATCAACCAGCTAACACAGCACAAGAATGGTGAATATTACACGTATCGCAATTGTATTGAAGCAGCTCATTGTGCAACTTGATCGATCTGGACAACTTAAATTGCCATTGGACTTTTTTGAAATGACCATTTTGGAAATGTCTGTAATGTTCCTCGGACTGCATTGCAACATGTCAGGGTTCAACACAATCTCGGTCGAAAACGTGAATATTATTGCACTTTCTGTGAAGGCCATTTTGAAATGTTTGTAATGTTCTTTCTGATAGTTTAGGAATAAAGTATATATTGGCAACAAAGAAAAAACACAACACAAAAACAGGAAAGAACCATGGCCTCTCTCAATCTGACACTCAATTGATAACCTCACCAAACTATCCCCAGAGTCCTGAAACAGACAACGCGATTACAAAACTGAGACAGAACATGATGTACGGCAGAATATTCACGCATTCATTGTTACAAATAATCCAATCCTTTTTAAAATGTTTTTTCAATATCAAATCACCACTCCATGTCATTCATATAGAATTCCTTACAATGGAACAACACAATTCACCTAATTTATTCATTCTAAAGCACTTCACGATGTTCCAAATTCATGGCGGCCACTTTATCAAAGCAAATGTTTTTTTCTATGCAGTTGAACGGTTGCTCCACAGCGCCACGGTCCCAGGTTCGATTCCCGGCTGGGTCACTGTCTTTGCGAAGTCTGCACGTTCCCCCCGTGTCTGCATGGGTTTCCTCCGGGTCCTCCGGTTTCCTCCCACAAGTCCCGAAAGACGTGCTTGTTAGGTGAATTGGACATTCTGAATTCTCCCTCTGTGTACCCGAACAGGTGCCGGAATGTGGCGTCTAGGGGATTTTCACAGTAACTTCATTGCAGTGTCAGTGTAAGCCTACTTGTGACACTAATAAAGATTATTATTAGATGTTGGACTGCTCGGTGTTAATGGCTTTTTACCACTGAATCAGATCTGGACCAAAGTGAGAGTCAGTGTGTGTGGGACCCATACCCCAGTGAGAGTCAGTGTGTGTGGAACTGTATCCCAGTGAGAGTCAGTGTGTGTGGAACTATCCCAGTGAGAGTCAGTGTGTGTGGGACTGTACCCCAGTGAGAGTCAGTGTGTGTGGAACTGTATCCCAGTGAGAGTCAGTGTGTGTGGAACTATCCCAGTGAGAGTCAGTGTGTGTGGAACTGTATCCCAGTGAGAGTCAGTGTGTGTGGAACTGTATCCCAGTGAGAGTCAGTGTATGTGGAACTGTACCCCAGTGAGAGTCAGTGTGTGTGGGTCCCGTACCCCAGTGAGAGTCAGTGTGTGTGGAACTGTATCCCTGTGAGAGTCAGTGTGTGTGGGACCCGTACCCCAGTGAGAGTCAGTGTGTGTGGAACTGTATCCCAATGAGAGTCAGTGTGTGTGGAACTGTACCCCAGTGGGAGTCAATGTGTGTCGAACTGTATCCCAGTGAGAGTCAGTGTGTGTGGAACTGTACCCCAGTGAGAGTCAGTGTGTGTGGAACTGTACCCCAGTGAGAGTCAGTGTGTGTGGGTCCCGTACCCCAGTGAGAGTCAGTGTGTGTGGAACTGTATCTCTGTGAGAGTCAGTGTGTGTGGGACCCGTACCCCAGTGCGAGTCAGTGTGTGTGGAACTGTATCCCAGTGAGAGTCAGTGTGTGTGGAACTGTATCCCAGTGAGAGTCAGTGTGTGTGAAACTGTACCCCAGTGAGAGTCAGTGTGTGTGGGTCCCGTACCCCAGTGAGAGTCAGTGTGTGTGGAACTGTATCCCTGTGAGAGTCAGTGTGTGTGGGACCCGTACCCCAGTGAGAGTCAGTGTGTATGGGACAGTATCCCAGTGAGAGTCAGTGTGTGTGGAACTGTACCCCAGTGAGAGTCAGTGTGTGTGGGACCCGTACCCCAGTGAGAGTCAGTGTGTGTGGAACTATCCCAGTGAGAGTCAGTGTGTGTGGAACTGTACCCCAGTGAGAGTCAGTGTGTGTGGAACTGTATCCCAGTGAGAGTCAGTGTGTGTGGGACTGTATCCCAGTGAGAGTCAGTGTGTGTGGAACTGTATCCCAGTGAGAGTCAGTGTGTGTGGGACCCGTACCCCAGTGAGAGTCAGTGTGTGTGGAACTATCCCAGTGAGAGTCAGTGTGTGTGGAACTGTATCCCAGTGAGAGTCAGTGTGTGTGGGACTGTATCCCAGTGCGAGTCAGTGTGTGTGGAGCTGTACCCCAGTGAGAGTCAGTGTGTGTGGAACCCATACCCCAGTGAGAGTCCGTATGTGTGGGACCCGTACCCCAGTGAGAGTCAGTGTGTGTGGAACCCGTACCCCAGTGAAAGTCAGTGTGTGTGGGACCCATACCCCAGTGAGAGTCAGTGTGTGTGGAACTCGTACCCCAGTGAGAGTCAGTGTGTGTGGAACTGTATCCCAGTGAGAGTCAGTGTGTGTGGTACCCGTACCCCAGTGAGAGTCAGTGTGTGTGGAACTATCCCAGTGAGAGTCAGTGTGTGTGGAACTGTACCCCAGTGAGAGTCAGTGTGTGTGGAACTATCCCAGTGAGAGTCAGTGTGTGTGGAACTGTACCCCAGTGAGAGTCAATGTGTGTGGAACTATCCCAGTGAGAGTCAATGTGTGTGGGACCCGTACCCCAGTGAGAGTCAGTGTGTGTGGAACTATCCCAGTGAGAGTCAGTGTGTGTGGAACCCGTACCCCAGTGAGAGTCAGTGTGTGTGGAACTGTATCCCAGTGAGAGTCAGTGTGTGTGGGACTGTATCCCAGTGCGAGTCAGTGTGTGTGGAACTGTACCCCAGTGAGAGTCAGTGTGTGTGGAACTGTACCCCAGTGAGAGTCAGTGTGTGTGGGACTATCCCAGTGAGAGTCAGTGTGTGTGGAACTGTACCCCAGTGAGAGTCAGTGTGTGTGGAACTATCCCAGTGAGAGTCAGTGTGTGTGGAACTGTATCCCAGTGAGAGCCAGTGTGTGTGGGACTGTATCCCAGTGCGAGTCAGTGTGTGTGGAACTGTATCCCAGTGAGAGTCAGTGTGTGTGGGACTGTATCCCAGTGCGAGTCAGTGTGTGTGGAACTGTACCCCAGTGAGAGTCAGTGTGTGTGGAACTGTACCCCAGTGAGAGTCAGTGTGTGTGGGACCCGTACCCCAGTGAGAGTCAGTGTGTGTGGAACTATCCCAGTGAGAGTCAGTGTGTGTGGAACTGTACCCCAGTGAGAGTCAGTGTGTGTGGAACTATCCCAGTGAGAGTCAGTGTGTGTGGAACTGTACCCCAGTGAGTCAGTGTGTGTGGAACCCGTACCCCAGTGAGAGTCAGTATGTGTGGGACCCGTACCCCAGTGAGAGTCAGTGTATGTGGAACCCGTACCCCAGTGAGAGTCAGTGTGTGTGGGACCCATACCCCAGTGAGAGTCAGTGTGTGTGGAACTGTACCCTGTGAGAGTCAGTGTGTGTGGAACTGTACCCTGTGAGAGTCAGTGTGTGTGGAACTGTACCCCAGTGAGAGTCAGTGTGTGTGGAAATGTACCCCAGTGAGAGTCAGTGTGTGTAATTAGTTTTTTAATGTCTTTTTCGAAGTGGGAATATTGGCGATGGGATGAGGAGCGATATTTCTGCCTATGAGATACGTTGGACACTTGTGAATCTTGGCATTCAATGGAGGAACTGCTGCATTTCCCACTAATGGCTCCAGGAGGCGTTACTGATCACAATCCTGTTGGTGTAAAGAGTGACTGCACTTGGAGCTTCAGCCTGGGCCTGTGTGGGTGAACCATCAGTGACCTGTGACCAGGTCTCTCCGTGTGCTGCAATGACAGCCGCTATCTCCAGGCTTCTGCGCATCTTCAAGGTAGAACTGCCTCCAATCTTTCCAAACGTCCTTTGGATTCGATCACAATCTCCGTGAGCTGTACAAAGGGATAAAGACAATATTATTTCATTGAGTTTTGCACTTCAGCTCCATCCATTAACCTTCGAATTAGAGATAATGGATTTATATTCCCTGAAGTTTAGAAGAATGAGAGGTGACTTATTTAAGCAAATAAAATTCGAAGGTGGTTTGTTTTTTTCTAGTTGGTGAGTCTGGAACTTGAGTCACAACTCAGGACAAGCGGACAACCATTTCGGACAGAGAGGAGGATAATTTTACTCAAAGGGTTGTGAACCTACCCACAGAGAGCTGTCAACGCTCAGACGATGAATATATTCAACGCTGAGGTCAATAGGTTTTGGGGAACTTGGTGAATTGAGGGATGTGGGGAGCGGGTGGGAGAAAGGGGACGAGATCGAGGATCAGCCATGATCTTATTGGCTGCTGGAACAGCCTCGCGTGGGGACCCATGGCCACTCCTGCTTCTTATACACCTAACAACAAACAGAATCTAGATGTTGGGTGGTCATCTAGCATACTTGGTATACAAGTATACTTGGTGCCATTATTTTATAGGCACTGACCTTTCTCCTCCAGGTTCCGAATCTCTTATCTCCAGTTATCTCATTTAATATCTGGCTATAATTGTATAATCAGTGGAAAATGTTAAAATATTTCTGGAAATCATCTTTGATAATTCCTTCCAAACACCTCTGTGAATCCTAGTGAGACTCCCTGCCTCCCTAAACAGCAATTATGACCATAACCTTTTCAAAGAGAGCGGCTTACCATCAGGAGGACCCGACACAATATCCATCTCTGTCGAGCCAAATCATTGCTGATGTACTGGCACATTGACACATCAATGAGCTGTGCTCCATAGCGAGGCAGATCCAGGCCCAGACAGACATTCACGCCCAGCAAGGCCCAGGCTCAGATCAAAGCTCAGGTTCTGAGTCTGCATGGGTTGCACTCCACAACTCAAAGGTGTGCAGAGTAGGTGGATTGGCCACACTAAATTGCCCCTTAATTGGAAAAAATAATTGGGTAATCTAAATTTAAAAAAAAAGCTCAGGTTCAGAGAGGGCCCAGGCACAGGTCTATAGGCCACAAGCCCAGACCGATAGGCTGCAGGCCCAGACATATAGGCTGCAGGCCCAGACCAGAGGCTATGAGCACAGGCCCAGACCTATAGGCTGCAGGCCCAGACCAGAGGCTATGAGCACAGGCCCATACCTATAGGATGCAGGTCCAGACCTATAGGATGCAGGCCTGGACCTATAGGATGCAGGCCCAGACTGATAGGATGCAGGCCCAGACTGATAGGTTGCAGGCCCAAACCTAAGGGGCACAGGCCCAGACCTATAGGATGCAGACACAGGCCTAGAGGATGCAGGCCCGGACCTATAGGATGCAGGCCCGGACCTATAGGATGCAGGCCCAGACCTATAGGATGCAGGCCCAGCCTGATAGGATGCAGGCCCAGACCGATGGGATGCAGGCCCAGACCTATAGGATGCAGGCCCAGACCTATAGGATGCAGGCCCGGACCTATAGTATGCAGGCCCAGGCCAATAGTATGCAGGCCCAGACCGATGGGATGCAGGCCCAGACCTATAGGATGCAGGCCCAGACCTATAGTATGCAGTCCCAAACCGAAGGGGCACAGGCCCAGACCTATAGGATGCAGGCCCAGACCTATAGGATGCAGGCCCAGACCTATACGATGCAGGCCCAGACCGATGGGAGGCAGGCCCAGACCGATGGGAGGCAGGCCCAGACAATAGGATGCAGGCCCAGACCGATGGGATGCAGGCCCAGACCTGTAGGATGCAGGCCCGGACCTATAGGATGCAGGCCCGGACCTATAGTATTCAGGCCCGGACCGATGGGATGCAGGCCCGAACCCAAAGGGGCACAGGCCCAGACCTGTAGGATGCAGGCCCAGACCTGTAGGATGCAGGCCCAGACCTATAGGATGCATGTCCAGACCTATAGGATGCAGGCCCAGACTGATGGGGTGCAGGCCCAGACCTATAGGATGCAGGCCCAGACCTATAAAATGGAGGCCCAGACCAATAGGATGCAGGCCCAGACCAATGGGATGCAGGCCCATACCTATAGGATGCAGGCCCAGACCTATAGGATGCAGGCCCCGACCTATAGGATGCAGGCCAAGACCTATAGGACGCAGGCCCAGACCTATACAATGCAAGCCCAGACCTATAGGATGCAGGCCCAGACCAATGGGATGCAGGTCCAGATATATAGGATGCAGCTCCAGACCTATAGGATGCAGGCCCGGACCGATAGGACGCAGGCCCGGACCTATAGGATGCAGGCCCAGACCTATAAAATGCAGGCCCATACCTATAGGATGCAGGCCCAGGCCTATAGGATCCAGGCCCCGACCTATAGGATGCAGGCCAAGACATATAGGATGCAGGCCCAGGCCTATACAATGCAAGCCCAGACCTATAGGATGCAGGCCCGGACCGATGGGATGCAGGCCCAGACCTATAGGATGCAGGCCCAGACCTATAAAATGCAGGCCCATACCTATAGGATGCAGGCCCAGGCCTATAGGATGCAGGCCCCGACCTATAGGATGCAGGCCAAGACCTATAGGACGCAGGCCCATACCTATACAATGCAAGCCCAGACCTATAGGATGCAGGCCCCGACCAATGGGATGCAGGCCCAGATATATAGGATGCAGGTCCTGACCTATAGGATGCAGGCCCGGACCGATAGGATGCAGGCCCGGACCTATAGGATGCAGGCCCAGACCTATAAAATGCCGGCACATACCTATAGGATGCAGGCCCAGGCCTATAGGATTCAGGCCCCGACATATAGGATGCAGGCCAAGACCTATAGGACGCAGGCCCAGACCTATACAATGCAAGCCCAGACCTATAGGATGCAGGCCCAGACCAATGGGATGCAGGCCCAGATATATAGGATGCAGGTCCAGACCTATAGGATGCAGGCCCGGACCGATAGGATGCAGGCCCGGACCTATAGGATGCAGACCCAGACCTATAAAATGCAGGCCCATACCTATAGGATGCAGGCCCAGGCCTATAGGATGCAGGCCCCGACCTATAGGATGCAGGCCAAGACCTATAGGACGCAGGCCCAGACCTATACAATGCAAGCCCAGACCTATAGGATGCAGGCCCAGACCAATGGGATGCAGGCCCAGATATATAGGATGCAGGTCCAGGCCTATAGGATGCAGGCCCGGACCGATAGGATGCAGGCCCGGGCCTATGAGATGCAGGCCCCGACCGATGGGACACATTTCCAGAGCGATGGGGTGCAGGCCCAGACCTATAGGATGCAGGCCCAGATCTATATAATTGAGGCCCAGACCTATAGGATGCAGGCCCAGACCTATAGGATGCAGACACATGCCCAGACCTATAGGATGCAGGTCCAGATCTTTAGGATGCAGCCCAGGTCCATATGATGCAGGCCCAGACCTATAGGATGCAGGCACAGGCCCAGACCTATAGGATGCAGTTCTGGACCAAGAGGATTCAGACCCGGACCTATAGAACGCAGGCCTGAACCAAGAGAATTCAGGCCCGGACCTATAGGATGCAGGCCAAGACCTATAGGATGCAGGCCCGGACCTATAGGATGCAGGCCAGGACCTATAGGATGCAGGCCCAGACATATAGGAGGCAGGCCCAGACCTATATGATGCAGGCCCAGACCTATGGGATGCAGGCGCGGACCTATAGGGTGCAGGCCAAGACCTATAGGATGCAGGCCCACACCTATAGGATGCAGGCCCAGACCTATAGGACGCAGGCCCTGACCTATAGGATGCAGGCCCGGACCTATAGGATGCAGGCCAAGACCTATATGATGCAGGCCCAGACCTATAGGATGCAGGCCCAGACCTATAGGATGTAGGCCCTGACCTATAGTATGCAGGCCCAGACCTATACGATGCAGGCACAGACCTATACGATGCAGGCACAGGCACAGGCCCAGACTTTACCTCGCGGGCCCAGACCGATGGGGAGGCAGGCACATCGATATCCAGGCTCTGAGCCGGGGAGCCGATAATTGCCACTATGTTTGTACCCACCCTCTGTAAACTGGAGACTCTGAATGAAAAACTGGAAGAGGAAGCTGCAGGTGGGATTGGAGCGCAGCCTGCGAGACTGGGCCCAGATGTATCTGCTCCCATGTGTACAATATAGTTTGAGGTGATTCATTTTGGTTGGAAGAATAATGAGGTGACGTGCAGTCTGGATAATGAGACTGAGTCTGAATGGGTTCGGCGAGCAGAGGGTTCTCAAAGTCGATAAAAATTCATAAAATACAAAGGCTGGGAAAGGGATCAAAATGCAAACCAAACACTGGGGTGGGGGGGGGGTGAGGCTCTGTGTGCTGGGGGGAGGGCCTGTGCTGGGGAGGGGGAGGGGCTGTGCTGTGTGTGCTGGGGAGGGGAGGGCTGTGTGCTGGGGGGAGGGGCTGTGCTGGGGAGGGAGAGGGGCTGTGTGTGCTGGGGAGGGGCTGAGTGTGCTGGGGAGGGGCTGAGTGTGCTGGGGTGGGGCTGTGCTGGGGAGGGGAGGGGCTGTGCGTGCTGGGGTGGGGCTGTGCTGGGGAGGGGGAGGGGCTCTGTGTGCTGGGGAGGGGTAGTGTGCTGGGGAGGGGCTGTGTGCTGGGGGGAGGGGCTGTGCTGGGGAGGGAGAGGGGCTGTGTGTGCTGGGGAGGGGCTGAGTGTGCTGGGGAGGGGCTGAGTGTGCTGGGGTGGGGCTGTGCTGGGGAGGGGAGGGGCTGTGCGTGCTGGGGTGGGGCTGTGCTGGGGAGGGGGAGGGGCTCTGTGTGCTGGGGAGGGGTAGTGTGCTGGGGAGGGGCTGTGCTGGGGAGGGGGAGGGGTAGTGTGCTGGGGAGGGTCTGTGCTGGGGAGGGGGAGGGGTTGTGTGCTGGGGAGGGGCTGTGCTGGGGAGGGGGAGGGGTAGTGTGCTGGGGAGGGGCTGAGTGTGCTGGGGAGGGGCTGAGTGTGCTGGGGTGGGGCTGTGCTGGGGAGGGGAGGGGCTGTGCGTGCTGGGGTGGGGCTGTGCTGGGGAGGGGGAGGGGCTCTGTGTGCTGGGGAGGGGTAGTGTGCTGGGGAGGGGCTGTGCTGGGGAGGGGGAGGGGTAGTGTGCTGGGGAGGGTCTGTGCTGGGGAGGGGGAGGGGTTGTGTGCTGGGGAGGGGCTGTGCTGGGGAGGGGGAGGGGTAGTGTGCTGGGGAGGGGCTGTGCTAGGGAGGGGCTGTGAGTGCTGGGCGAGGGGCTGTGCTGGGCGGTGGAGGGGCTCTGTGTGCTGGGGAGGGGGAGGGGCAGTGCATGCTGGGGGAGGGGCTGCGCTGGCGAGGGGGAGGGGCTCTTTGTGCTGGGGCGGGGGAGGGGCTGCGTGTGCTGGGGGAGGGTCTGTGAGTGCTGGGAGAGGGGCTGTGCTGGGGAGGGGAAGTGTGTGCTGCAGAGGGGGAGGGGCTGTGTGTGCTGGGGAGGGGCTGAGTGTGCTGGGGGAGGGACTCTGTGTGCTGGGGGAGGGGCTGCATGTGCTGGGGAGGGTCTGTGAGTGCTGGGGGAGGGACTCTGTGTGCTGGGGGAGGGGCTGTGTGTGCTGGGGAGGGTCTGTGAGTGCTGGGGGAGGGACTCTGTGTGCTGGGGGAGGGGCTGCGTGTGCTGGGGAGGGTCCGTGAGTGCTGGGGGAGGGACTCTGTGTGCTGGGGGAGGGGCTGCGTGTGCTGGGGAGGGTCTGTGAGTGCTGGGAGAAGGGCTGTGCTGGGGAGGGGAATTGTGTGCTGCAGAGGGGGAGGGGCTGTGTGTGCTGGGGAGGGGCTGTGAGTGCTGGGGGAGGGACTCTGTGTGCTGGGGGAGGGGCTGCGTGTGCTGGGGAGGGTCTGTGAGTGCTGGGGGAGGGACTCTGTGTGCTGGGGGAGGGGCTGCGTGTGCTGGGGAGGGTCTGTGAGTGCTGGGAGAAGGGCTGTGCTGGGGAGGGGAATTGTGTGCTGCAGAGGGGGAGGGGCTGTGTGTGCTGGGGAGGGGCTGTGAGTGCTGGGGGAGGGACTCTGTGTGCTGGGGGAGGGGCTGCGTGTGCTGGGGAGGGTCTGTGAGTGCTGGGAGAGGGGCTGTGCTGGGGAGGGGAAGTGCGTGCTGGAGAGGGGAAGTGCGTGCTGGAGAGGGGGAGGGGCTGTGTGTGCTGGGGAGGGGCTGTGTGTGCTGGGGAGGGGGAGGGGCTATGCGTGCTGGGGGAGGGGCTGCGCTGGGGAGGGGCTCTGTGTGCTGGGAGGGGGAGGGGCTGTGCGTGCTGGGGGAGGGGCTGTGCTGGGGAGGGGGAGGGGCTGTGCTGGGGAGGGGGCGGGGCTGTGTGCTGGAGGAGGGGGAGGGGCTGCATGTGCTGGGGGAGGGGGAGGGCTATGTGCCTGGGAGGGGCTGCGTGTGCTGGGAGAGTGGGAGGGGCTGCGTTTGCTGGGGGGGAGGGGCTGTGTGCTGGGGAGGGGCTGTGTGCTGGGGAGGGGCTGTGCGTGCTGGGGGAGGGGCTGTGCGTGCTGGGGGAGGGGCTGTGCGTGCTGGGGGAGGGGCTTTGCATGCTGGGGGAGGGGCTGTGCGTGCTGGGGGAGGGGCTGTGCGTGCTGGGGGAGGGGCTGTGCGTGCTGGGGGAGGGGCTGTGCCTGCTGGGGGAGGGGCTGTGCCTGCTGTGGGAGGGGCTGTGCGTGCTGGGGGACGGGCTGTGTGTGCTGGGGGAGGGGCTCTGTTTGCTGGATGGGGGTCCATGTGTGCCGTTGAGGGGGTGGGGTGTGGGTGAGGGGGAAGGAGCATCTGTACAGTTCCGACCTCCATATTATAAAGGTGTTGTAGAGATATTGAAAAGGTGGAATAAACGATTTGCAACAACGTCACCGGAACTGAAGGGATATACGCAGCAGGGAGCGCAGAACAGGCTGTCTCCAACCTCTATCGAGATGCTCGAGTGCTTAGCACTGCTACCTCACAGCGTCAGGGACCCAGGTTCAATTCCAGCCTCGGGTCACTGTCTGCGTGGAGTTTGCACTTTCTCCCCGTGTCTGCGTGGGTTTCCTCCGGGTGCTCCGGTTTCGTCCCACAGCTACGGGGCTGGGTCAGGGGAAATGGGCCGAGGTAGAGTGGTCTTTCGGAGGGTCGGTGCAGACACGATGGGCCGAATGGCCCCCTTCTGCGCTGTGGCGATTCTGTGGCTACACAACCCATCATACACAGCACCCATCGCCAGGCACCCTGCTTCCTGGGGCACATCGCACCCCCGTTACACCATGCACAACCCTGGCACACACCAATCCTGGCACAACCCTGGCACACACCAATCCTGGCACAACCCTGGCACACACCAATCCTGGCACAACCCTGGCACACACCAATCCTGGCACAACCCTGGCACACACCAATCCTGGCACAACCCTGGCACACACCAATCCTGGCACAACCCTGGCACACACCAATCCTGGCACAACCCTTGCCAGCACACTGCATGTGCCCAACACAGAATTCAGGCACTGGACTGAGAATGACCAACAGGCACTTACCGGCAGCAGCAGCGACGAGGTCAGGGTTTCCCGGCAACCTTCTCTTGGTGAATTCGAGCATTATTTAAAGCAACATCCAAATCCTCATAAATAGCCCTGAAATCAGGAGAGGAAAGGCAGGAAAATTACTGGAAGAAACAGGGAGAGAGTTACAGACTGGAATCTAATCGAGGGGTTTGGGTGGTTTATATATAGAATAACAGATACCCGGGAGTGAGTTACAGACTGGAATCTAATCGAGCGGTTCGGTGTGGTTTATATATAGAACAACAGATACCCGGGAGTGAGTTACAGACTGGAATCTAATCGAGGAGTTTGGGGTGGTTTATATATAGAATAACAGATACCCGGGAGTGAGTTACAGACTGGAATCTAATCGAGGGGTTCAGGGTGGTTTATATATAAAATAACAGATACCCGGGAGTGAGTTACAGACTGGAATCTAATCGAGGGGTTCAGGGTGGTTTATATATAGAATAACAGATACCCGGGAGTGAGTTACAGACTGGAATCTAATCGAGCGGTTCAGGGCGGTTTATGTATAGAATAACAGATACCCGGGAGTGAGTTACAGACTGGAATCTAATCGAGGGGTTTGGGGTGGTTTAGAAATAGATTAACAGATACCCGGGAGTGAGTTACAGACTGGAATCTAATCGAGGGGTTCAGGGTGGTTTATATATAGAATAACAGATACCCGGGAGTGAGTTACAGTCTGGAATCTAATCAAGGTGTTCGGGGTGGTTTATATATAGAATAACAAATACCCGGGAGTGAGTTACAGACTGGAATCTAATCGAGGGGTTCGGGGTGGTTTATATATAGAATAACAGATACCCGGGAGTGAGTTACAGACTGGAATCTAATCGAGGGGTTCGGGGTGGTTTATATATAGAATAACAGATACCCGGGAGTGAGTTACAGACTGGAATCTAATCGAGGGATTCGTGGTGGTTTATATATAGAATAACAGATACCCAGGAGTGAGTTACAGACTGGAATCTAATCGAGGGGTTCGGGGTGGTTTATATATAGAATAACAGATACCCGGGAGTGAGTTACAGACTGGAATCTAATCGAGGGGTTCGGAGTGGTTTATATATAGAATAACAGATACCCGGGAGTGAGTTACAGACTGGAATCTAATCGAGGGGTTTGTGGTGGTTTATATATAGAATAACAGATACCCAGGAGTGAGTTACAGACTGGAATCTAATCGAGGGGTTCGGTGTGGTTTATAGATAGAATAACAGATACCTGGGAGTGAGTTACAGACTGGAATCTAATCGAGGGGTTCGGTGTGGTTGAGAAATAGAATAACAGATACCCGGGAGTGAGTTACAGACTGGAATCTAATCAAGGGGATTCAGGGTGGTTTATATATAAAATAACAGATACCTGGGAGTGAGTTACAGACTGGAATCTAATCGAGCGGTTCAGGGTGGTTTATACATAGAATAACAGATACCCGGGAGTGAGTTACAGACTGGAATCTAATCGAGGGGTTCAGGGTGCTTTATATATAGAATAACAGATACCCAAGAGTGAGTTACAGACTGGAATCTAATCAAGGGGTTTGCGATGGTTTATATATAGAATAACAGATACCCGGGAGTGAGTTACAGACTGGAATCTAATCGAGGGGTTCGGTGTGGTTTATATATAGAATAACAGACACCCGGGAGTGAGTTACAGACTGGAATCTAGTCGAGGGGTTCAGAGTGGTTTATATATAGAATAACAGATACCTGGGAGTGAGTTACAGACTGGAATCTAATCGAGGGGTTCGGGGTGGTTTATATATAGAATAATAGATACCCAGGAGTGAGTTACAGACTGGAATCTAATCGAGGGGTTCGGGGTGGTTTATATATAGAATAATAGATACCCAGGAGTGAGTTACAGACTGGAATCTAATCGAGGGGTTCGGGGTGGTTTATATGTAGAATAACAGATACCCGGGAGTGAGTTACACACTGGAATCTAATCGAGGGGTTCGGGGTGGTTTATATATAGAATAACAGATACCCAGGAGTGAGTTACAGACTGGAGTCTAATCGAGCGGTTCGGGGTGGTTTATATATACAATAACAGATACCTGGAAGTGAGTTACAGACTGGAATCTAATTAAGCGGTTCGGGGTGGTTTATAGATAGAATAACAGCTATCCGGGAGTGAGTTACAGACTGGAATCTAATCGAGGGGTTTGTGGTGGTTTATATATAGAATAACATATACCCGGGAGTGAGTTACAGACTGGAATCTAATCGAGGGGTTCGGGGTGGTTTATATATAGAATAACAGATGCCCGGGAGTGAGTTACAGACTGGAATCTAATCGAGGGGTTTGGGGTGGTTTAGAAATAGAATAACAGATACCCGGGAGTGAGTTACAGACTGGAATCTAATCGAGGGGTTCGGGTGGTTTATATATAGAATAACAGATACCCGGGAGTGAGTTACAGACTGGAATCTAATCGAGGGGTTTGGGGTGGTTTAGAAATAGAATAACAGATACCCGGGAGTGAGTTACAGACTGGAATCTAATCGAGGGGTTCAGGGTGGTTTATATATAGAATAACAGATACCTGGGAGTGAGTTACAGACTGGAATCTAATCGAGGGGTTTGGGGTGGTTTAGAAATAGAATAACAGATACCCGGGAGTGAGTTACAGACTGGAATCTAATCGAGGGGTTCAGGGTGGTTTATATATAGAATAACAGATACCTGGGAGTGAGTTACAGACTGGAATCTAATCGAGGGGTACGGGGTGGTTTCCATATAGAGTAACAGATACCCGGGAGTGAGTTACAGACTGGAACCTAATCGAGGGGTTCAGGGTGGTTTATATATAAAATAACAGATACCCGGGAGTGAGTTACACACTGGAATCTAATCGAGGGGTTCGAGGTGGTTTCTATATAGAATAACAGATACCTGGGAGAGAGTTACAGACTGGAATCTAATCGAGGGGTTCGGGGTGGTTGAGATATAGAATAACAGTTACCCGTGAGTGAGTTACAGACTGGAATCTAATCGAGGGGTTCAGGGTGGTTTATATATAGAATAACAGATACCTGGGAGTGAGTTACAGACTGGAATCTAATCGAGGGGTACGGGGTGGTTTCCATATAGAGTAACAGATACCCGGGAGTGAGTTACAGACTGGAATCTAATCGAGGGGTTCAGGGTGGTTTATATATAAAATAACAGATACCCGGGAGTGAGTTACACACTGGAATCTAATCGAGGGGTTCGGGGTGGTTTCTATATAGAATAACAGATACCTGGGAGAGAGTTACAGACTGGAATCTAATCGAGGGGTTCAGGGTGGTTTATATATAGAATAACAGATACCCGGGAGTGAGTTACAGACTGGAATCTAATCGAAATGAAATGAAAATCGCTTATTATCACAAGTAGGCTTCAAATGAAGTTACTGTGAAAAGCCGGTCAGTACTGAGGGAGTGCCGCACTGTCAGAGGGTCAGTACTGAGGGAGTGCTGCACTGTCAGAGGGTTAGTACTGAGGGAGTGCCGCACTGTCAGAGGGTCAGTACTGAGGGAGTGCTGCACTGTCAGAGGGTCAGTACTGAGGGAGTGCCGCACTGTCAGAGGGTCAGTACTGAGGGAGTGCCGCACTGTCAGAGGGTCAGTACTGAGGGAGTGCCGCACTGTCAGAGTGTCAGTACTGAGGGAGTGCTGCACTGTCAGAGGGTCAGTACTGAGGGAGTGCCGCACTGTCAGAGGGTCAGTACTGAGGGAGTGCCGCACTGTCAGAGGGTCAGTACTGAGGGAGTGCCGCACTGTCAGAGGGTCAGTTCTGAGGCAGTGCTGCACTGTCAGAGGGTCAGTACTGAGGGAGTGCTGCATTGCCAGAGGGTCAGTACTGAGGGAGCGCTGCACTGTCAGAGGGTCAGTACTGAGGGAGTGCCGCACTGTCAGAGGGTCAGTACTGAGGGAGTGCTGCATTGTCAGAGGGTCAGTACTGAGGGAGTGCTGCATTGCCAGAGGGTCAGTACTGAGGGAGTGCTGCACTGTCAGAGGGTCAGTACTGAGGGAGTGCTGCACTGTCAGTGGGTCAGTACTGAGGGAGTGCCGCACTGTCAGAGGGTCAGTACTGAGGGAGTGCTGCACTGTCAGAGGGTCAGTACTGAGGGAGTGCTGCACTGTCAGAAGGTCAGTACTGAGGGAGTGCTGCATTGTCAGAGGGTCAGTGCTGAGGGAGTGCCGCACTGTCACAGGGTCAGTACTGAGGGAGTGCCGCACTGTCAGAGGGTCAGTACTGAGGGAGTGCTGCACTGTCAGAGGGTCAGTACGGACTGAGTGCCGCACTGTCAGAGGGTCAGTACTGAGGGAATGCCGCACTGTCAGGGGGTCCTGGGAACCACTTGATTGGACCATATCCCTGATCAGCGGTTTGAGGCCGTGAGCCATTCGCACCCTCTTGAAGCACTGGGTACAATTTGCTGCTTTGTCAGTGTTTATATATCACAAAAATGAACATTTTATTGAAAAACGTGTCCTGTCCCAGATAGAGAAAGAAATTGGAGACTCACTCAGTGTTGTAGTTGGTGAGTGGGTCAAACTCCAAACCAATGATCCCAGCCCCCAGACTCTTCGAAGATCCTGCAACAGAAAGAGGTTGGTGAGTGACCCCGGGGCACAGTGTGGAAGCTGTTGTGTAATCTGACTGTGCTTGGCATTGGAGTCTGATTCAGAGCCGGAACGGGGCGGGGCGGGTTGGGGGGGGGGGGGGGGGGGGAATCACCAGGCTCCAACCTCCCCACCCAGTTAAACAGCCACTATCCATCAAATCCCATGTTGATTGCAATTAAACTGCACAAAAAATGATTTAATTCCCTGGGGTTTATTTTTTTATTCGTTCAAGGGATGTGGGACTGCTGGGGCGGGATTCTCCGGGACTCCTGGGGCGGGATCCTCCGGGACTCCTGGGGCGGGATTCTCCGGGACTCCTGGGGCGGGATCCTCCGGGACTCCTGGGGCGGGATCCTCCGGGACTCCTGGGGCGGGATTCTCCGGAAACGGCGCGATGTCCGCCGACCGGCGCCAAAAACGGCGCGAATCAGTCCGGCATCGCGCCGCCCCAAAGGTGCGGAATTCTCCGCACCTTGAGGGGCCGAGCCCTCACCTTGAGGGGCTAGGCCCGCGCTGGACTGATTTCTGCCCCGCCGGCTGGCGGGAAAGGCCTTTGGTGCCCCACCAGCTGGCGCGGGAATGATATTGCGGGAATTGATAAGAGTAAAAACAACAGGGTTGTGGTGATGGGAGACTTCAACTTCCCCAATATTGACTGGGACTCACTTAGTGCCAGGGGCTTAGACGGGGCAGAGTTTGTAAGGAGCATCCAGGAGGGCTTCTTAAAACAATATGTAAACAGTCCAACTAGGGAAGGGGCGGTACTGGACCTGGTATTAGGGAATGAGCCCGGCCAGGTGGTAGATGTTTCAGTAGGGGAGCATTTCGGTAACAGTGACCACAATTCAGTAAGTTTTAAAGTACTGGTGGACAAGGATAAGAGTGGTCCGAGGATGAATGTGCTAAATTGGGGGAAGGCTAATTATAACAATATTAGGCGGGAACTGAAGAACATAGATTGGGGGCGGATGTTTGAGGGCAAATCAACATCTGACATGTGGGAGGCTTTCAAGTGTCAGTTGAAAGGAATACAGGACAGGCATGTTCCTGTGAGGAAGAAAGATAAATACGGCAATTTTCGGGAACCTTGGATGACGAGTGATATTGTAGGCCTCGTCAAAAAGAAAAAGGAGGCATTTGTCAGGGCTAAAAGGCTGGGAACAGACGAAGCCTGTGTGGCATATAAGGAAAGTAGGAAGGAACTTAAGCAAGGAGTCAGGAGGGCTAGAAGGGGTCATGAAAAGGCATTGGCAAATAGGGTTAAGGAAAATCCCAAGGCTTTTTACACTTACATAAAAAGTAAGAGGGTAGCCAGGGAAAGGGTTGGCCCACTGAAGGATAGGCAAGGGAATCTATGTGTGGAGCCAGAGGAAATGGGCGAGGTACTAAATGAATACTTTGCATCAGTATTCACCAAAGAGAAGGAATTGGTAGATGTTGAGTCTGGAGAAGGGGGTGTAGATAGCCTGGGTCACATTGTGATCCAAAAAGACGAGGTGTTGGGTGTCTTAAAAAATATTAAGGTAGATAAGTCCCCAGGGCCGGATGGGATCTACCCCAGAATACTGAAGGAGGCTGGAGAGGAAATTGCTGAGGCCTTGACAGAAATCTTTGGATCCTCGCTGTCTTCAGGGGATGTCCCGGAGGACTGGAGAATAGCCAATGTTGTTCCTCTGTTTAAGAAGGGTGGCAGGGATAATCCCGGGAACTACAGGCCGGTGAGCCTTACTTCAGTGGTAGGGAAATTACTGGAGAGAATTCTTCGAGACAGGATCTACTCCCATTTGGAAGCAAATGGACGTATTAGTGAGAGGCAGCACGGTTTTGTGAAGGGGAGGTCGTGTCTCACTAACTTGATAGAGTTTTTCGAGGAGGTCACTAAGATGATTGATGCAGGTAGGGCAGTAGATGTTGTCTATATGGACTTCAGTAAGGCCTTTGACAAGGTCCCTCATGGTAGACTAGTACAAAAGGTGAAGTCACACGGGATCAGGGGTGAACTGGCAAGGTGGATACAGAACTGGCTAGGCCATAGAAGGCAGAGGGTAGCAATGGAGGGATGCTTTTCTAATTGGAGGGCTGTGACCAGTGGTGTTCCACAGGGATCAGTGCTGGGACCTTTGCTCTTTGTAGTATATATAAATGATTTGGAGGAAAATGTAACTGGTCTGATTAGTAAGTTTGCAGACGACACAAAGGTTGGTGGAATTGCGGATAGCGATGAGGACTGTCTGAGGATACAGCAGGATTTAGATTGTCTGGAGACTTGGGCGGAGAGATGGCAGATGGAGTTTAACCTGGACAAATGTGAGGTAATGCATTTTGGAAGGGCTAATGCAGGTAGGGAATATACAGTGAATGGTAGAACCCTCAAGAGTATTGAAAGTCAAAGAGATCTAGGAGTACAGGTCCACAGATCACTGAAAGGGGCTACACAGGTGGAGAAGGTAGTCAAGAAGGCATACGGCATGCTTGCCTTCATTGGCCGGGGCATTGAGTATAAGAATTGGCAAGTCATGTTGCAGCTGTATAGAACCTTAGTTAGGCCACACTTGGAGTATAGTGTTCAATTCTGGTCGCCACACTACCAGAAGGATGTGGAGGCTTTAGAGAGGGTGCAGAAGAGATTTACCAGAATGTTGCCTGGTATGGAGGGCATAAGCTATGAGGAGCGATTGAATAAACTCGGTTTGTTCTCACTGGAACGAAGGAGGTTGAGGGGCGACCTGATAGAGGTATACAAAATTATGAGGGGCATAGACAGAGTGGATAGTCAGAGGCTTTTCCCCAGGGTAGAGGGGTCAATTACTAGGGGGCATAGGTTTAAGGTGAGAGGGGCAAAGTTTAGAGTAGATGTACGAGGCAAGTTTTTTACGCAGAGGGTAGTGGGTGCCTGGAACTCACTACCGGAGGAGGTAGTGGAGGCAGGGACGATAGGGACATTTAAGGGGCATCTTGACAAATATATGAATAGGATGGGAATAGAAGGATACGGACCCAGGAAGTGTAGAAGATTGTAGTTTAGTCGGGCAGTATGGTCGGCACGGGCTTGGAGGGCCGAAGGGCCTGTTCCTGTGCTGTACATTTCTTTGTTCTTTGTTCTTTGGGAGCGTTAGCGGCCGCTCACGGCATCCCCGCGCATGCGCTGTGGAGGGAGTCCCTTCCGCCTCCGCCATGGTGGAGACCGTGGCGAAGGCGGAAGGAAAAGAGTGCCCCCATGGCACAGGCCCGCCCGCGGATCGGTGGGCCCCGGTCGCGGGCCAGTCCACCGTGGGGGCACCCCCCGGGGCCAGAGCGCCCCCCCCAGGACCCCGGAGCCCGCCCGCGCTGCCTTGTCCCGCCGGTAAGAGAGGTGGTTTGATTCTCGCCGGCAGGACAGGCATTCCAGCAGCGGGACTTCGGCCCATCGCGGGCCGGAGAATCGTCGGGGGGGCCCGCCAACCGGCGCGGCGTGATTCCCACCCCCACTGAATATCCGGTGCCCGAGAATTCGGCAACCGGCGGGGGTCGGAGAATCCCGCCCCTGGGGTCAGCATTTATTGCTCATCCTGAGAACATTTAAGAGTCAATCACATTGCTGTGGGTCTGGAGTCACGTGTAGGCCAGACCGGGTAAGGACGACAGGTTTCCTTCCCTGAAGGGATGTTAGTGAACCAGATGGGTTTTTACAACAATCGACACTGGTTTCATCATCATCATTAGACTTTTAATTCGAATGTTTATTAAATTCAAACTTCAGCAGCTGTCATGGTGGGTTTCGAACCCGCATTACCCTGAATCTCTGGATTGATAGTCCAGCGACTACACCACTGATTGAGAAGGAGCGAAACCATTCAAACGTAGAGGCGATGGAAGCAAGCAGAATGGCGAGGGGACAGGGTGGCGGTGGGAAGAGAGGGAAGAAGTAAAGAGAGAGAGAAACAGAGCGAGAGAGACAGAGAGAAACAAAGGGAGGAGCGAGAGAAAGTCACAGCAGGAGTCAGATAGAGAGAGGGACAGAGGGAGAAACAGAGGAGAGAGGCAGAGAGACAAGAGATGTCGACTACTGAGGTGCTCCCCACTCCCATGTGTCTGCCCCTGTTTCCCTCCAGCCCTGTTGAGATGCTCCTTACCTGTTTGTGCCGAGGAGTCTGGCAACAGACTGTGGACAGGCGGCAGGGACTGGGCAGACTGTGCGGACACCACCTGCAGAGGAAAGGAGATTAACACCGGTCCAGTCAGGGTAGCACAAACATTGAAGCTGCAATCACTACCCAACCAGCCCAACACAAATTTCAGCCTGAAAGACACCAAGTGACACCTGGGGGAGGAGAGCGAGGAAGAGGTGGAGAGCGAGGAAGAGGAGGTGGGAGGAGAGTGAGGACGAGGAGAGGGAACGGGAGGAGAGCGAGGGGGAGGGAGGAGAGCGAGAGCAAGGGAGGAGAGCGAGGGGGTGGGAGGATGGGAAGGGAGAAGGGAAGGGGAGGGCAAGGGGGATAGAGCACGGAGGGGAGGGAGCGGAGGGATGTGAGTGAGGGGGAGGGAGGAGAGCGAGGGAGGGGTAGGAAGGAGGCGGAGGGAGAAGGGGGAGGGAGGAGTGTGGGGGGAGGGGAGGGAGGAGTGTGGGGGAGGGGAGGGAGGAGTGTGGGGGGAGGGAGGAGTGTGGGGGAGGGGAGGGAGGAGTGTGGGGGGAGGGGAGGGAGGAGTGTGGGGGAGGAAAGGGAGTAGTGTGGGGGGAGGGGAGGGAGGCGTGTGGGGGAGGGGAGGGGGGAGGGAGGGAGGAGTGTGGGGGAGGGGAGGGAGGAGTGTGGGGGAGGGGAGGGAGGAGTGTGGGGGAGGGAGGAGTGTGGGGGGAGTGAGGAGTGTGGGGGAGGGGAGGGAGGAGTGTGGGGAGGGGAGGGGGGAGCGTGGGGGGAGTGGTGAGGAGGAGGCGGAGGGAGGAGGGGGAGGGAGGAGTGTGGGGGAGGGGAGGGGGAGGGAGGATTGTGAGGGAGGGGAGGAGGGAGTGTGGGGGAGGGGGAGGGAGGGGAGGGGAGGGAGGAGTGTGGGAGGAGGGGATGGGAGGGAGGAGTGTGGGAGGATGGGAGGGGAGGGAGGAGTGTGTGGTGTGGCACACAAAGACTCCGTGAGACAAATAGAGTGAAGTCGATGAGGCTTTATTAAGCGTGTCTGTTCCCCAGCAGCCCGATAGTAAACTGGCCTGCGGGGGAAGACACCGGCTTCTTATACTTCGCCTTCAGGGCGGAGTATGAGGTCAACGGCCAACCAGGACCCGGGATCTGTCAGCCATTGACATTAGGGCTTCCAGTCCCACATGACCCCCAATACATACTACCACATGTGGGGAGGGGACGGAGGAGTGTTGGGGGAGTGGTGAGGAGGAGGGAAAGTGAGGGTGAGGATTCCGAGGGTTGAGAGTGAGGCGAAAGGGGAAGGGGTGAGAGTGAGGGCAGGGTGGTAGATGTGAGGGTGCATGGGCAAAGGGGGAGTGGGAGGGGTGAGGAGGGGACGAGGGGTAGGAGGGCACACCGAGTTTATATTTGACCTGATTAATAACTGACCGCAGCTACTCCGAGGGACACACATCCGGACTTACATTTGCGTAGATCGGCTCCGGCCTGCTGTCAGGCTCCGGCCTGCTGTCAGGCTCCGGCCTGCTGTCAGGCTGCGGGCTGTCTGCTGCTTTCCTATAACAAACACAGAGTGTTTCTGTAAATTACAGATTTCTGTCTGATTTTAACTTCTCCCTCACCACTCACCCTTTGCTGAAGCTACTGACTTTCCCCGGGCTCCATCCTCTGAGGAATTGATCTCCCGAGTTATATACATAGATACCTAGAAGATAGGAGCAGGAGGAGGCCTTTTGGCCCTTCGAGCCTGCTCCGCCATTCATCACAATCATGGCTGATCATCCAATTCAATAGCCTAATCCTGCTTTCTCCCCATAGCCTTTGATCCCATTCTCCCCAAGTGCTGTATCCAGCCGCCTCTTGAATATATTCAATGTTTTAGCATCAACTACTTCCTGTGGTAATGAATTCCACAGGCTCACCACTCTGTGTGAAGAAGTGTCTCCTTATCTCTGTCCGAAATGGTTTACCCTGAATCCTCAGACTGTGACCCCTGGTTCTGGACACACCCATCATTGGTAACATCTTCCCTGCATCTACCCTGTCTAGTGTTGTTAGAATTTTATAAGTCTCTATGAGATCCCCCCCCTCATTCTTCTGAACTCCAGCGATAACAATCCCAACCTCGTCAATCTCTCCTCATATGACAGTCCCGCCATCCCTGGAATCAGTCTGGTAAACCTTCGCTGCACTCCCTCGAGAGCAAGAACATCCTTCCTCAGAGAAGGAGACCAAAACTGCACACAATACTCCAAGTGTGGCCTCACCAAGGGCCAGTATAATTGCAGCAACACATCCCTGCTTCTATACTCGAAACCTCTCGCAATGAAGGCCAACATACCATTAGACTTCTTTACCGCCTGCTGCACCTACCTGCTTACCTTCAGCGACTGGTGCACAAGGACACCCAGGTCCCGCTGCACACTCCCCTCTCCCAATTTACAACCATTCAGGTAGTAATCTGCCTTCCTGTTTTTGCTTCCAAAATGAATAACCGCACACTTATCCAAATTATGCTGCATCTGCCATTGATTTGCCCACTCGCCCAACCTGCCCAGATCTTGCTGTAGGATCCCTGCATCCTCGTCACAATTCACCCTCCCACCAATTTGGTATCTTCTGCAAACTTTGAGATGTTACATTTTGTTCCCTCATCCAAATCATTAATATATATTGTGAATAGCTGGGGTCCCAGCACCGATCCCTGTGGTACCCCACTGGTTACTGCCTGCCAATTTGAAAAGGACCCATTAATCCCTACTCTTTGTTTCCTCTCTGCCAACCAGTTTTCTATCCACCTCAATACATTTCCCCCAATCCCATGCGCTTTAATTTTGCACAATAATCTCTTATGCGGAACTTTGTCAAACGCCTTCTGAAAGTCCAAATATACCACATCGACTGGCTCCCCCTTGTCGACTGTACTGGTTACATCTTCAAAGAATTCCAACAGATTTGTCAAGCATGATTTTCCCTTCATAAATCCATGCTGACTCTGACTGATCCTGCCACTGCTTTCTAAATGTTCCGTTATAAAGTCTTTGACAATGGATTCAAGCATTTTCCCCACTACCGATGTTAGGCTTACTGGTCTATAATTCTCTCCTTTCTCTCTACCTCCCTTTTTGAATATCAGAGTGACGTGAGCTACCCTCCAATCTGCAGGGACAGTTCCAGAGTGTATAGAATCCCGGAAGATGACCACCAAAGCATCCACTATTTCCAGAGCCACCTCCTTAAGCTCTCTGGGTGCAGATTCTCAGGCCCTCGGGATTTATCCGCCTTCAATCCCATCAATTTTCCCAGCACTATTTCCCTACCCATATTGATCTCCCTCAGTTCTTCCCTCTCACTAAACCTTTCATTCTCCAACATTTCTGGGATCTGATTTGTGGCCTCATTTGTGAAGACAGAACCAAAGTATGTATTCAATTGCTCAGCCATTTCTTTGTCGATTATTATGCATTCCCCTGTTTCTGTCTGTCGGGGCCTACATTTCTCTTTACCAATCTCTTTCTCTTCACATATCTGTAGAAACTCTTAGTGTCAGTCTTTATGTTCCCTGCAAGCTTCCTTTCGTACTGTACTTTCCCCTTCTTAATCAATCCCTTCGTCCTTCTTTGCTGAATTCTAAACTGCTCCCAATCCTCAGACTTATTATTTTTCTTGGCCAATCTATGTGCTTCTTCCTTGTATCGGATACTATTTCTAATTTCCTTTGTAAGACATGGATTGGTCCTCTTACCCCCTTTGCTTTTGTGCCAGACAGGAATGAACAGTTGCTGTAGTTCCTCCATGCGTTCCTTGAATGTTTGCCATTGTCTATCCACTGTCATCCCTTTAAGTAACTCTCCCCAATCTATCACGCCTCATATCCTCATAGTTCCCTTTATTAAGATTCAGCACCCTAGTCTCCGAATCAACTCCTTCACTCTCCATCTTGATAAAAGATTCTATCATGTTATGGTCGCTCATCCCCAAGGGGTCTCGTACAGCCAGATTGGGAAACATTCCGTTCTCATTACACAGTACCCAGTCTAAGATGGCCTGCTCTCTAGTTGGTTCCTCCACATATTGGTCAAGGAAACCATCCCGTATACACTCCAGGAATTCCTCCTCTATGGCATTGTGGCTAAATTGATTTGCCCAATCTATGTGAAGATTAAAATCACCCATGAGCACCGATATTTCCTTATTCCATGCATCTCTAATTTCTTGTTTAATGCTATTCCCATTCTCACCACTGCAGTTTGGGGGTCTATATATAACACCAACTAATGTTTTTTGTCCCTTGGTATTTCTCAATTCTACCCATACAGATTCCACATTGTCAGAGCTAATATCCTTTCTCACTATTGTGTTAATTTCCTCTTTAACCAGCAGGGCCACGGCACCACCTTTTCTTTTATGCCTGTCCTTCCTAAATACTGAGAACCCTGGGACATTCACTTCCCTGGTCACCCTGCAGCCATGTCTCCGTAATCCCAATTATATCAGACCCATTCATATCTATCTGCGCGATTAGTTCATCCACTTTATTGCAAATGTTCCGTGCATTAAGGCACAGAGTGTTTAAGTTTGTCTTTTTCACAATGCTTGTCTTGCTCCCAATATTTTTCTCTCCTGCCCTGTTTGAATGTTGTCCTTGATTTCTCCACCTGTCACTTTTCTGATTCACTTTTGCTTTTGTCCTTGCTCCTTCTTTCTCTGACTCCTTGCGTAGGTTCCCATCCCCCCGGCATATTAGTTTAAACCCTTCCCAACCGCTCTTAAACCCCCTAGGACATCATGTCCAGTCCTGCCCAGGTATAACCCATCCAGTTTGTACAGGTCCCACCGCCCCCAGAACCGGTCCCAATGCCCCAGGAATCTGAAACCCTCCCCCTGACACCATCTCTTCAGCCACGTATTCATCCGATATATCCTGTCATTTCTCCTCTGAGTAGCACGTGGCACCGGAAATAATCCTGAGATGAATATCTTTGAGGTCCGATTTCTTAACTTCCTTCCTAGCTCCCTGTATTCTGCTTTAGGACCTCATCCCGTTTTTTACCAATGTCGTTTGTCTCGGATCGTGTTTTCGGGATCCTTAAGGGGGAAGGGGAGCAGCCCCAAGTCGTGGTCCATATAGGCACCAACGACATAGGTAGGAAAAGGGATAGGGATGTAAGGCAGGAATTCAGGGAGCTAGGGTGCAAGCTTAGATCTAGGACAGCAGAGTTATTATCTCTGGGTTGTTACCCGTGCCACGTGCTAGCGAGACGAGGAATAGGGAGAGTGAGGAGTTAAACACGTGGCTACAGGGATGGTGCAGGAGGGAGGGTTTCAGTTACCTGGATAATTGGGACTCATTCTGGGGTAGGTGGGACCTCTACAAATGGGATGGTCTACACCTGGACCAGAGGGGTACTAATATCCTGGAGGGGAAATTTGCTAATGCTCTTCGGGAGGGTTTAAACTAGTTCAGCAGGGGCCTGGGAACCTGAATTGTAGCTCCAGTATACAGGAGGCTGAGAGTAGTGAGGTCAGGAGTAAGGTTTCAAAGTTGCAGGAGTGTACCGGCAGGCAGGAAGGTGGTTTAAAGTGTGTCTACTTTAATGCCAGGAGCATCCTAAATAAGGTGGGTGAACTTGCGGCATGGGTTGGTACCTGGGACTTCGATGTTGTGGCTATTTCAGAGACATGGATAGAGCAGGGACAGGAATAGTTGTTACATGTGCCGGGGTTTAGATATTTCAGTAAGCTCAGGGAAGGTGGTATGAGAGGGGGAGGGGTGGCATTGTTAGTCAAGGACAGTATTACGGTGGCAGAAAGGACGTTTGATGAGGACTCGTCTACTGAGGTAGTATGGGCTGAGGTCAGAAACAGGAAAGGAGAGGTCACCCTGTTACGGGTTTTCTATCGGCCTTCGAAAAGTTCCAGAGATGTAGAGGAAAGGATTGCAAAGATGATTCTGGATAGGAGCGAAAGTAACAGGGTAGTTGTTATGGGGGACTTTAACTTTCCAAATATTGACAGGAAACGCTATAGTTCGAGCACGTTAGATGGGTCCTTTTTTGTCCAATGTGTGCAGGAGGGTTTCCTGACATAGTGGCCGGGATTCTCCCCTACCCGGCGGGGCGGGGTGTCCCGGCGGGATGGAGTGGCGGGAACCACTCCGGCGTCGGGCCGCCCCAAAGGTGCGGAATTTTCCGCACCTTTAGGGGCCAAGCCCTCACCTTGAGGGGCTAGGCCCGCGCCGGAGTGATTTCCGCCCCCCCGGCTGGCGGGAAAGGCCTTTGGCTCCACGCCAGCCGGCGGCGAAAAGACTTCGCCGGGCGATGCATGCGCGGGAGCGTCAGCGGCCGCTCACGGCATCCCCGCGCATGCGCAGTGGAGGGGGTCTCTTCCGCCTCCGCCATAGTGACGACCATGGCGAAGGCGGAAGAAAAAGAGTGCCCCCACGGCACAGGCTCGCCCGCCGATCAGAGGGCCCCGATCGTGGGCCAGGCTACCGTGGGGGCACCCCCCGGGGCCAGATCACCCCCAGGACCCCGGAGCCCGCCCGCGCCATCTGCTCCCGCCGGTAAGGTAGGTGGTTCAATCCACGCCGGCTGGTGAGGGTTGACAGCGGCGGGACTAATTGCAGGGGGGGAGCCCGCCGACTGGCGCAGCGCGATTCCCGCCCCCGCCGATTCTCTGGTAGCGGAGAATTCGGGACACGGCGGGGACGAGATTCACGCCAGCCCCCGGCGATTCTCCGACCCGTTATGGGGGACTTTAGCTTTCCAAATATTGACTGGAAACGCTATAGTTCGAGTACTTTAGATGGATCCGTTTTTGTCCAATGTGTGCAGGAGGGTTTCCTGACACAGTATGTAGATAGGCCAACGAGAGGCGAGGCTGTATTGGATTTGGTACTGGGTAATGAACCAGGACAGGTGTTAGATTTGAAGGTAGCTGAGCACTTTGGTGATAGTGACCACAATTCGATTACGTTTACTTTAGTGATGGAAAGGGATAGGTATATACCGCAGGGCAAGAGTTATATCTGGGGGAAAGGCAATTATGAAGCGATGAGGCAAGACTTAGGATGCATCGGATGGAGAGGAAAACTGCAGGGGATTGGCACAATGGAAATGTGGAGCTTGTTCAAGGAACAGCTACTGCATGTCCTTGATAAGTATGTACCTGTCAGGCAGGGAGGAAGTGGTCGAGCGAGGGAACCGTGATTTACTAAAGCAGTTGAATCACTTGTTAAGAGGAAGAAGGAGGCTTATGTAAAGATGAGACGTGAAGGTTCAGTTAGGGCGCTCGAGAGTTACAAGTTAGCTAGGAAGGACCTAAAGAGAGGGCTAAGAAGAGCCAGGAGGGGACATGAGAAGTCTTTGGCAGGTAGGTTCAAGGATAACCCTAAAGCTTTCTATAGATATGTCAGAAATAAAAGAATAACTCGGGTAAGAGTGGGGCCAGTCAAGGACAGTAGTGGGAAGTTGTGCGTGGAGTCTGAGGAGATAGGAGAGGTGCTAAATGAATATTTTTCGTCAGTATTCACACAGGAAAAAGACTATGTTGTCGAGGAGAATACTGAAATACAGGCTACTAGATTAGAAGGGCTTGAGGTTCTTAAGGAGGAGGTGTTAGCAATTCTGGAAAGTGTGAAAATAGATAAGTCCACTGAGCCAGATGGGATTTATCCTAGGATTCTCTGGGAAGCTAGGGAGGAGATTGTTGACCCTTTGGCTTTGATCTTTGTGTCATCTTTGTCTACAGGAATAGTGCCAGAAGACTGGAGGATAGCAAATGTTGTCCCCTTGTTCAAGAAGGGGAGTAGAGACAACCCCGGTAACTATAGACCAGTGAGCCTTACTTCTGTTGTGGGCAAAGTCTTGGAAAGGTTGATAAGAGATAGGATGTACAATCATCTGGGAAGGAATAATTTAATTAGAGATAGTCAACACAGTTTTGTGAAGGGTAGGTCGTGCCTCACAAACCTTATTAAGTTCTTTGAGAAGATGATCAAACAGGTGGACAAGGGTAAAGCAGTTGATGTGGTCTATATGGATTTCAGTAAAGCGTTTGATAAGGTTCCCCACGGTAGGCTATTGCAGAAAATACAGAGACATGGAATTCGGGGTGATTTAGCAGTTTGGATCAGAAATTGGCTAGCTGGAAGAAGGCAAAGGATGGTGGTTGATGGGAAATGTTCAGCCTGGAGTCCAGTTACTAGTGGTGCACCACAAGGATCTGTTTTGGGGCCACTGCTGTTTGTCATTTTTATAAATGACCTGGAGGATGGTGTAGAAGGATTGATGAGTAAATTTGCCGATGACACTAAGGTCGGTGGAGTTGTGGACAGTGCGGAAGGATGTAACACGTTACAGAGGGACATAGATAAGCTGCAGAGCTGGGCTGAGAGGTGGCAAATGGAGTTTAATGCAGAACAATGTGAGGTAATTCATTTTGGAAGGAATAACAGGAAGACAGAGTACTGGGCAAATGGTAAGATTCTTGGTAGTGTGGATGAGCAGAGAGATCTTGGTGTCCATGTATACAGATCCCTGAAAGTTGCCATCCAGGTTGAGAGGGTTGTTAAGATGACATATGATGGTTAGCTTTTATTGGTAGAGGGATTGCGTTTCGGAGCCATGAGGTCATGTTGCAGCTGTACAAAACTCTGGTGCGGCCGCATTTGGAGTATTGCGTGCAGTTCTGGTCGGCGCATTATAGGAAGGATGTGGAAGCATTGGAAAGGGTGCAGAGGAGATTTACCAGGGTGTTGCCTGGTCTGGAGGGAGGATCTTATGAGGGAAGGCTGAGGGACTTGAGGTTATTTTCTTTGGAAAGAAGAAGGTTAAGAGGGGATTTAATTGAGGCATACAAGATGATCAGAGGATTGGATAGGGTGGACAGTGAGAGCCTTTTTCCTCGGATGGCGATGTCTAGCACGAGGGGACATAGCTTTAAATTGAGGAATGATAGATATCGGACAGATGTCAGAGGTAGGTTCTTTACTCAGAGAGTAGTAAGGGTGTGGAATGCCCTGCCTGTAACAGTAGTGGACTCGCCAACATTAAGGGCATTTAAATGGTCATTGGATAAACATATGGTTGATAAGGGAATAGTGTAGATGGGCTTTAGAGTGGTTTCAAAGGTCGGCGCAACATCGAGGGCCGAAGGGCCTGTACTGCGCTGTAATGTTCCATGTTCTATGTTCTATGATGTGTACCACGACCACTGGCTGTTCACCCTCCCCCTCCAGAATGTCCTGTACCCGCTCCGAGACATCCTTGACCCTAGCACCAGGAAGGCAACATACCATCCTGGAATCTTGTTTGCGGCCACAGAAACGACTGTCTATTCCATTACAATCGAATCCCCTGTAACTATTGCACTGTCGCACTTATCACCCCTCCCCTCTGCAGCGGAACCAACCGTGGTGCCACGAGTTTGGCTGTTGCTGTTTTTCCCTGAGAGGTCATTCCCCTCAATCGTATCCAAAGCGGCATATCTGTTCTGCAGGGGAATGGCCACAGGAGATTCCTGCACTACCTGCCTCGCTCTCTTGCTCTGTCTGGTGGTCACCCATTCCCTTCCTGCCTGCGGAGTCTGAGCCTGCGGTGTGACCACCTCTCTATACGTGCTATCCACGATGCTCTCCGACTCGCGGATGCTCCACAGTGTCTCCAGCCGCCGCTCCAGCTCTGAAACTCGAGCTTCCAGGAGATGTAACTGGAGACATTTCCTGCACACATGCTGACCCTGGGGACTGGAACTGTCTCCAGCCTGCCACATGGAGCAAGAGGAGCAACCACGCCTTGGAGCTGTCCTGCCATGATTTATTCCTTGAAATTAAACCTTTGAAATTAAACTTTAGAAAGATGTTTTTGTGTCAGATTAAATCCAATCCCCGTGTACTATTTAATTAGATTTTTAAAAAAAGAAACTGAGTATTTATCCCTCTTGATCTGACAACAAATTAAAAATAGTTATTTAATTGAAATTAAAATAGTTATTTAAATCAACTTAAAAATGGTAATTTAAATCAACCCAAAATCGTTATTTAAGTCAAATAAAAAAATAGTAATTTCAAATCAACTTAAAAATAGTAATCTAAGTCAAATCAAAACTAGTATTTGAATCAGTAAATTGCTCACAAATTTAACCCAGTCTGCCTTTCAGCCAATCAGGTCACAATTTCGTGTGATGTCACTTTACCGGTTGTTTTTCAATTTTGAAACAGACAAACAGCTGTTTTACCCGATAGCGGAGTCGCTAACCCTAACCTTCTCTCTCTCCACGCTCCTTACTGACGTCTCGCCCTCTCTCTCCGCGCTCTTTACTGAAGTATCACCCTCTCTCTCCGCGCTCTTTACTGAAGTCTCACCCTCACTCTCCGCGCTCTTTACTGAAGTCTTGCCCTCTCTCTCCGCGCTCTTTCCTGAAGTCTCGCCCTCTCTCTCCGCGCTCTTTACTGAAGTCTCGCCCTCTCGCTCTCCGTGCTCTTTACTGAAGTCTCACCCTCTCTCTCCGCGCTCTTTCCTGAAGTCTCGCCCTCTCTCTCCGCGCTCTTTACTGAAGTCTCGCCCTCTCTCTCTCCGTGCTCTTTACTGAAGTCTCGCCCTCTCCGCGCTCTTTACTGAAGTATCACCCTCTCTCTCCGCGCTCTTTACTGACGTCTCGCCCTCTCTCTCCGTGCTCTTTACTGAAGTCTCGCCCTCTCCGCGCTCTTTACTGAAGTATCACCCTCTCTCTCCGCGCTCTTTACTGAAGTCTCGCCCTCTCTCTCTCCGCGCTCTTTATTGAAGTCTCGCCCTCTCCGCGCTCTTTACTGAAGTATCACCCTCTCTCTCCGCGCTCTTTACTGACGTCTCGCCCTCTCTCTCCGCGCTCTATGCTGAAGTCTCACCCTCTCTCTCCGCGCTCTTTCCTGAAGTCTCGCCCTCTCTCTCCGCGCTCTTTACTGAAGTCTCGCCCTCTCCGTGCTCTTTACTGAAGTCTCGCCCTCTCTCTCCGCGCTCTTTCCTGAAGTCTCGCCCTCTCTCTCCGCGCTCTTTACTGAAGTCTCGCCCTCTCGCTCTCCGTGCTCTTTACTGAAGTCTCACCCTCTCTCTCCGCGCTCTTTCCTGAAGTCTCGCCCTCTCTCTCCGCGCTCTTTACTGAAGTCTCGCCCTCTCGCTCTCCGTGCTCTTTACTGAAGTCTCACCCTCTCTCTCCGCGCTCTTTACTGAAGTCTCACCCTCTCTCTCCGCGCTCTTTAATGAAGTCTCGCCCTCTCTCTCCGCGCTCTTTATTGAAGTCTCGCCCTCTCACTCCGCGTTCTTTATTGAAGTCTCGCCCTCTCTCTCCGTGCTCTATACTGAAGTCTCACCCTCTCTCTCCGCGCTCTATACTGAAGTCTCGCCCTCTCTCTCCGCACTCTATACTGAAGTCTCGCCCTCTCTCTCTCTCCGCGCTCTTTACTGAAGTCTCGCCCTCTCTCTCTCTTCACGCTCTTTACTGAAGTCCCGCCCTCTCTCTTTCCGTGCTCTTTACTCAAGTCACACCCTCTCTCTCTCCGCGCTCTTTACTGAAGTCTTGCCCTCTCTCTCTCTTCACGCTCTTTACTGAAGTCTCACCCTCTCTCTCTCCGCGCTATTTACTGAAGTCTCGCCCTCTCTCCGTGCTCTTTATTGAAGTCTTGCCCTCTCTCCACGCTCTTTATTGAAGTCTCGCCCTCTCTCTCTCCGCGCTCTTTATTGAAGTCTCGCCCACTCTCTCTCTTCACGCTCTTTGCTGAAGTCTCGCCCTCTCTCTCTCTCTGGGGTCTTTACTGAAGTCACACCCTCTCTCTATCCGCGCTCTTTACTGAAGTCTCGTCCTCTCTCTCTTCACGCTCTTTACTGAAGTCTCACCCTCTCTCTCTCCGCGCTCTTTACTGAAGTCTCGCCCTCTCTCTGACCGCACTCTTTAATGAAGTCTCATCCTCTCTCTCTCTGAGCTCTTTACTGAAGTCTCGCCCTCTCTCTCACCGTGCTCTTTACTGAAGTCTCGCCCTCTCTCTCTCCGCGCTCTTTACTCAAGTCTCGCCCTCTCTCTCTCTGTGCTCTTTACTGAAGTCTCGCCCTATCTCTATCCGCGCTCTTTACTGAAGTCTCGCCCTCTCTCTCTCTGTGCTCTTTACTGAAGTCTCGCCCTCTCTCTCTCTGTGCACTTTACTGAAGTCTCGCCCCCTCTCTCTCCGCGCTCTTTACTGAAGTCTCGCCCCCTCTCTCTCCGTGCTCTTTACTGAAGTCTCGCCCTCTCTCTCTCCGCCCTCTTTACTGAAGTCTCGCCCTCTCTCTCTCCGCACTTTTTACTGAAGTCTCGCCCTCTCTCTCTCCGCACTCTTTACTGAAGTCTCGCCCTCTCTCTCTCCGCGCTCTTTACTGAAGTCTCGCCCTCTCTCTCTCCGCGCTCTTTACTGAAGTCTCGCCCTCTCTCTCTCCGCGCTCTTTACTGAAGTCTCGCCCTCTCTCTATCCGCGCTCTTTATTGAAGTCTCACCGTCTCTCTACCGCGCTCTTTACTGGAGTCTCGCCCTCTCTCTCTCCGCGCTCTTGACTGAAGTCTCGCCCTCTCTCTCTCCGTGCTCTTTACTGAAGTCTCGCCCTCTCTCTCTTCGCGCTCTTTACTGAAGTCTCGCCCTCTCTCTCTCCGTGCTCTATACTGAAGTCTCGCCCTCTCTCTGTCCGCACTCTTTACTCAAGTCTCGCCCTCTCTCTCTCTGTGCGCTCTTTACTGAAGTCTCGCCCTCTCTCTCTCCACGCTCTTTATTGAAGTCTCGCCCACTCTCTCTCTTCACGCTCTTTGCTGAAGTCTCGCCCTCTCTCTTTCCGTGCTCTTTACTCAAGTCACACCCTCTCTCTATCCGCGCTCTTTAATGAAGTCTCATCCTCTCTCTCTCCGTGCTCTTTACTGAAGTCTCGCCCTCTCTCTGACCGCACTCTTTATTGAAGTCTCGCCCTCTCTCTATCCGCGCTCTTTAATGAAGTCTCATCCTCTCTCTCTCCGTGCTCTTTACTGAAGTCTCGCCCTCTCTCTCACCGTGCTCTTTACTGAAGTCTCGCCCTCTCTCTCTCCGTGCTCTTTACTCAAGTCTCGCCCTCTCTCTCTCCTCTTTACTGAAGTCTCGCCCTCTCTCTCTCCACGCTCTTTATTGAAGTCTCTCCCTCTCTCTCTTCACGCTCTTTACTGAAGTCTCGCCCTCTCTCTCTCCGCGCTCTTTCGTGAAGTCTCGCCCTCTCTCTCTCCGCGCTCCTTACTGAAGTCTCGCCCTCTCTCTCCGCGCTCTTTACTGAAGTCTCGCCCTCTCTCTCTCCGCGCTCTTTACTGAAGTCTCGCCCTCTCTCTCCGCGCTCTTTACTGAAGTCTCGCCCTCTCTCTCTCCGCGCTCTTTACTGAAGTCTCGCCCTCTCTCTCTCCGTGCTCTTTACTGAAGTCTCGCCCTCTCTCTCTCGGTGCTCTTTACTGAAGTCTCGCCCTCTCTCTCTCTGTGCTCTTTACTGAAGTCTCGCCCTCTCTCTCTCTGTGCACTTTACTGAAGTCTCGCCCCCTCTCTCTCCGCGCTCTTTACTGAAGTCTCGCCCCCTCTCTCTCCGTGCTCTTTACTGAAGTCTCGCCCTCTCTCTCTCCGCCCTCTTTACTGAAGTCTCGCCCTCTCTCTCTCCGCACTTTTTACTGAAGTCTCGCCCTCTCTCTCTCCGCACTCTTTACTGAAGTCTCGCCCTCTCTCTCTCCGCGCTCTTTACTGAAGTCTCGCCCTCTCTCTCTCCGCGCTCTTTACTGAAGTCTCGCCCTCTCTCTCTCCGCGCTCTTTACTGAAGTCTCGCCCTCTCTCTATCCGCGCTCTTTATTGAAGTCTCACCGTCTCTCTACCGCGCTCTTTACTGGAGTCTCGCCCTCTCTCTCTCCGCGCTCTTGACTGAAGTCTCGCCCTCTCTCTCTCCGTGCTCTTTACTGAAGTCTCGCCCTCTCTCTCTTCGCGCTCTTTACTGAAGTCTCGCCCTCTCTCTCTCCGTGCTCTATACTGAAGTCTCGCCCTCTCTCTGTCCGCACTCTTTACTCAAGTCTCGCCCTCTCTCTCTCTGTGCGCTCTTTACTGAAGTCTCGCCCTCTCTCTCTCCACGTTCTTTATTGAAGTCTCGCCCACTCTCTCTCTTCACGCTCTTTGCTGAAGTCTCGCCCTCTCTCTTTCCGTGCTCTTTACTCAAGTCACACCCTCTCTCTATCCGCGCTCTTTAATGAAGTCTCATCCTCTCTCTCTCCGTGCTCTTTACTGAAGTCTCGCCCTCTCTCTGACCGCACTCTTTATTGAAGTCTCGCCCTCTCTCTATCCGCGCTCTTTAATGAAGTCTCATCCTCTCTCTCTCCGTGCTCTTTACTGAAGTCTCGCCCTCTCTCTCACCGTGCTCTTTACTGAAGTCTCGCCCTCTCTCTCTCCGTGCTCTTTACTCAAGTCTCGCCCTCTCTCTCTCCTCTTTACTGAAGTCTCGCCCTCTCTCTCTCCACGCTCTTTATTGAAGTCTCTCCCTCTCTCTCTTCACGCTCTTTACTGAAGTCTCGCCCTCTCTCTCTCCGCGCTCTTTCGTGAAGTCTCGCCCTCTCTCTCTCCGCGCTCCTTACTGAAGTCTCGCCCTCTCTCTCCGCGCTCTTTACTGAAGTCTCGCCCTCTCTCTCTCCGCGCTCTTTACTGAAGTCTCGCCCTCTCTCTCCGCGCTCTTTACTGAAGTCTCGCCCTCTCTCTCTCCGCGCTCTTTACTGAAGTCTCGCCCTCTCTCTCTCCGTGCTCTTTACTGAAGTCTCGCCCTCTCTCTCCGCGCTCTTTACTGAAGTCTCGCCCTCTCTCTCTCCGCGCTCTTTACTGAAGTCTCGCCCTCTCTCTCTCCGTGCTCTTTACTGAAGTCTCGCCCTCTCTCTCTCCGTGCTCTATACTGAAGTCTCGCCCTCTCTCTGTCCGCACTCTTTACTCAAGTCTCGCCCTCTCTCTCTCTGTGCGCTCTTTACTGAAGTCTCGCCCTCTCTCTCTCCACGCTCTTTATTGAAGTCTCGCCCACTCTCTCTCTTCACGCTCTTTGCTGAAGTCTCGCCCTCTCTCTTTCCGTGCTCTTTACTCAAGTCACACCCTCTCTCTATCCGCGCTCTTTAATGAAGTCTCATCCTCTCTCTCTCCGTGCTCTTTACTGAAGTCTCGCCCTCTCTCTGACCGCACTCTTTATTGAAGTCTCGCCCTCTCTCTATCCGCGCTCTTTAATGAAGTCTCATCCTCTCTCTCTCCGTGCTCTTTACTGAAGTCTCGCCCTCTCTCTCACCGTGCTCTTTACTGAAGTCTCGCCCTCTCTCTCTCCGTGCTCTTTACTCAAGTCTCGCCCTCTCTCTCTCCTCTTTACTGAAGTCTCGCCCTCTCTCTCTCCACGCTCTTTATTGAAGTCTCTCCCTCTCTCTCTTCACGCTCTTTACTGAAGTCTCGCCCTCTCTCTCTCCGCGCTCTTTCGTGAAGTCTCGCCCTCTCTCTCTCCGCGCTCCTTACTGAAGTCTCGCCCTCTCTCTCCGCGCTCTTTACTGAAGTCTCGCCCTCTCTCTCTCCGCGCTCTTTACTGAAGTCTCGCCCTCTCTCTCCGCGCTCTTTACTGAAGTCTCGCCCTCTCTCTCTCCGCGCTCTTTACTGAAGTCTCGCCCTCTCTCTCTCCGTGCTCTTTACTGAAGTCTCGCCCTCTCTCTCTCGGTGCTCTTTACTGAAGTCTCGCCCTCTCTCTCTCTGTGCTCTTTACTGAAGTCTCGCCCTCTCTCTCTCTGTGCACTTTACTGAAGTCTCGCCCCCTCTCTCTCCGCGCTCTTTACTGAAGTCTCGCCCCCTCTCTCTCCGTGCTCTTTACTGAAGTCTCGCCCTCTCTCTCTCCGCCCTCTTTACTGAAGTCTCGCCCTCTCTCTCTCCGCACTTTTTACTGAAGTCTCGCCCTCTCTCTCTCCGCACTCTTTACTGAAGTCTCGCCCTCTCTCTCTCCGCGCTCTTTACTGAAGTCTCGCCCTCTCTCTCTCCGCGCTCTTTACTGAAGTCTCGCCCTCTCTCTCTCCGCGCTCTTTACTGAAGTCTCGCCCTCTCTCTATCCGCGCTCTTTATTGAAGTCTCACCGTCTCTCTACCGCGCTCTTTACTGGAGTCTCGCCCTCTCTCTCTCCGCGCTCTTGACTGAAGTCTCGCCCTCTCTCTCTCCGTGCTCTTTACTGAAGTCTCGCCCTCTCTCTCTTCGCGCTCTTTACTGAAGTCTCGCCCTCTCTCTCTCCGTGCTCTATACTGAAGTCTCGCCCTCTCTCTGTCCGCACTCTTTACTCAAGTCTCGCCCTCTCTCTCTCTGTGCGCTCTTTACTGAAGTCTCGCCCTCTCTCTCTCCACGCTCTTTATTGAAGTCTCGCCCACTCTCTCTCTTCACGCTCTTTGCTGAAGTCTCGCCCTCTCTCTTTCCGTGCTCTTTACTCAAGTCACACCCTCTCTCTATCCGCGCTCTTTAATGAAGTCTCATCCTCTCTCTCTCCGTGCTCTTTACTGAAGTCTCGCCCTCTCTCTGACCGCACTCTTTATTGAAGTCTCGCCCTCTCTCTATCCGCGCTCTTTAATGAAGTCTCATCCTCTCTCTCTCCGTGCTCTTTACTGAAGTCTCGCCCTCTCTCTCACCGTGCTCTTTACTGAAGTCTCGCCCTCTCTCTCTCCGTGCTCTTTACTCAAGTCTCGCCCTCTCTCTCTCCTCTTTACTGAAGTCTCGCCCTCTCTCTCTCCACGCTCTTTATTGAAGTCTCTCCCTCTCTCTCTTCACGCTCTTTACTGAAGTCTCGCCCTCTCTCTCTCCGCGCTCTTTCGTGAAGTCTCGCCCTCTCTCTCTCCGCGCTCCTTACTGAAGTCTCGCCCTCTCTCTCCGCGCTCTTTACTGAAGTCTCGCCCTTTCTCTCTCCGCGCTCTTTACTGAAGTCTCGCCCTCTCTCTCCGCGCTCTTTACTGAAGTCTCGCCCTCTCTCTCTCCGCGCTCTTTACTGAAGTCTCGCCCTCTCTCTCTCCGTGCTCTTTACTGAAGTCTCGCCCTCTCTCTCTCGGTGCTCTTTACTGAAGTCTCGCCCTCTCTCTCCGCGCTCTTTACTGAAGTCTCGCCCTCTCTCTCTCGGTGCTCTTTACTGAAGTCTCGCCCTCTCTCTCCGCGCTCTTTACTGAAGTCTCGCCCTCTCTCTCTCCGCGCTCTTTACTGAAGTCTCGCCCTCTCTCTCTCCGTGCTCTTTACTGAAGTCTCGCCCTCTCTCTCCGCGCTCTTTACAGAAGTCTCGCCCTCTCTCTCTCCGCGCTCTTTACTGAAGTCTCGCCCTCTCTCTCTCCGCCCTCTTTACTGAAGTCTCGCCCTCTCTCTCCGCGCTCTTTACTGAAGTCTCGCCCTCTCTCTCTCCGCGCTCTTTACTGAAGTCTCGCCCTCTCTCTCTCCGCGCTCTTTACTGAAGTCTCGCCCTCTCTCTCTCTCCGCGCTCTTTACTGAAGTCTCGCCCTCTCTCTCTCCGCCCTCTTTACTGAAGTCTCGCCCTCTCTCTCTCTGTGCTCTTTACTGAAGTCTCGCCCCCTCTCTCTCCGCGCTCTTTACTGAAGTCTCGCCCCCTCTCTCTCCGCGCTCTTTACTGAAGTCTCGCCCCCTCTCTCTCCGTGCTCTTTACTGAAGTCTCGCCCTCTCTCTCTCCGCCCTCTTTACTGAAGTCTCGCCCCCTCTCTCTCCACGCTCTTTACTGAAGTCTCGCCCTCTCTCTCTCCGCCCTCTTTACTGAAGTCTCGCCCTCTCTCTCTCCGCGCTCTTTACTGGAGTCTCGCCCACTCTCTCTCCGCGCTCTTTACTGAAGTCTCGCCCTCTCTCTCTCTGCGCTCTTTACTGAAGTCTCGCCCTCTCTCTCTCCGCCCTCTTTACTGAAGTCTCGCCCTCTCTCTCTCCGCACTTTTCACTGAAGTCTCGCCCTCTCTCTCTCTGCGCTCTTTACTGAAGTCTCGCCCTCTCTCTCTCCGCGCTCTTTACTGAAGTCTCGCCCTCTCTCTCTCCGTGCTCTTTACTGAAGTCTCGCCCTCTCTCTCTCCGCCCTCTTTACTGAAGTCTCGCCCTCTCTCTCTCCGCACTTTTCACTGAAGTCTCGCCCTCTCTCTCTCTGCGCTCTTTACTGAAGTCTCGCCCTCTCTCTCTCCGCGCTCTTTACTGAAGTCTCGCCCTCTCTCTCTCCGTGCTCTTTACTGAAGTCTCGCCCTCTCTCTCTCGGTGCTCTTTACTGGAGTCTCGCCCACTCTCTCTCCGCGCTCTTTACTGAAGTCTCGCCCTCTCTCTCTCTGCGCTCTTTACTGAAGTCTCGCTCTCTCTCTCTCCGCCCTCTTTACTGAAGTCTCGCCCTCTCTCTCTCCGCACTTTTCACTGAAGTCTCGCCCTCTCTCTCTCTGCGCTCTTTACTGAAGTCTCGCCCTCTCTCTCTCCGCGCTCTTTACTGAAGTCTCGCCCTCTCTCTATCCGCGCTCTTTATTGAAGTCTCACCCTCTCTCTCCGCGCTCTTTACTGGAGTCTCGCCCTCTCTCTCTCCGCGCTCTTGACTGAAGTCTCGCCCTCTCTCTCTCCGTGCTCTTTACTGAAGTCTCGCCCTCTCTCTCTCCGCGCTCTTTACTGAAGTCTCGCCCTCTCTCTCTCCGCGCTCTTTACTGAAGTCTCGCCCTCTCTCTCTCCGCGCTCTTTACTGAAGTCTCGCCCTCTCTCTCTCCGCCCTCTTTACTGAAGTCTCGCCCTCTCTCTCCGCGCTCTTTACTGAAGTCTCGCCCTCTCTCTCTCCGCGCTCTTTACTGAAGTCTCGCCCTCTCTCTCTCCGTGCTCTTTACTGAAGTCTCGCCCTCTCTCTCTCGGTGCTCTTTACTGAAGTCTCGCCCTCTCTCTCCGCGCTCTTTACTGAAGTCTCGCCCTCTCTCTCTCGGTGCTCTTTACTGAAGTCTCGCCCTCTCTCTCCGCGCTCTTTACTGAAGTCTCGCCCTCTCTCTCTCCGCGCTCTTTACTGAAGTCTCGCCCTCTCTCTCTCCGTGCTCTTTACTGAAGTCTCACCCTCTCTCTCCGCGCTCTTTACTGAAGTCTCGCCCTCTCTCTCTCCGCGCTCTTTACTGAAGTCTCGCCCTCTCTCTCTCCGCCCTCTTTACTGAAGTCTCGCCCTCTCTCTCCGCGCTCTTTACTGAAGTCTCGCCCTCTCTCTCTCCGCGCTCTTTACTGAAGTCTCGCCCTCTCTCTCTCCGCGCTCTTCACTGAAGTCTCGCCCTCTCTCTCTCTCCGCGCTCTTTACTGAAGTCTCGCCCTCTCTCTCTCCGCCCTCTTTACTGAAGTCTCGCCCTCTCTCTCTCTGTGCTCTTTACTGAAGTCTCGCCCCCTCTCTCTCCGCGCTCTTTACTGAAGTCTCGCCCCCTCTCTCTCCGCGCTCTTTACTGAAGTCTCGCCCCCTCTCTCTCCGTGCTCTTTACTGAAGTCTCGCCCTCTATCTCTCCGCCCTCTTTACTGAAGTCTCGCCCCCTCTCTCTCCACGCTCTTTACTGAAGTCTCGCCCTCTCTCTCTCCGCCCTCTTTACTGAAGTCTCGCCCTCTCTCTCTCCGCGCTCTTTACTGGAGTCTCGCCCACTCTCTCTCCGCGCTCTTTACTGAAGTCTCGCCCTCTCTCTCTCTGCGCTCTTTACTGAAGTCTCGCCCTCTCTCTCTCCGCCCTCTTTACTGAAGTCTCGCCCTCTCTCTCCGCACTTTTCACTGAAGTCTCGCCCTCTCTCTCTCTGCGCTCTTTACTGAAGTCTCGCCCTCTCTCTCTCCGCGCTCTTTACTGAAGTCTCGCCCTCTCTCTCTCCGCGCTCTTTACTGGAGTCTCGCCCACTCTCTCTCCGCGCTCTTTACTGAAGTCTCGCCCTCTCTCTCTCTGCGCTCTTTACTGAAGTCTCGCTCTCTCTCTCTCCGCCCTCTTTACTGAAGTCTCGCCCTCTCTCTCTCCGCACTTTTCACTGAAGTCTCGCCCTCTCTCTCTCTGCGCTCTTTACTGAAGTCTCGCCCTCTCTCTCTCCGCGCTCTTTACTGAAGTCTCGCCCTCTCTCTATCCGCGCTCTTTATTGAAGTCTCACCCTCTCTCTCCGCGCTCTTTACTGGAGTCTCGCCCTCTCTCTCTCCGCGCTCTTGACTGAAGTCTCGCCCTCTCTCTCTCCGTGCTCTTTACTGAAGTCTCGCCCTCTCTCTCTCCGCGCTCTTTACTGAAGTCTCGCCCTCTCTCTCTCCGCGCTCTTTACTGAAGTCTCGCCCTCTCTCTCTCCGTGCTCTTTACTGAAGTCTCGCCGTCTCTCTCTCCGTGCTCTATACTGAAGTCTCGCACTCTCTCTGTCCGCGCTGTTTACTCAAGTCTCGCCCTCTCTCTCTCTCTCTGCGCTCTTTACTGAAGTCTCGCCCTCTCTCTCTCCACGCTCTTTATTGAAGTCTCTCCCTCGCTCTCTTCACGCTCTTTACTGAAGTCTCGCCCTCTCTATCTCTGCGCTCTTTACTGAAGTCTCGCCCTCTCTCTCTCTGTGCTCTTTACTGAAGTCTCACCCTCTCTCTCGCCGCGCTCTTTACTGAATACTCGCCCTCTCTTTTTACACGCTCTTTACTGAAGTCTCGCCCTCTCTCTCTCCGCGCTCTTTAGTGAAGTCTCGCCCTCTCTCCCTCCACGCCCTTTACTGAAGTCTCGCCCTCTCTCTCTCCGCCCTCTTTACTGAAGTTTCGCCCTCTCTCTCTCCGCTCTCTTTACTGAAGTCTCGCCCTCTCTCTCTCCGTGCTCTTTACTGAAGTCTCGCCCTCTCTCTCCGCGCTCTTTACTGAAGTCTCGCTCTCTCTCTCTCTGTGCTCTTTACTGAAGTCTCGCCCTCTCTCTATCCGCGCTCTTTACTGAAGTCTCGCCCTCTCTCTCTCCGCACTCTTTACTGAAGTCTCGCCCTCGCTCTCTCCGCCCTCTTTACTGAAGTCTCGCCCTCTCTCTCTCCGCGCTCTTTATTGAAGTCTCTCCCACTCTCTCTCTTCACGCTCTTTACTGAAGTCTCGCCCTCTCTCTCTCCGCCCTCTTTACTGAAGTTTCGCCCCCTCTCTCTCCGCTCTCTTTACTGAAGTCTCGCCCTCTCTCTCTCTGTGCTCTTTACTGAAGTCTCGCCCTCTCTCTATCCGCGCTCTTTACTGAAGTCTCGCCCTCTCTCTCTCCGCACTCTTTACTGAAGTCTCGCCCTCTCTCTCTCCGCGCTCTTTATTGAAGTCTCGCCCACTCTCTCTCTTCACGCTCTTTACTGAAGTCTCGCCCTCTCTATCTCTGCGCTCTTTACTGAAGTCTCGCCCGCTCTCTCTCTGTGCTCTTTACTGAAGTCTCGCCCTCTCTCTATCCGCGCTCTTTACTGAAGTCTCGCCCACTCTCTCTCTCCGCCCTCTTTACTGAAGTCTCGCCCTCTCTCTCTCCGCGCTCTTTACTCAAGTCTCACCCTCTCTCTCTCTCTGCGCTCTTTACTGAAGTCTTGCCCTCTCTCTCGCTTCACGCTCTTTACTGAAGTCTCACCCTCTCTCTCTCCGCGCTCTTTACTGAAGTTGTGGCGCACAAAGACTCCGAGAGACGAATGGAGTGAAGTCGATGAGGCTTTATTAAGCGTGCCTGTTCCCCCGCAGCTCGGTAGTAGACTGGCCTGCGGGGGAGGACTCCGGCTTCTTATACTCCGCCTTCAGGGCGGAGCTAGAGGTCAACGGCCAACCAGCACCCGGGATCTGTCAGCCAATGACATTACGGCTTCCAGTCCCACATGACCCTTAATACATACTACCACATTCACCCCTTGTCAAAAATGAACCCGGCGGGGTGATGCTTCGCATGGTGGTAAGGGTTTACAGGCCTGGTCCTGGGAGGAAAACATTCATATGGCAATACAGTATGTACAATTTTGTCCTGTTTCAACTATTTACAGAAGGTATCGGGAGAAAAAGCAAAATGTTCTTGTGAAAAGTCCATATATTGATTTTAGATCGACGCCACGAGTCGGTCGGGCGGTCTGGTCGTCCGTGTCGATCGCCTCGGCCCCGGTGGTGGTGGTGGTGTTTGTTCCGGTGTTGTCGTCTCCGGGAGCCTTACGGTTTCAGCTTGGGCTTTATTCTTGGTCGGGCCTGGGGGGAGGGGGACCGATCCTCCTGGGAAGGGGGTGGTCGCGGGGTGCGGCGGTGGCAGGAAGGGTGAATGGGTGAATGGTGTCGGGGGGGTGTGTGTGTTGCCGGCGGGCGCCAGATCTCGCAGGGAGACCGTGTCCTGTCGGCCGTCGGGGTACTCCACGTAAGCGTACTGCGGGTTCGCGTGCAGGAGGTGAACCCTTTCGACCAACGGGTCCGCCTTGTGTGCCCGCACATGCTTTCGGAGCAAGATGGATCCTGGGGCCGCCAGCCAGGTCGGCAGCGACGTTCCAGAGGAGGACTTCCTAGGGAAGACAAGGAGACGCTCATGAGGCGTTTGATTAGTGCTCGTACACAATAGCGACCGGATGGAGTGGAGAGCGTCCGGGAGGACCTCCTGCCACCGTGAAACTGGGAGGTCCCTGGACCGTAGGGCCAGTAGGACGGTCTTCCAGACCGTGCCGTTCTCCCTCTCTAATTGCCCGTTCCCCCGGGGGTTGTAGCTGGTCGTCCTGCTTGAGGCTATGCCCTTGCTGAGCAGGAACTGGCGCAGCTCGTCACTCATGAAAGAGGACTCCCTGTCGCTGTGGACGTATGCGGGGCAACCGAACAGTGTGAATATGGTGCTAAGGGCTTTAATGACTGTGGCCGCGGTCATGTCAGAGCAGGGGATGGCGAATGGGAAGCGAGAGTACTCGTCCACCACATTAAGGAAGTATGTGTTGCGGTCGGTGGAGGGGAGGGGCCCTTTGAAATCCAGACCAAGGCGTTCAAAGGGGCGGGAAGCCTTAATCAGGTGCGCACCATCCGGCCTGAAAAAATGCGGTTTGCATTCTGCGCAGATGTGGCAGTCCCTTGTGACTGTACGGACCTCCTCTAAAGAGTATGGGAGGTTGCGGGACTTGATAAAGTGGAAAAACCGAGTGACCCCCGGGTGGCAGAAGTCCTCGTGGAGGGTTTGGAGGCGGTTAATTTGTGCGTTGGCACATGTGCCGCGGGATAGGGCATCGGACGGCTCGTTCAGCTTTCCGGGACGATACAAGATCTCGTAGTTGAAGGTGGAGAGCTCGATCCTCCACCTTAAGATCTTGTCGTTTTTGATTTTGCCCCGCAGTGCATTATCGAACATGAAGGCTACCGACCGTTGGTCGGTGAGGAGAGTGAATCTCCTGCCGGCCAGGTAATGCCTCCAATGTCGCACAGCTTCCACTGTGGCTTGGGCTTCCTTTTCCACTGAGGAGTGGCGGATTTCTGAGGCGTGGAGGGTCTGGGAGAAAAAGGCCACGGGTCTGCCCGCTTGGTTAAGGGTGGCCGCCAGAGCTACGTCGGAGACGTCGCTCTCGACCTGGAAGGGGAGGGACTCGTCGATGGCGCGCATCGTGGCCTTTGCGATATCCGCTTTGATGCGGCTGAAGGCCTGGCAAGCCTCTGTCGACAGGGGGAAGGTTGTGGTCTGTATTAGAGGGCGGGCCTTGTCTGCGTACTGGGGGACCCACTGGGCGTAGTATGAAAAGAACCCCAGGCAGCATTTCAGGGCTTTTGAGCAGTGCGGGAGGGGAAATTCCATGAGGGCGCGCATACGTTCGGGATCGGGGCCTATTATCCCATTGCGCACTACGTAGCCCAGGATGGCTAGCCGGTTGGTGCTAAAAACGCACTTGTCCTCGTTGTACGTGAGGTTCAAGGCTTTAGCCGTCTGGAGGAATTTTTGGAGGTTGGCGTCGTGGTCCTGCTGGTCGTGGCCGCAGATGGTTACATTGTCGAGATACGGGAACGTGGCCCGCAACCCGTGTTGATCAACCATTCGGTCCATCTCTCGTTGGAAGACCGAGACCCCGTTTGTGACACCAAATGGGACCCTTAGGAAATGGTATAATCGCCCGTCTGCCTCGAAGGCTGTGTCCTTGCGGTCACTTGGGCGGATGGGGAGCTGATGGTAGGCGGACTTGAGGTCCACGGTGGAGAAGACTTTATTTTGGGCAATCCGATTGACCATGTCGGATATGCAGGGGAGAGAGTACGCGTCTAGTTGTGTGTACCTGTTGATGGTCTGGCTATAGTCTATGACCATCCTTTGCTTCTCCCCTGTCTTCACTACTACCACCTGCGCTCTCCAGGGACTATTGCTGGCCTGGATTATGCCTTCCTTTAGTAGCCGCTGGACTTCGGACCGAATGAAGGTCCGGTCCTGGGCGCTGTACCGTCTGCTCCTAGTGGCGACGGGTTTGCAATCCGGGGTGAGGTTCGCAAACAAGAACGGGGGTTGCACCTTGAGGGTTGCGAGGCCGCAGATAGTGAGTGGGGGTATTGGGCCGCCGAATTTGAAGGTAAGGCTCTGTAGATTGCACTGGAAGTCTAATCCCAGTAATGTGGGGGCGCAGAGTTGGGGAAGGACGTGTAGCTTGTAGTTTTTGAACTCCCTCCCCTGCACCGTTAGGGTAACTATGCAGAAACCTTTGATCTGTACGGAGTGGGATCCTGCAGCTAGGGAAATCTTTTGTGCGCTGGGATAGGTGGTCAAGGAACAAAGTCTTACCGTGTCGGGGTGGATAAAGCTCTCCGTGCTCCCGGAGTCGACTAGGCATGGTGTCTCATGCCCGTTTATTAGCACCGTTGTCGTCGTCGTCTGGAGTGTCCGGGGCCGAGCTTGGTCGAGCGTTATTGAAGCGAGACGTGGTTGTAGTAGTGGAGCGTTTTCCTCGAACCCCGTGGAGCCGTCGACACTGGGGTCCGTTGTTGCCGCCCAAGATGGCGTCGGGGATGAACAAAATGGCTGCCCCCATACATCGCACATGGCTGGGGGGTCACAACATGGCGGAGGGGGTGGACAAAATGGCCGCCCCCATGCGTCGTACAGGTCTGGGGTGGTCCAAGATGGCGGCGCCCTTCCTCCCCTCGTGGTGGCCGGGACCCAAAATGGCGGCGTCTGCGGGTCGCACATGGGGCGCTGGGGGGGTTGGGGAGCGTTAGGAACGCGCGGGGCTCCCTCATCTCTGGGGACAGCGGTGGTCGGGACCCAAATTGGTAGCGCTGGCGGGTCATACGTGGGGCGCGGGGGGGGGGGTTTGGGGGGCGTTAGAGCTGCACAGAACTCCCTCTTCTCCGGGGAGAGCGGTGGTCGGGACCCAAAGTGGTAGCGCCGGCGGGTCATACATGGGGCGCGGGGGGGGGGGGGGGTTGGGGAGCGTAAGCGGCGTGCAGGGCGCCCTGTTCACCCGGGACCGCGGTGGTCGGGACCCAGAGTGGCTGCGCCTGCGGGTCGTACATGGGGCGCTGAGGGGGTTGGGGAGCGTAAGCGGCGTGCAGGGCTCCCTGTTCACCCGGGACCGCGGTGGTCGGGACCCAGAGTGGCTGCGCCTGCGGGTCATACATGGGGCGCTGAGGGGGTTGGGGAGTGTAAGCGGCGTGCAGGGCTCCCTGTTCACCCGGGACCGCGGTGGTCGGGACCCAGAGTGGCTGCGCCTGCGGGTCGTACATGGGGCGCTGGGGGGGGTTGGGGAGCGTAAGCGGCGTGCAGGGCTCCCTGTTCACCCGGGACAGCGGCGACCTCGCGGGACCGGCACACAACCGCAAAATGGCCCTTTTTCCCGCAGCTCTTGCAGATTGCTGCGCGGGCCCGGCAGCGCTGCCGGGGGTGTTTCGCCTGGCCGCAGAAATAGCAGCGGGCGCCCCCGGTGCGACTTGGCGTTTGGACCGCGCACGCCTGTGGGGTGTCCGGGAGGGGGGTGGGTTTGTCGGGACGGGTACGTACGGAGCCCAATGGGCTGCCGCGCGGTCTGGGCCGTAGGCGCGGGTATTACGCGCGGCCACGTCTAGGGAGGCTGCTAGGGCCCGTGCCTCTGAGAGTCCTAGCGACTCTTTTTCTAGAAGTCTTTGGCGGATTTGGGAGGAGTTCATACCTGCCACAAAAGCATCGCGCATTAACATGTCCGTGTGTTCATTTGCGTTCACCGAAGTGCAGCTGCAGGCTCGTCCCAAAATTAGTAGCGCGGCGTAGAATTCACCTATCGATTCTCCGGGACTTTGCCGTCTCGTTGCGAGTTGATAGCGAGCGTAGATCTGGTTTACTGGGCAGACATAGAGACTTTTCAGTGCTGCGAACGCCGTCTGGAAATCCTCTGCGTCTTCGATGAAAGAGAAAATCTCTGTGCTTAACCTCGAGTGCAGGACCTGTAGTTTTTGGTCTTCTGTGACCCGGCCGGTGGCCGTTCTGAGGTAGGCCTCGAAACAAGTCTGCCAATGCTTGAAAGCTGCTGCCGCGTTCACTGCGTGGGGGCTGATCCTCAGGCATTCCGGGATGATCCTGAGCTTCATAGTCCGTTTTAGGCACGCTAAAGAATTGTAGCGCACAAAGACTCCGAGAGACGAATGGAGTGAAGTCGATGAGGCTTTATTAAGCGTGTCTGTTCCCCCGCAGCTCGGTAGTAGACTGGCCTGCGGGGCAGGACTCCGACTTCTTATACTCCGGCTTCAGGGCGGAGCTAGAGGTCAACGGCCAACCAGGACCCGGGATCTGTCAGCCAATGACATTAGGGCTTCCAGTCCCACATGACCCCTAATACATACTACCACAGAAGTCTCGCCCTCCCTCTGACCGCACTCTTTATTGAAGTCTCGCCCTCTCTCTCTCCGCACTCTTTACTGAAGTCTCGCCCTCTCTCTCTCCGTGCTCTTTACTGAAGTCTCGCCCTCTCTCTCTCCGCGCTCTTTACTGACGTCTCGCCCTCTCTCTCACCGCGCTCGTTACTGAAGTCTCGCCCTCTCTCTCTCCGCGCTATTTACTGAAGTCTCGCCCTCTCTCTCCGCGCTCTTTACTGAAGTCTCGCCCTCGCTCTCGCCGCGCTCTTTACTGAAGTCTCGCCCTCTCTCTCTCTGCGCTCGTTACTGAAGTCTCGCCCTCTCTCTCTCCGCGCTCTTTACTGAAGTCTCGCCCTCTATCTCTGCGCTCTTTCCTGAAGTCTCGCCCTCTCTCTCTCCGCACTCTTTACTGAAGTCTCGCCCTCTCTCTCTCCGCGCTCTTTACTGAAGTCTCGCCCTCTCTCTCCGCGCTCTTTACTGAAGTCTCGCCCTCTCTCTCTCGGTGCTCTTTACTGAAGTCTCGCCCTCTCTCTCTCCGTGCTCTTTACTGAAGTCTCGCCCTCTCTCTCCGCGCTCTTTACTGAAGTCTCGCCCTCTCTCTCTCCGCGCTCTTTACTGAAGTCTCGCCCTCTCTCTATCCGCGCTCTTTACTGAAGTCTCGCCCTCTCTCTCTCCATGCTCTTTACGAAGTCACGCCCTCTCTCTATCCGCGCTCTTTACTGAAGTCTCGCCCTCTCTCTCTCCGTGCTCTTTACTGAAGTCTCGCCCTCTCTCTCTCCGCGCTCTTTACTGAAGTCTCGCCCTCTCTCTCTCCGTGCTCTTTACTGAAGTCTCGCCCTCTCTCTCTCTGTGCTCTTTACTGAAGTCTCGCCCTCTCTCTCTCCGTGCTCTTTACTGAAGTCTCGCCCTCTCTCTCTCCGTGCTCTTTACTGAAGTCTCGCCCTCTCTCTGCGCTCTTTACTGAAGTCTCGCCCTCTCTCTCTCCTCGCTCTATACTGAAGTCTTGCCCTCTCTCTCTCCGCGCTGTTTACTGAAGTCTCGCCCTCTCTCTCTCCGTGCTCTATACTGAAGTCTCGCCCTCTCTCTCTCCGTGCTCTTTACTGAAGTCTCGCCCTCTCTCTCTCCGTGCTCTTTACTGAAGTCTCGCCCTCTCTCTCTCCGCGCTCTATACTGAAGTCTCGCCCTCTCTCTCTCCGCGCTCTTTACTGAAGTCTCGCCCTCTCTCTCTCCGCGCTCTTTACTGAAGTCTCGTCCTCTCTCTCTCCGCGCTCTTTACGAAGTCTCGCGCTCTCTCCCTCCACGCCCTTTACTGAAGTCTCGCCCTCTCTCTCTCCGCGCTCTTTATTGAAGTCTCGCCCTCTCTCTCTCCGCGCTCTTTACTGAAGTCTCGCCTCTCTCTCTCCGTGCTCTTTACTGAAGTCTCGCCCTCTCTCTCTCCACGCTCTTTACTGAAGTCTCGCCCTCTCTCTCTCCACGCTCTTTACTGAAGTCTCGCCCTCTCTCTCTCCGCCCTCTTTACTGAAGTCTCGCCCTCTCTCTCTCCGTGCTCTTTACTGAAGTCTCGCCCTCTCTCTCCGTGCTCTTTACTGAAGTCTCGCCCTCTCTCTCTCCGTGCTCTTTACTGGAGTCTCGCCCTCTCTCTCTTGGCACTCTTTACTGAAGTCTCGCCCTCTCTCTATCCGCGCTCTTTACTGAAGTCTCGCCCTCTCTCTCCGTGCTCTTTACTGAAGTCTCGCCCTCTCTCTCTCCGCGCTCTTTACTGAAGTCTCGCCCTCACTCTCTCCACGCTCTTTACTGAAGTCTCGCCCTCTCTCTCTCCGCGATCTTTACTGAAGTCTCCCCCTCTCTCTCTCCACGCTCTATACTGAAGTCTCGCCCTCTCTCTCTCCGCGCTCTTTACTGAAGTCTCGCCCTCTCTCTCTCCGTGCTCTTTACTGAAGTCTCCCCCTCTCTCTGTGCTCTTTACTGAAGTCTCGCGCTCTCTCTCTCTGCGCTCTTTACTGAAGTCTCGCCCTCTCTCCGTGCTCTTTATTGAAGTCTCGCCCTCTCTCTCTCCACATTCTTTACTGAAGTCTCGCCCTCTCTCTATCCGCGCTCTTTACTGAAGTCTCGCCCTCTCTCTCTCCACGCTCTTTACTGACGTCTCGCCCTCTCTCTCTCTTCACGCTCTTTACTGAAGTCTCACCCTCTCTCCGTGCTCTTTCCTGTAGTCTCGCCCTCTCTCTGCGCTCTTTACTGAAGTCTCGCCCTCTCTCTCTCCGTGCTCTTTACGAAGTCTCGCGCTCTCTCTCTCCGCGCTCTTTGTTGAAGTCTCGCCCACTCTCTCTCTGCGCTCTTTACTGAAGTCTCGCCCTCTCTCCACGCTCTTTACTGAAGTCTCACCCTCTCTCCGTGCTCTTTCCTGTAGTCTCGCCCTCTCTCTGCGCTCTTTCCTGTAGTCTCGCCCTCTCTCCGTGCTCTTTACTGAAGTCTCGTTTTCTCTCTCTCCGCGCTCTTTACTGAAGTCGCGCCCTCTCTCCGTGCTCTTTACTGAAGTCTCGCCCTCTCTCTCTCCACGCTCTTTACTGAAGTCTCGCCCTCTCTCTCTCCGCGCTCTTTACTGAAGTCTCACCCTCTCTCTCTCCGCGCTCTTTACTGAAGTGTCGCCCTCTCTCTCTCCGCGCTCTTTACTGAAGTCTCGCCCTCTCTCTCTCCACGCTCTTTACTGAAGTCTCGCCCTCTCCCTCTCCGCGCTCTTTATTGAAGTCTCGCCCTCTCTCCACGCTCTTTACTGAAGTGTCGCCCTCTCTCTCTCCGCGCTCTTTACTGAAGACTCGCCCTCTCTCTCTCCTTGCTCTTTACTGAAGTCTCGCCCTCTCTCTCTCCGCTCTCTTTACTGAAGCCTCGCCCTCTCTCTCTCCGTGCTCTTTACTGAAGACTCGCCCTCTCTCTCTCCTTGCTCTTTACTGAAGTCTCGCCCTCTCTCTCCGCTCTCTTTACTGAAGCCTCGCCCTCTCTCTCTCCGTGCTCTTTACTGAAGTCTCGCCCTCTCTCCGTGCTCTTTACTGAAGTCTCACCCTCTCTCTCTCCGCACTCTTTACTGAAGTCTCGCCCTCTCTCTCCGTGCTCTTTACTGAAGTCTCGCCCTCTCCACGCTCTTTACTGAAGTCTCGCCCTCTCTCTCTCTGCGCTCTTTACTGAAGTCTCGCCCTCTCTCTCTCCGCGCTCTATACTGAAGTCTCGCCCTCTCTCTCTCTGCGCTCTTTACTGAAGTCTCGCCCTCTCTCTCTCCGCACTCTTTACTGAAGTCTCGCCCTCTCTCTCCGTGCTCATTACTGAAGTCTCGCCCCCTCCGCGCTCTTTACTGAAGTCTCGCCCTCTCTCTCTCCACATTCTTTACTGAAGTCTCGCCCTCACTCTCCGCGCTCTTTACTGAAGTCTCGCCCTCTCCGCGCTCTTTACTGAAGTCTCGCCCTCTCCGCGCTCTTTACTGAAGTCTCGCCCTCTCTCTCTCCACATTCTTTACTGAAGTCTCGCCCTCTCTCTCTCCGCGCTCTTTACTGAAGTCTCGCCCTCTCCGCGCTCTTTACTGAAGTCTCGCCCTCTCCGTGCTCTTTACTGAAGTCTCGCCCTCTCTCTCTCCACATTCTTTACTGAAGTCTCGCCCTCTCTCTCTCCGCGCTCTTTACTGAAGTCTCGCCCTCTCTCTCTCCGCGCTCTTTACTGAAGTCTCGCCCTCTCCGCGCTCTTTACTGAAGTCTCGCCCTCTCCGTGCTCTTTACTGAAGTCTCGCCCTCTCTCTCCGCGCTCTTTACTGAAGTCTCGCCCTCTCTCTCTCCGTGCTCTTTACTGAAGTCTCGCCCTCTCTCTCTCCACATTCTTTACTGAAGTCTCGCCCTCTCTCTCTCCGCACTCTTTACTGAAGTCTCGCCCTCTCTCTCTCCGCGCTCTTTACTGAAGTCTCGCCCTCTCCACGGTCTTTACTGAAGTCTCGCCCTCTCCGTGCTCTTTACTGAAGTCTCGCCCTCTCTCTCCGTGCTCTTTACTGAAGTCTCGCCCTCTCTCTCTCCGCCCTCTTTACTGAAGTCTCGCCCTCTCTCTCTCCGTGCTCTTTACTGAAGTCTCGCCCTCTCTCTCCGTGCTCTTTACTGAAGTCTCGCCCTCTCTCTCTCCGTGCTCTTTACTGAAGTCTCGCCCTCTCTCTCCGTGCTCTTTACTGTAGTCTCGCCCTCTCTCTGCGCTCTTTACTGAAGTCTCGCCCTCTCTCCGTGCTCTTTATTGAAGTCTCGCCCTCTCTCCAAGCTCTTTACTGAAGTCTCGCCCTCTCTCTCTCCGTGGTCTTTACTGAAGTCTCGCCCTCTCTCTCTCCGTGCTCTTTACTGAAGTCTCGCCCTCTCTCTCTCCGTGCTCTTTACTGAAGTCTCGCCCTCTCTCTCTCTGTGGTCTTTACTGAAGTCTCGCCCTCTCTCTCTCCGTGCTCTTTACTGAAGTCTCGCCCTCTCTCTCTCCGTGCTCTTTACTGAAGTCTCGCCCTCTCTCTCTCCGTGGTCTTTACTGAAGTCTCGCCCTCTCTCTCTCCGTGCTCTTTACTGAAGTCTCGCCCTCTCTCTCTCCGTGCTCTTTACTGAAGTCTCGCCCTCTCTCTCTCCGTGCTCTTTACTGAAGTCTCGCCCTCTCGCCCTCCGCACTCTTTACTGAAGTCTCGCCCTCCCTCTCTCCGTGCTCTTGACTGAAGTCTCACATACAAACTACAGGATGTGAGCCATTGTGGGTGGGTTCTGGCTGTGGTCAGTAACGGTCTCTCATTTTGCTCCAATTGCCTTATTGTGTCACCATCTGTCAGGGAGAAAATCCCTTCCATTTCCTGTCATCAATCACCTTCAGTGGCCAAACAGATTTTGCTTTAGTGAAGGGTCTACTGCAGCCTGGCATTACCATCTTCCAATAATACCCACAGCATTGTCGCAGTGCCCAACAAGGCCATTCAGGATCCCCAAACTCCATTGTGGTCATATCATGGTTGTGTTGTAATTCACTGACTGACCACCAGGAGTCTCACTGGTATATAAGTGAATGTTAGAGTCAGGTGACCCCCTCAGACTGGCTGGAGGAAGCTGAAGAGAGAGGTTGCTTGTACTTGATCTTACTGCTGTTCATCTATTGTTTTGGACATAGTTTACCCACAGTTAATGTTAATAAACTGTTCATAGCTTTAGCTACAAGTGTTCTTGTAATATAAATCAGGCCATCCGACAAGAACATTGACACCCATCAATGCCCAAGAAATGCAGGTCAGTGCACACGTGTGCCCGACAAATCGTATGTGCTCGACAGTTCGGGTGCACATGGACAAAGAGGCCGTTGATAATCTGTGTGTTCACCTGCACAGTAACAGTTGGAATTTGGGCATGGAGCTGGCAATGCCCAGGCATCCTGGCACGGAGCTCCACAATCAGTCAGCGCCTCCAGCAGAGATGGAACACAGAATGTTTGGCTAAATGTGAACTTACCTTGGACGCTGGGTCAGTGCTGCATCAGGTATGGGGATATCGGGCAGGGCCCTACTCCTCAGGAAGGGGTTGGCAGCACACAGAACCCTGCCACTGGCAGTGGACATTTCATTCCCAAGACCTGTGATCAATGAATACAACGGAGAACATGATCGCACACTCACCAATCATTCCAAACACATCCAGGGTTATGTCTCCAAACTTTTCTTGTGAATTGGAAGCACATAGAGAATTGCTGGTGGGAATGGAACAGTTCAGAAACCAATGTCCCATCAAACACCCCCCGGACAGGTATAGCACGGGGTTAGATACAGAGTAAAGCTCCCTCTACACTGTCCCCATCAAACACTCCCAGGACAGGTACAGCAGGGGGTTAGATACAGAGTAAAGCTCCCTCTACACTGTCCCCATCAAACACTCCCAGGACAGGTACAGCACAGGGTTAGATACAGAGTAAAGCTCCCTCTACACTGTCCCCATCAAACACTCCCAGGACAGGTACAGCACGGGGTTAGATACAGAGTAAAGCTCCCTCTACACTGTCCCCATCAAACACTCCCAGGACAGGTACAGCACGGGGTTAGATACAGAGTAAAGCTCCCTCTACACTGTCCCCATCAAACACTCCCAGGACAGGTACAGCACGGGGTTAGATAAAGAATAAAGCTCCCTCTACACTGTCCTCATCAAACACTCCCAGGACAGGTACAGCACGGAGTTAGATACAGAGTAAACCTCCCTCTACACTGTCCCCATCAAACACTCCCAGGACAGGTACAGCACGGGGTTAGATACAGAGTAAAGCTCCCTCTACACTGTCCCCATCAAACACTCCCAGGACAGGTACAGCACAGGGTTAGATACAGAGTAAAGCTTCCTCTACACTGTCCTCATCAAACACTCCCAGGACAGGTACAGCTCGGGGTTAGATACAGAGTAAAGCTCCCTCTACACTGTCCCCATGAAACACTCCCAGGACAGGTACAGCACGGGGTTAGATACAGAGTAAAGGTCTCTCTACACTGTCCCCATCAAACACTCCCAGGACAGGTACAGCATGGGGCTAGATACAGAGGAAAGCTCCCTCTACACTGTCCCAATCAAACACTCCCAGGACAGGTACAGCACGGGGTTAGATACAGAGTAAATCTCCGTCTACACTGTCGCCATCAAACACTCCCAGGACAGGTACAGCACGGGGTTAGACACAGAGTAAAGCTCCCTCAACACTGTCCCTGTCAAATACTCCCAGGACAGGTACAGCACGGGGTTAGATACAGAGTAAAGCTCCCTCTACACTGTCCCAATCAAACACTCCCAGGACAGGTACAGCTCGGGTTAGATACAGAGTAATGCTCCCTCTACACTGTCCCCATCAAACACTCCCAGGACAGGTACAGCACGGGGTTAGATACAGAGTAAAGCTCCCTTTGCACTGCCCCCATTAACACTCCCAGGACAGGTACAGCACGGGGTTAGATACAGAGTAAAGCTCCCTCTACACTGTCCCCATCAAACACTCCCAGGACAGGTACAGCACGGGGTTAGATACAGAGTAAAGCTCCCTCTACACTGTCCCCATCAAACACTCCCAGGCAGGTACAGCACGGGGTTAGATACAGAGTAAAGCTCCCTCTACACTGTCCCCATCAAACACACCCAGGACAGGTACAGCACGGGGTTAGATACAGAGCAAAGCTCTCTCTACACTGTCCCATCAAACACTCCCAGGACAGGTACAGCACGGGGTTAGATACAGAGTAAAGCTCCCTCCACACTGTCCCCATCAAACACTCCCAGGACAGGTACAGCACGGGGTTAGATACAGAGTAAAGCTCCCTCTACACTGTCCCCATCAAACACTCCCAGGACAGGTACAGCAGGGTGATAGATACAGAGTAAAGCTCCCTCTACACTGTCCACATCAAACACTCCCAGGACAGGTACAGCACGGGGTTAGCTCCAGAGTAAAGCTCCCTCTACACTGTCCCCATCAAACACTTCCAGGACTGGTACAGCACGGGGTTACATACAGAGTAAAGCTCCCTCTACACTGTCCCAATCAAACACTCCCAGGACAGGTACAGCACGGGGTTAGATACAGAGTAAAGCTCCCTCTACACTGTCCTCATCAAACACTCCCAGGACAGGTACAGCACGGGGTTAGATACAGAGTAAAGCTCCCTCTACACTGTCCTCATCAAACACTCCCAGGACAGGTACAGCACTGGGTTAGATACAGAGTAAAGCTCCCTCTACACTGACCCCATCAAAAACTCCCAGGACAGATACAGCACGGGGTCAGATACAGAGTAAAGCTCCCTCTACACTGTCCCCATCAACCACTCCCAGGACATGTACCGCACAGGGTTGGATACAGAGTAAAGCTCCCGCTACACTGCCCCCATCAAACACTCCCAGGACAGGTACAGCACGGGGTTAGATACAGAGTAAAGCTCCCTCTACACTGTCCCCGTCAAACACTCCCAGGAAAGGTACAGCACGGGGTTAGATACAAAGTAAAGCTCCCTCTACACTGTCCCCATCAAACACTCCCAGGACAGGTACAGCACGGGGTGAGATACAGAGTAAAGCACCCTCTACACTGTCCCATCAAACACTCCCAGGACAGGTACAGCACGGGGTGAGATACAAAGTAAAGCTCACTCTACACTGCCCCCATCAAACACTCCCAGGACAGGTACAACATGGGGTGAGATACAGAGTAATTTCCCTCCACAGTGTCCCCATCAAACACTCCCAGGACAGGTTCAGCACGGGGTTAGATACACAGTAAAGCTGCCTCTACCCTGTCCCCATCAAACACTCCCAGGACAGGTACAGCACGACGTTAGATACAGAGTAAAGCTGCCTCTACCCTGTCCCCATCAAACACTCCCAGTACAGGTACAGCAATCGTTAGATACAGAGTAAAGCTTCCTCTACACTGTCCCCATCAAACACCCCTAGGACAGGTACAGCACGGGGTTAGATACAGAGTAAAGCTCCCTCTACACTGTCCCCGTCAAACACTCCCAGGAAAGGTACAGCACGGGGTTAGATACAAAGTAAAGCTCCCTCTACACTGTCCCCATCAAACACTCCCAGGACAGGTACAGCACGGGGTGAGATACAGAGTAAAGCACCCTCTACACTGTCCCATCAAACACTCCCAGGACAGGTACAGCACGGGGTGAGATACAAAGTAAAGCTCACTCTACACTGCCCCCATCAAACACTCCCAGGACAGGTACAACATGGGGTGAGATACAGAGTAATTTCCCTCCACACTGTCCCCATCAAACACTCCCAGGACAGGTTCAGCACGGGGTTAGATACACAGTAAAGCTGCCTCTACCCTGTCCCCATCAAACACTCCCAGGACAGGTACAGCACGACGTTAGATACAGAGTAAAGCTGCCTCTACCCTGTCCCCATCAAACACTCCCAGTACAGGTACAGCACAACGTTAGATACAGAGTAAAGCTTCCTCTACACTGTCCCCATCAAACACCCCTAGGACAGGTACAGCACGGGGTTAGATACAGAGTAAAGCTCCCTCTACACTGTCCCCATCAAACACTCCCAGGACAGGTACAGCACGGGGTTAGATACAGAGTAAATCCCCCTCTACACTGTCCCCATCAAACACTCCCAGGACAGGTACAGCACGGGGTTAGATACAGAGTAAAGCTCCCTCTACACTGTCCCCATCAGACACTCCCAGGACAGGTACAGCACGGGGTTAGATACAGAGTAAAGCTCCCTCGACACTGTCCCCATCAAACACTCCCAGGACAGGTACAGCACGGGGTTAGATACAGAGTAAAGCTCCCTCTACACTGTCCCCATCAGACATTCCCAGGACAGGTACAGCACGGGGTTAGATACAGAGTAAAGCTCCCTCTACACTGTCCCCATCAAACACTCCCAGGACAGGTACAGCACGGGGTTAGATACAGAGTAAAGCTCCCTCTACACTGTCCCCATCAAACAGTCCCAGAACAGGTACAGCCTAAAAACATATAAATGCGGGAGATGGGTTGACACTTGGCAGGTGAACAGGGTCAGATTGAATGCTGGGCCTCAGCTACCTTCGGTGACGGAGAGCAGCTGCAGCCAAATCCGAGATGACTTACCCGGGCCAGAGGACTGAATGCCAGACCCAGGAACGGGCAGGGGAGGAACTGGAGCACAGCGTGTGAAATCAATCAGATCAAGTGTGGAGCTGGGAGCAGATGGTTCCATACAAGAGTCCTAAGGGCAGAAAGAATAGAGTCAGCACAGTTTACCATACTGAGCATTAGACCGAGAGAGAACATTATTCAGGAATGGAACACTCAATTGTAGCTTCTTCCCAGGACAGGTACAGCACGGGGTTCGATACAGAGTAAATCTCCCTCTACACTGTCCCCATCAAACACTCCCAGGACAGGCACAGCATGGGGTTAGATACAGAGTAAAGCTCCCTCTACACTGTCCCCATCAAACACTCCCAGGACAGGTACAGCACGGGGTTAGATACAGAGTAAAGCTCCCTCTACACTGTCCCCATCAAACACTCCCAGGACAGGTACAGCACGGGGTTAGATACAGAGTAAAGCTCCCTCTACACTGTCCCCATCAAACACACCCAGGACAGGTACAGCACGGGGTTAGATACAGAGTAAAGCTCCCTCTACACTGTCCCCATCAAACACTCCCAGGACAGGTACAGCACGGGGTTAGATACAGAGTAAAGCTCCCTCTACACTGTCCCCATCAAACACTCCCAGGACAGGTACAGCACGGGGTTAGATACAGAGTAAAGCTCCCTCTACACTGTCCCCATTAACCACTCCCAGGACAGGTACCACACGGGGTTAGATACAGAGTAAAGCTCCCTCTACACTGTCCCCATCAAACACTCCCAGGACAGGTACAGATCGGGGTTAGATACAGAGTAAAGCTCCCTCTACACTGTCCCCATCAAACACTCCCAGGACAGGTACAGCATGGGGTTAGATACAGAGTAAAGCTCCCACTACACTGTCCCCATTAAACACTCCCAGGACAGGTACAACTCGGGGTTAGATACAGAGTAAAGCTCCCTCTGCACTGTCCCCATTAAACACTCCCAGGACAGGTACAGCTCGGGGTTAGATACAGAGTAAAGCTCTCTCTACACTGTCCCCATCAAACACTCCCAGGACAGGTACAGCACGGGGTTAGATAGAGAATAAAGCTCCCTCGGCACTGTCGCCATCAAACACTCCCAGGACAGGTACAGCATGAGGTTAGATACAGAGTAAAGCTCCCTCTACACTGTCCCCATCAAACACTCCCAGGACAGGTACAGCACGGGGTTAGATACCGAGTAAAGCTCCCTCGACACTGTCTCCATCAAACACTCCCAGGACAAGGACAGCACGAGGTTAGATACAGAGTAAAGCTCCCTCTACACTGTCCCCATCAAACACTCCCAGGACAGGTACAGCACGGGGTTAGATACAGAGTAAAGCTCCCTCTACACTATCCCCATCAAACACTCCAAGGACAGGTACAGCACGGGGTTAGATACAGAGTAAAGCTCCCTCTACACTGTCCCCATCAAACACTCCCAGGACAGGTACAGCATGGGGTTAGATACAGAGTAAAGCTCCCTCTGCACTGTCCCCATCAAACACTCCCAGGACAGGTACAGCATGGGGATAGATACAGAGTAAAGCTCGCTCTTCACTGTCTCCATCAAACACTCCCAGGACAGGTACAGCACGGGGTTAGATACAGAGTAAAGCTCCCTCTACACTGTCCCCATCAAACACTCCCAGGACAGGTACAGCACGGGGTTAGTAACAGAGTAAAGCTCTCTCTACACTGTCCCTATCAAACACTCACAGGACAGGTACAGCACGGGGTTAGATACAGAGTAAAGCTCCCTCCCTTGTGGGCAAAGTCTTGGAAAGGTATTGTGGCGCACAAAGACTCCGTGAGACAAATAGAGTGAAGTCGATGAGGCTTTATTAAGCGTGTCTGTTCCCCAGCAGCCCGATAGTAAACTGGCATGCGGGGGAAGGCACCGGCTTCTTATACTTCGCCTTCAGGGCGGAGTATGAGGTCAACGGCCAACCAGGACCCGGGATCTGTCAGCCAATGACATTAGGGCTTCCAGTCCCACATGACCCCCAATACATACTACCACATTCACCCCTTGTCAATATGAACCCGGCGGGGTGATGCTTCGTATGGTGGTAAGGGTTTACAGTACTGGTCCTGGGAGGAGAGAACAGTTACATGGTAGTACCGTATTGGACAGTATCGTCCTGTTACAACTATTTACAGAGGATATAGGAAAACAAAATGTTCATTGGACAGTCCATCTTTGTTTTACATCGACGCCACGAGTCGGTCGGGCGGTCTGGTCGTCCGTGTCGATCGCCTCGGCCCCGGCGGTGGTGGTGGTGCTTGTACCAGCGTTGTCGCCTCCGGGAACCGCACGGTTTTAGCTGTCGGTGCAAAGGGGAGGGGGACTGATCCTCCTGGGAAGGGGGCGGTCGCGGGGTGCGGCGGTGGCAGGAAGGGGGGCGGTTGGGTTGATGGTGCCGGGGGTGTGTGCGTGGTGCCGGCGGGCGCCAGATCCCGCAGGGAGACCGTGTCCTGTCGGCCGTCGGGGTACTCCACGTAGGCGTACTGGGGGTTTGCGTGGAGGAGGTGAACCCTTTCGACCAACGGGTCCGCCTTATGTGCCCGCACGTGCTTTCGGAGCAGGATGGGTCCTGGGGCCGCCAGCCAGGTCGGCAGCGACGTTCCAGAGGAGGACCTCCTAGGGAAGACAAGGAGACGCTCGTGAGGCGTTTGATTAGTGCTCGTACATAATAACGACCGGATGGAATGGAGAGCGTCCGGGAGGACCTCCTGCCACCGTGAAACTGGGAGATCCCTGGACCGTAGGGCCAGTAGGACGGCGTTCCAGACCGTGCCGTTCTCCCTTTCTACTTGCCCGTTCCCCCGGGGGTTGTAGCTGGTCGTCCTGCTTGAAGCTATACCCTTGCTGAGCAGGAACTGGCGCAGCTCGTCACTCATGAAAGAGGACCCCCTGTCGCTGTGGACGTATGCGGGGTAACCGAACAGTGTGAATATGCTGTTCAGGGCTTTAATGACTGTGGCCGCGGTCATGTCGGAGCAGGGAATGGCAAAAGGGAAGCGGGAGTATTCGTCCACTACATTAAGGAAATACGCGTTGCGGTCGGTGGAGGGGAGGGGCCCTTTGAAATCGAGACTGAGGCGTTCAAAGGGACGGGAAGCCTTAATCAGGTGCGCTCCATCTGGCCTGAAAAAATGCGGTTTGCATTCTGCGCAGATGTGGCAGTCTCTTGTGACTGTACGGACCTCCTCTAAGGAGTAGGGGAGATTGCGGGACTTGATGAAGTGGTAAAACCGAGTGACCCCCGGGTGGCAGAGGTCCTCGTGGAGGGCTTGGAGGCGGTCAATTTGTGCGTTGGCACATGTCCCGCGGGATAGGGCATCAGACGGCTCGTTCAGCTTTCCGGGCCGGTACAAGATCTCATAGTTGAAGGTGGAGAGTTCGATCCTCCACCGCAAGATCTTGTCGTTCTTGATCTTGCCCCGCTGTGCATTATCGAACATGAAGGCAACCGACCGTTGGTCAGTGAGGAGAGTGAATCTCCTGCCGGCCAGGTAATGCCTCCAATGTCGCACAGCCTCCACTATGGCTTGGGCTTCCTTTTCCACTGAGGAGTGGCGGATTTCTGAGGCGTGGAGGGTTCGGGAGAAAAAGGCCACGGGTCTGCCCGCTTGGTTAAGGGTAGCCGCGAGAGCTACGTCAGAGGCGTCGCTCTCGACCTGGAAGGGGAGGGACTCGTCGATGGCGCGCATCGTGGCCTTTGCGATGTCCGCTTTGATGCGGCTGAAAGCCTGGCAAGCCTCTGTCGACAGCGGGAAAGTCGTGGTCTGTATTAGGGGGCGGGCCTTGTTTGCGTACTGGGGGACCCACTGGGCGTAGTATGAAAAGAACCCCAGGCAGCGTTTCAGGGCTTTTGGGCAGTGCGGGAGGGGAAATTCCATGAGTGCGCGCATACGTTCGGGGTCGGGGCCTATTATCCCATTGCGCACTATGTAGCCCAGAATGGCTAGCCGATCGGTGCTAAAAACGCACTTGTCCTCGTTGTACGTGAGGTTCAAGGCTTTGGCAGTCTGGAGGAATTTTTGGAGGTTGGCGTCGTGGTCCTGCTGATCGTGGCCGCAGATGGTTACATTGTCGAGGTACGGGAACATGGCCCGTAACCCATGTTGATCAACCATTCGGTCCATTTCCCGTTGGAAGACCGAGACGCCGTTTGTGACGCCAAAAGGGACCCTTAGGAAGTGGTATAATCGCCCGTCTGCCTCGAAGGCTGTGTACTTGCGGTCACTTGGGCGGATGGGGAGCTGATGGTAGGCGGACTTGAGGTCCACGGTGGAGAAGACTTTATACTGGGCAATCCGATTGACCATGTCGGATATGCGGGGGAGAGGGTACGCGTCTAGTTGTGTGTACCTGTTGATGGTCTGGCTATAGTCAATGACCATCCTTTGTTTCTCCCCTGTCTTCACTACTACCACCTGCGCTCTCCAGGGACTATTGCTGGCCTGGATTATGCCTTCCTTTAGTAGCCGCTGGACTTCGGAGCGAATGAAGGTCCGGTCCTGGGCGCTGTACCGTCTGCTCCTCGTGGCGACGGGTTTGCAATCCGGGGTGAGGTTCGCAAACAAGGACGGGGGTTGCACCTTGAGGGTGGCGAGGCCGCAGATAGTGAGTGGGGGTATGGGGCCGCCGAATTTAAACGTAAGGCTCTGTAGGTTACATTGAAAATCTAAGCCCAGCAAGGTGGGGGCACAGAGTTGGGGAAGGACGTTAAGTTTGTAGTTTTTGAATTCCCTCCCCTGTACCGTTAGGGTAACTATGCAGAATCCCTGGATCTGTACGGAGTGGGATCCTGCAGCTAGGCAAATCTTTTGTGCGCTGGGGTAGGTAGTTAAGGAACAGCGTCTTACCGTGTCGGGATGTATAAAACTTTCCGTGCTCCCGGAGTCGACTAGGCATGGCGTCTCGTGGCCGTTAATTAGGACCGTTGTCGTCGTCGTCTGGAGAGTCCGGGGCCGAGCCTGATCGAGTGTAACCGAAGCGAGCCGTGGTTGTAGTAGTGGGGTGGGGTCCGTTGTTGCCGTCCAAGATGACGTCGGGGATGGATAAAATGGCCGCCCCCATACCTCGCCCGTAGAGGGAGCTGGTAAAGCTCCCTCTACACTGTCCCCATCAAACATTCCCAGGACAGGTACAGCACGGGGTTAGATACAGAGTAAAGCTCCCTCTACACTCTCCCCATCAAACACTCCCAGGACAAGTACAGCACGGGGTTAGATACAGAGTAAAGCTCCCCCTACACTGTCCCCATCAAACACTCCCAGGACAGGTACAGCACGGGGTTAGATACAGAGTAAAGCTCCCTCTGTCCCCATCAAACACTCCCAGGACAGGTACAGCACGGGGTTAGATACAGAGTAAAGCTCCCTCTACACTGTCCCCATCAAACATTCCCAGGACAGCTACAGCACGGGGTTAGATACAGAGTAAAGCTCCCTCTACACTCTCCCCATCAAACACTCCCAGGACAGGTACAGCTCGGGGTTAGATACAGAGTAAAGCTCCCTCTACACTGTCCCCATCAAACACTCCCAGGACAGGTACAGCACGGGGTTAGATACAGAGTAAAGCTCCCTCTACACTGTCCCCATCAAACACTCCCAGGACAGGTACAGCACGGGGTTAGATACAGAGTATAGCTCCCTCTACACTGTCCCCATCAAACACTCCCAGGACAGGTACAGCACGGGGTTAGATACAGAGTAAAGCTCCCTCTACACTCTCCCCATCAAACACTCCCAGGACAGGTACAGCTCGGGGTTAGATACAGAGTAAAGCTCCCTCTACACTGTCCCCATCAAACACTCCCAGGACAGGTACAGCACGGGGTTAGATACAGAGTAAAGCTCCCTCTACACTGTACCCATCAAACACTCCCAGGACAGGTACAGCACGGGGTTAGATACAGAGTATAGCTCCCTCTACACTGTCCCCATCAAACCCTCCCAGGACAGGTACAGCACGGGGTTAGATACAGAGTAAAGCTCCCTCGACACTGTCCCCATCAAACATTCCCAGGACAGCTACAGCACGGGGTTAGATACAGAGTAAAGCTCCCTCTACACTCTCCCCATCAAACACTCCCAGGACAGGTACAGCTCGGGGTTAGATACAGAGTAAAGCTCCCTCTACACTGTCCCCATCAAACACTCCCAGGACAGGTACAGCACGGGGTTAGATACAGAGTAAAGCTCCCTCTACACTGTCCCCATCAAACACTCCCAGGACAGGTACAGCACGGGGTTAGATACAGAGTAAAGCTCCCTCTACACTGTCCCCATCAAACACTCCCAGGACAGGTACAGCACGGGGTTAGATACAGAGTAAAGCTCCCTCTACACTGTCCCCATCAAACACTCCCAGGACAGGTACAGCACGGGGTTAGATACAGAGTAAAGCTCCCTCTACACTGTCCCCTTCAAACACTCCCAGGACAGGTATAGCACGGGGTTAGATACAGAGTAAAGCTCCCTCTACACTGTCCCATTCAAACACTCCCAGGACAGGTATAGCACGGGGTTAGATACAGAGTAAAGCTCCCCCTACACTGTCCCCATCAAACACTCCCAGGACAGGTACAGCATGGGGTTAGATACAGAGTAAAGCTCCCTCTACACTGTCCCCATCAAACACTCTCAGGACAGGTACAGCACGGGGTTAGATACAGAGTAAAGCTCCCTCTACACTGTCCCCATCAAACACTCCCAGGACAGGTACAGCACGGGGTTAGATACAGAGTAAAGCTCCCTCTGCACTGTCCCCATCAAACACTCCCAGGACAGGTACAGCACGGGGTTAGATACAGAGTAAAGCTCCCCCTACACTGTCCCCATCAAACACTCCCAGGACAGGTACAGCACGGGGTTAGATACAGAGTAAAGCTCCCTCTACACTGTCCCCATCAAACACTCCCAGGACAGGTACAGCACGGGGTTAGATACAGAGTAAAGCTCCCTCTACACTGTCCCCATCAAACACTCCCAGGACAGGTACAGCACGGGGTTACAGAGTAAAGCTCCCTCTACACTGTCCCCATCAAACACTCCCAGGACAGGTACAGCACGGGGTTAGATACAGAGTAAAGCTCCCTCTACACTGTCCCCATCAAACACTCCCAGGACAGGTACAGCACAGGGTTAGATACAGAGTAAAGCTCCCTCGACACTGTCCCCATCAAACACTCCCAGGACAGGGACAGCACGGGGTTAGATACAGAGTAAAGCTCCCTCGACACTGTCCCCATCAAACACTCCCAGGACAGGGAAAGCACGGGGTTAGATACAGAGTAAAGCTCCCTCGACACTGTCCCCATCAAACACTCCCAGGACAGGTACAGCACGGGGTTAGATACAGAGTAAAGCTCCCCCTACACTGTCCCCATCAAACACTCCCAGGACAGGTACAGCACGGGGTTAGATACAGAGTAAAGCTCCCTCTACACTGTCCCCATCAAACACTCCCAGGACAGGTACAGCACGGGGTTAGATACAGAGTAAAGCTCCCTCTACACTGTCCCCATCAAACACTCCCAGGACAGGTACAGCACGGGGTTACAGAGTAAAGCTCCCTCTACACTGTCCCCATCAAACACTCCCAGGACAGGTACAGCACGGGGTTAGATACAGAGTAAAGCTCCCTCTACACTGTCCCCATCAAACACTCCCAGGACAGGTACAGCACAGGGTTAGATACAGAGTAAAGCTCCCTCGACACTGTCCCCATCAAACACTCCCAGGACAGGGACAGCAAGGGGTTAGATACAGAGTAAAGCTCCCTCGACACTGTCCCCATCAAACACTCCCAGGACAGGGAAAGCACGGGGTTAGATACAGAGTAAAGCTCCCTCGACACTGTCCCCATCAAACACTCCCAGGACAGGGACAGCACGGGGTTAGATACAGAGTAAAGCTCCCTCGACACTGTCCCCATCAAACACTCCCAGGACAGGTACAGCACGGGGTTAGATACAGAGTAAAGCTCCCCCTACACTGTCCCCATCAAACACTCCCAGGACAGGTACAGCACGGGGTTAGATACAGAGTAAAGCTCCCTCTACACTGTCCCCTTCAAACACTCCCAGGACAGGTATAGCACGGGGTTAGATACAGAGTAAAGCTCCCTCTACACTGTCCCATTCAAACACTCCCAGGACAGGTATAGCACGGGGTTAGATACAGAGTAAAGCTCCCCCTACACTGTCCCCATCAAACACTCCCAGGACAGGTACAGCATGGGGTTAGATACAGAGTAAAGCTCCCTCTACACTGTCCCCATCAAACACTCTCAGGACAGGTACAGCACGGGGTTAGATACAGAGTAAAGCTCCCTCTACACTGTCCCCATCAAACACTCCCAGGACAGGTACAGCACGGGGTTAGATACAGAGTAAAGCTCCCTCTGCACTGTCCCCATCAAACACTCCCAGGACAGGTACAGCACGGGGTTAGATACAGAGTAAAGCTCCCCCTACACTGTCCCCATCAAACACTCCCAGGACAGGTACAGCACGGGGTTAGATACAGAGTAAAGCTCCCTCTACACTGTCCCCATCAAACACTCCCAGGACAGGTACAGCACGGGGTTAGATACAGAGTAAAGCTCCCTCTACACTGTCCCCATCAAACACTCCCAGGACAGGTACAGCACGGGGTTACAGAGTAAAGCTCCCTCTACACTGTCCCCATCAAACACTCCCAGGACAGGTACAGCACGGGGTTAGATACAGAGTAAAGCTCCCTCTACACTGTCCCCATCAAACACTCCCAGGACAGGTACAGCACAGGGTTAGATACAGAGTAAAGCTCCCTCGACACTGTCCCCATCAAACACTCCCAGGACAGGTACAGCACGGGGTTAGATACAGAGTAAAGCTCCCTCTACACTGTCCCCATCAAACACTCCCAGGACAGGTACAGCACGGGGTTAGATACAGAGTAAAGCTCCCTCTGCACTGTCCCCATCAAACACTCCCAGGACAGGTACAGCACGGGGTTAGATACAGAGTAAAGCTCCCCCTACACTGTCCCCATCAAACACTCCCAGGACAGGTACAGCACGGTGTTAGATACAGAGTAAAGCTCCCTCTACACTGTCCCCATCAAACACTCCCAGGACAGGTACAGCACGGGGTTAGATACAGAGTAAAGCTCCCTCTACACTGTCCCCATCAAACACTCCCAGGACAGGTACAGCACGGGGTTACAGAGTAAAGCTCCCTCTACACTGTCCCCATCAAACACTCCCAGGACAGGTACAGCACGGGGTTAGATACAGAGTAAAGCTCCCTCTACACTGTCCCCATCAAACACTCCCAGGACAGGTACAGCACAGGGTTAGATACAGAGTAAAGCTCCCTCGACACTGTCCCCATCAAACACTCCCAGGACAGGGACAGCAAGGGGTTAGATACAGAGTAAAGCTCCCTCGACACTGTCCCCATCAAACACTCCCAGGACAGGGAAAGCACGGGGTTAGATACAGAGTAAAGCTCCCTCGACACTGTCCCCATCAAACACTCCCAGGACAGGTACAGCACGGGGTTAGATACAGAGTAAAGCTCCCTCTACACTGTCCCCATCAAACACTCCCAGGACAGGGAGCTCTGTCTTGCAAACATTCCCTCGGGATTGGGCTGGCGGTAAGGATGTATGGGGACGGGGAGGAAAGGGGAAGCAGGGGCAGGTGGGAGTGGTACAGGGGAGGGGTGTTTGATGGGGCCTATACCCTGTTGCCTGGAGCAACTGCCAGTGCAGCAGCACCTGAAACATGAGTTTGCAGAACCAGCGGCTTAGCAGAGGTTACCATGCCTACCTTCAACCTGTGGGGCACAGCCTTGTCCTCCATACGCCCAAACGTTACTCTCCTCCGCTCGAACCTGCCAATCAGAGGCAGCAGTTACACATTACACCTCCCTCACGTCATCGAAATCAGGGACTGTCTGGGGGCTGCCCCATTAATCCAGATGTGGGCTCATGCTCGAATGTCAGTGAGAAGCTGTGCTCGCCAGTGACGTAGCCGACAATTCTGTCACTCAAGAAGCTCATTTACTCACCTTTCCATAGAATCCCTACAGTGCAGAAGGTGGACACTCGGCCCATCGAGTCTGCACCGACCCTCTCAGAGGACACCCTACCTCGGCTCACTCCCCCGCCCTGCCCCCCATAACCCCACCTAACCTGCACATCTTTGGTCTGTGGGAGGAAACTGGAGCACCCGGAGGAAACCCATGCAGGGCGGGGTCGGACTAAGTGCGAACTCCACACAGACTCCATCCAAGGAGTCTCCAAGGATTGAACCTGGGCCCCCGGCGCTGTGAGGCAGCAGTGCTAACCACTGTGCCGCCATCCCGCCCTTGATGTCAGGGTGGTTTACCTCACCCACTAATGTTCAATGCAAGGCCAAAGGTTCACCCAGCGCCAATAAACTTCACAGCACGGAAACAGGCCATTCAGCCCATCTGCTCCATGCTGCTGTTCATGTTGCCCGTGACCCAACCCCGCACCATTTCAGCCCATCAACATCTCCTTCTCCTCCTTCCTGTCTCCTGCATTTGACCAGACTCCCCTTCAGACAGAAAGTCTGGATTTCTCACACCAGGAATATTCCATAGAGCTCCTCACAGCCAATGACGGCTGTCCAATTGTTTATCGGCTCCAGAAATATTGACCACTGGATAGAAAGGTTGATTGAATGACATTTACACTCATCCAATTGGGAACAGAAGAATCTCCTGGCTGACCAAATGCCTGTGGGTGGGTGGGGCAATGCGAGGGTTTGCGTGTCTGGCAGGGCAGTGGGAACCAGGCGATGACATCTCCAATATGCGGGCCAACTAGAGTTGACAATTTGAAGGGATGATGATATTGAGCGATATTGAACGATGCCTACTTAAACCCAGCCAGGTGGCTATTAACACCTAAACCACCGCCATGATTGGCTCCATGTGGTGCGACACACGGTTACCCACACCCACACGCCCAATCCACCTGTCATACTGCAAAAACGTGCTGTTGAGTGCATCGTTTGCCTCGATCAAGCGGCTGACAACCTCTTCATTCTCCACTTCCATCAGGAGCACCATGATCCTCTCGTGCATGGCTTGACACGTCTGCAGCAATTTCTAGCACGGGGAGAAGAACATGTCACAGGTTAGGTGGACTGGCCATGCTAAATTGCCCTTAGTGTCCAATAAGGTTAAGTGGGATTACTAGGGTTACAGGGATAGGGTGGAGGTGTGGGGCGTGGGTGGGGTGCTCTTTCTAAGGACCGGTGCAGACTCGATGGGCCGAATGGCCTCCTTCTGCACTGTAAATTCTATGTTCTAAAATTCGATGTTCACTCTGCACACAGGAAGAGAGGCTGGGGTTCATGTTGCACCTTTGATAATAACCTCGGGCATCACAAAGGTCTTTAAAAAAACACACAAGTACTCCCTTGGCCGTGAAGCCCTGTTTATTGGAAGTCCAGTCACTGTTGAAAGTTCAGATCCCAGGAGGACCAGTGTGATTACCTCCTGGTTATCTGTTTTGGTGATGTTGGTTAGATGAAGACAATCAGAGAGTACAGGGGGAGCCCAGCATGACTTTCACAAACAGCTATCAGTCACTCAGCTACTCTCTAGATTTAGCCCAGCAAGTTTCACCTCTGATAGGGTGAGATGAAGTAGGGTGGCAGGGGCTCTGGTAAAGCACTGGGCCGAATGGCCTTATTCTGTGTAAATATTTTTTAAATTAAAAACATTTTTTTTAGAGTACCCAATTCATTTTTCCCAATTAAGGGGCAATTTAGTGTGGCCAATCCACCTACCCTGCGCATCTTTGGGTTGTGGGGGTGAGACCCATGCAGACACGGGGAGAATGTGCAAACTCCACACGGACAGTGACCCAGAGCCGGGATAGAACCTGGGACCTCGGCGCCGTGAGGCAGCAGTGCTAACCCACTGGGCCACCGTGCTGCCCAATTCTGTGTAAATATAACACCATTTGCTTCACCTCGCGCCCAGCAGCATAACCCTCCGTTCCTTTCGCCGTCGTGAGTTTATCCAACTTCTCCTTGTATATCTCTGCACCGTTCACCTCAACCACTCCCCGTGGGAGCGAGTCCCACACTCCCCACACTCCCCGTAGGAGCCAGTCCCACACTCTCCCCACCCCCGTGGGAGCGAGTCCCACACTCTCCCCACTCCCCGTGGGAGCGAGTCCCACACTCTCCCCGCTCCCCGTGGGAGCGAGTCCCACACTCTCCCCACTCCCCGTGGGAGCGAGTCCCACACTCTCTCCCACTCCCCGTGGGAGCGAGTCCCACACTCTCTCCCACTCCCCGTGGGAGCCAGTCCCACATCCTCCCCACTCCCCGTGGGAGAGAGTCCACATTCTCCCCCCACTCCACGTGGGAGCGAGTCCCACACTCTCCCCACTCCCCGTGGGAGTGAGTCCCCACACACTCCCCGCTCCCCGTGGGAGCGAGTCCCACACTCTCCCACTCCCCGTGGGAGCGAGTCCCACACTCTCCACACTCTCCCCACTCCCCGTGGGAGCCAGTCCCACATCCCCCCACTCCCCGTGGGAGAGAGTCCCACATTCTCCCCCAATCCCCGTGGGAGAGACTCCCACATTCTCCCCACTCCCCGTGGGAGAGAGTCCCACACTCTCCCCACTCCCCGTGGGAGAGAGTCCCACATTCTCCCCACTCCCCGTTGGAGAGAGTCCCACATTTCTCCCACTCCCCGTGGGAATGAGACCCACATTCTCCCCACTCCCCGTGGCAGAGAGTCCCACATTCTCCCCACGGGAGTGAGACCCACACTCTCCCCCACTCCCCGTGGGAGCGAGTCCCACATTCTCCCCATTCCCCGTGGGAGCCAGTCCCACACTCTCCCCACTCCCCGCGGGAGCGAGTCCCACACTCTCCCCACTCCCCGTGGGAGCGAGTCCCACACTCTCCCCATTCCCCATGGGAGCGAGTCCCACACTCTACCTGCTCCCCGTGGGAGCGAGTACCACATCTCCCCGCTCCCTGTGGGAGCGAGTCCACATTCTCCCCACTCCCTATGGGAGCGAGTCCTACATTCTCCCCACTCCCCGTGGGAGCGAGTCCCACACTCTCCCCACTCCCCATCGGAGCCAGTCCCACACTCTCCCCGCTCCCCGTGGGAGCCAGTCCCACATTCTCCCCACTCCCCGTGGGAGCGAGTCCCACACTCTCCCCATTCCCCGTGGGAGCGAGTCCCACACTCTCCCTGCTCCCCGTGGGAGCGAGTCCCACATCTCCCCACTCCCCGTGGGAGCGAGTCCCACATTCTCCCACTCTCCGTGGAGCGAGTCCCACACTCTCCCCACTCCCCATCGGAGCCAGTCCCACATTCTCCCCACTCCCCGTGGGAGCGAGTCCCACACTCTCCCCGTTCCCCGTGGGAGCCAGTCCCACATTCTCCCCACTCCCCGTGGGAGCGAGTCCCACATTCTCCCCACTCCCTGTGGGAGCCAGTCGCACACTCTCCCCACTCCCCGTGGGAGCGAGTCCCACATTCTCCCCACTCCCCGTGGGAGCGAGTCCCACACTCTCCCCACTCCCCGTGGGAGCGAGTCGCACATTCTCCCCACTCCCCATGGGAGCGAGTCCCACACTCTCCCCACTCCCCATCGGAGCCAGTCCCACATTCTCCCCGCTCCCCGTGGGAGCCAGTCCCACATTCTCCCCGCTCCCCGTGGGAGCCAGTCCCACATTCTCCCCACTCGCTGTGGGAGCGAGTCCCACACTCTCCCCACTCCCCATCGGAGCCAGTCCCACATTCTCCCCGCTCCCCGTGGGAGCCAGTCCCACATTCTCCCCACTCCCCGTGGGATCGAGTCCCACATTCTCCCCACTCCCTGTGGGAGCGAATCTCACATTCTCCCCACTCCCCGTGGGAGAGAGTCCCACATTCTCCCCACTCCCCGTGGGAGAGAGTCCCACATTCTCCCCACTCCCCCGTGGGAGAGAGTCCCACATTCTCCCCACTCCCCGTGGGAGAGAGTCCCACATTCTCCCCACTCCCCGTGGGAGCGAGTCCCACATTCTCCCCACTCCCCGTGGGAGAGAGTCCCACATTCTCCCCACTCCCCGTGGGAGAGAGTCCCACACTCTGTCCACTCCCCGTGGGAGCGAGTCCCACATTCTCCCCACTCCCCGTGGGAGAGAGTCCCACATTCTCCCCACTCCCGTGGGAGCGAGTCCCACATTCTCCCCACTCCCCGTGGGAGAGAGTCCCACATTCTCCCCACTCCCCGTGGGAGAGAGTCCCACATTCTCCCCACTCCCCGTGGGAGCGAGTCCCACACTCTCCCCACTCCCCGTGGGAGAGAGTCCCACATTCTCCCCACTCTCTGGGTGAAGAACTTTGCCCGAACTTTGCCCTGAATTCCCGATTGGATTTCTTGGAGACAGCACAGAAATGAAGGAAAGATCGACCGAAATCTGCTGTACAATCCGCGTTTGAACCATCCCCAGGAGTTTCCCGGGAACGTTATCATCACAAGGTTTGATACCAAAGGAGAATTTTGGGACACTTGGTCAAAGAGGTCAGTTTTAAGGAGCATCTAGAAGTGAAGAGAGTGACCGAGGGGTTCGGGAGGCGAATCCAGAACCACAGACAGCTGGACACACTACTGCTGGAGTGAGGAAAATCGGGGGATGTAGAAGAGAATCAGAGGATTGGAGCAGCACAAAGAGAACTACAGAGATAGGGAGGGGGTAAGGCCATGGTGGGGTGGGGGTGGTGCGAGGCCATGGTGCGGTGGGGGGAGGGGAGTGGCCATGGTGCGGTGGGGGAGGGGAGTGGCCATGGTGGGGGTGGGGGAGGGGGAGTGGCCATGGTGCGGTGGGGGAGGGGGAGTGGCCATGGTGCGGTGGGGGAGGGGAGTGGCCATGGTGGGAGGGGTGGGGAGGTGCGAGGCCACGGTGGGGTGGGGGAGGGGAGTGGCCATGGAGGGGTGGGGGAGGGGAGTGGCCATGGTGATGGTGGGGGGGAGGGGGGAGTGGCCATGGTGGGGTGAGGGAGGGGAGTGTGGCCATGGTGGGGTGGGGGAGGAGGGGGTTGGAGTGGAGGGGGGGTTGGAGTGGGGGAGGGGTTTGGAGTGGGGGAGGGGGTTGGAGTGGAGGAGGGGGATGGAGTGGAGGAGGGGGATGGAGTGGAGGAGGGTGTTGGAGTGGGGGAGAGGGATGGAGTTGGGGGAGGAGCGGTAGAGTGGGGGTGACCATGGGTGAATGGGGGGAGGGGGGGTTGGACTGGAGGAGGGGGATAGAGTGGAGGAGAGGGAGGGGGTGGAGTTGGAGTGGGGGAGGGGTCGGGGTGGGGGAGGGGTCGGGGTGGGGGAGGGGGTCGGAGTGGGGGGAGGGGGTCGGAGTGGGGGGAGGGGGGTCGGAGTGGGGGAGGGGGTCGGGAGTGGGGGAGGGGGGTCGGAGTGGGGGAGGGGGTCGGAGTGGGGGAGGGGGTCGGAGTGGGGGAGGGGGTCGGAGTGGGGGAGGGGGTCGGGGTGGGGGAGGGGGGGGTCGGGGTGGGGGAGGGGGGTCGGGGGTGGGGGAGGGGGGTCGGGGTGGGGGAGGGGGTCGGCGTGGGGGGCGGGGTCGGAGTGGGGGGCGGGGTCGGAGTGGGGGCGGGGGTCGGTAGGGTGGGGGGAGGGGGGTCGGAGGTGGGGGAGGGGGTCGGAGGTGGGGGAGGGGGTCGGAGTGGGGGAGAGGGGGTCGGAGTGGGGGAGGGGGGGTCGGAGTGGGGGAGGGGGGTCGGAGTGGGGGAGGGGGGGTCGGAGTGGGGGGAGGGGGGTGGAGTGAGGTGGGGTTGGGGGGGTCGGAGTAGGGGGCGGGGTCGGAGTGGGGGCGGGGGCGGAGTGGGGGGCGGAGTGGGGGCGGTCGGAGTGGGGGCTGGGTCGGAGTGTGGGGAGGGGGGTCGGAGTGGGGGGAGGGGTTGCTGCAAGATGGAGTGAATGACGATGACAGAGGTCTCAGGACGTTTACCCTGTAACAGTTCCATGTCCTCAGCGTTCTCCGATCCCCGGCAGGTTCTCTATGAGGATGGCGGACATGACCGAGATGTTCATTGTCACCATATCCAGCTCGCTGTACAGTTTGGCCACCTGCGGGAGGATTGGGAAGTGAGGTAAACATATTGCAGTAAACAAGGAATAACGCTGACCATTTGTCCGGGGACAGAGTCCCTCCCATCACCAACCAAATCCAGAAGAAACTCCCGCTGGCGGGAGCAGGCCCCATCCTGAGGGTCAGACACTGAGAGCAGGTCCCATCCTGAGGGTCAGGCACTGAGAGCGGGCCCCATCCTGAGGGGCAGACACTGAGAGCGGGCCCCATCCTGAGGGGCAGACACTGAGTACAGGCCTCATCCTCAGGGCCGGACACAGGGAGGAGTCCTCATCCTCAGGGCCGGACACAGGGAAGAGGCCTCATCCTCAGGGCTGGACACAGGGAGGAGGCCTCATCCTCAGAGCCGGACACAGGGAGGAGGCCTCATCCTCAGGGCCGGACTCAGGGAGGAGGCCTCATCCTCAGGGCCGGACACAGGGAGGAGGCCTCACTCTCAGGGCCCGACACAGGGAAGAGGCCTCATCCTCAGGGTCGGACACAGGGAGGAGGCCTCATCCTCAGGGCCGGACACAGTGAAGAGGCCTCATCCTCAGGGCCGGACACAGGGAGGAGGCCTCATCCTCAGGGCCGGACACAGGGAAGAGGCCTCATCCTCAGGACCGGACACAGGGAGGAGGCCTCATCCTGAGTGACAGAGCCCATTTGAACTCCTCCCAGGCTGCTGCCTGTTGACAGTGGGTATTTTGTGATTCAGGGAGTCTGAACTCGTTGCTACACTTCCCAGCCTCGCTCTATCTGATTGCAGAGTACCATACCTGCTCCGGTACCAATGTGATGGTGTTCTTCAGATGCGAAGTGAGAGATATTGTTGAAGTAGATGCTGAAGATGTCGATAGGGATGTGGTCTGAGAGATGTCCGGCTGTGACGCTACAATCGTTCCCTGAAAAACACAATAAAAGTCACACAGCGGCAGAATGGGACCCCCAATCTCTGTCTCGCTCTCTCCAAACTCTCGGCACGCTCTCCCTCCCTTTATCCCCGGCCCAGCGCTCTCTCTCTGATTGAGGCCCCAGCTCCCTCTCTCTCCCTCTCTCTCCGAACCCGGTGAGCACCCGCTCCCACACCCTCTCTCTCTGAACCCAGTGGGCTCCCGCTCCCACACCCTCTCTCTCTGAACCCAGTGGGCTCCCGCTCCCACACCCGCTCCTACACCCTCTCTCTCTGAACCTGGTGAGCTCCCGCTCCCACACCCGCTCCCACACCCTCTATCTCTGAACCCGGTGAGCTCCCGCTCCCACACCCGCTCCCACACCCTCTCTCTCTGAACCTGGTGAGCTCCCGCTCCCACACCCGCTCCCACACCCTCTCTCTGAACCTGGTGAGCTCCCGCTCCCACACCCTCTCTCTCCGAACCCGGTGAGCACCCGCTCCCACACCCTCTCTCTCTGAACCCAGTGGGCTCCCGCTCCCACACCCGCTCCTACACCCTCTCTCTCTGAACCTGGTGAGCTCCCGCTCCCACACCCGCTCCCACACCCTCTCTCTCTGAACCTGGTGAGCTCCCGCTCCCACACCCGCTCCCACACCCTCTATCTCTGAACCCGGTGAGCTCCCGCTCCCACACCCGCTCCCACACCCTCTCTCTCTGAACCCAGTGGGCTCCCGCTCCCACACCCGCTCCCACACCCTCTCTCTCTGAACCTGGTGAGCTCCCGCTCCCACACCCTCTCTCTCTGAACCTAGTGAGCTCCCGCTCCCACACCCGCTCCCACACCCTCTCTCTCTGAACCCAGTGAGCTCGCGCTCCCACACCCTCTCTCTCTGAACCCAGTGAGCTCCCGCTCCCACACCCGCTCCCACACCCTCTCTCTCTGAACCCAGTGGGCTCCCGCTCCCACACCCTCTCTCTCTGAACCCAGTGAGATCCCGCTCCCACACCCTCTCTCTCTGAACCCAGTGGGCTCCCGCTCCCACACCCGCTCCCACACCCTCTCTCTCTGAACCCAGTGGGCTGCCGCTCCCACACCCGCTCCCACACCCTCTCTCTCTGAACCCGGTGAGCTCCCGCTCCCACAGCCGCTCCCACACCCTCTCTCTCTGAACCCAGTGGGCTCCCGCTCCCACAGCCGCTCCCACACCCTCTCTCTGAACCCAGTGAGCACCCGCTCCTACACCCTCTCTCTCTGAACCCAGTGGGCTCCCGCTCCTACACCCTCTCTCTCTGAACCCAGTGAGGTCCCGCTCCCACACCCGCTCCCACACCCTCTATCTCTGAACCCGGTGAGCTCCCGCTCCCACACCCGCTCCCACACCCTCTCTCTGAACCCAGTGAGCTCCCGCTCCCACACCCGCTCCCACACCCTCTCTCTCTGAACCCAGTGGGCTCCCGCTCCCACACCCGCTCCCACACCCTCTCTCTCTGAACCCGGTGAGCTCCCGCTCCCACACCCTCTCTCTCTGAACCCAGTGAGCACCCGCTCCCACACCCGCTCCCACACCCTCTCTCTCTGAACCCGGTGAGCTCCCGCTCCCACACCCTCTCTCTCTGAACCCAGTGAGCTCCCGCTCCCACACCCTCTCTCTCTGAACCCAGTGAGCTCCCGCTCCCACACCTGCTCCCACACCCTCTCTCTCTGAACCCGGTGAGCTCCCGCTCCCACACCCTCTCTCTCTGAACCCAGTGAGCACCCGCTCCCACACCCGCTCCCACACCCTCTCTCTCTGAACCCGGTGAGCTCCCGCTCCCACACCCTCTCTCTCTGAACCCAGTGAGCTCCCGCTCCCACACCCTCTCTCTCTGAACCCGGTGAGCTCCCGCTCCCACACCCTCTCTCTCTGAACCCAGTGAGCCTCCCACACCTGCTCCCACACCCTCTCTCTCTGAACCCAGTGGGCTCCCGCTCCCACACCCTCTCCTACACCCTCTCTCTCTGAACCCAGTGGGCTCCCGCTCCCACAGCCGCTCCCACACCCTCTCTCTGAACCCAGTGGGCTCCCGCTCCCACACCCTCTCCTACACCCTCTCTCTCTGAACCCGGTGGGCTCCCGCTCCCACACCTGCTCCCACACCCTCTCTCTCTGAACCCAGTGGGCTCCCGCTCCCACACCCTCTCCTACACCCTCTCTCTCTGAACCCAGTGGGCTCCCGCTCCCACACCCGCTCCCACACCCTCTCTCTCTGAACCCAGTGAGCTCCCGCTCCCACAGCCGCTCCCACACAATCTCTCTCTGAACCCAGTGGGCTCCCGCTCCCACACCCGCTCCTACACCCTCTCTCTGAACCCAGTGGGCTCCCGCTCCCACACCCGCTCCCACACCCTCTCTCTCTGAACCTGGTGAGCTCCCGCTCCCACACCCTCTCTCTCTGAACCCAGTGGGCTCCCGCTCCCACACCCGCTCCCACACCCTCTCTCTCTGAACCCAGTGAGCTCCCGCTCCCACACCCACTCCTACACCCTCTCTCTCTGAACCCAGTGAGCTCCCGCTCCCACAGCCGCTCCCACACCCTCTCTCTGAACCCAGTGAGCACCCGCTCCTACACCCTCTCTCTCTGAACCCAGTGAGGTCCCGCTCCCACACCCGCTCCCACACCCTCTATCTCTGAACCCGGTGAGCTCCCGCTCCCACACCCTCTCTCTCTGAACCCAGTGGGCTCCCGCTCCCACACCCGCTCCCACACCCTCTCTCTCTGAACCCGGTGAGCTCCCGCTCCCACACCCTCTCTCTCTGAACCCAGTGAGCACCCGCTCCCACACCCGCTCCCACACCCTCTCTCTCTGAACCCGGTGAGCTCCCGCTCCCACACCCTCTCTCTCTGAACCCAGTGAGCTCCCGCTCCCACACCCTCTCTCTCTGAACCCAGTGAGCTCCCGCTCCCACACCTGCTCCCACACCCTCTCTCTCTGAACCCGGTGAGCTCCCGCTCCCACACCCTCTCTCTCTGAACCCAGTGAGCACCCGCTCCCACACCCTCTCTCTCTGAACCCGGTGAGCTCCCGCTCCCACACCCTCTCTCTCTGAACCCAGTGAGCTCCCGCTCCCACACCCTCTCTCTCTGAACCCAGTGAGCTCCCGCTCCCACACCTGCTCCCACACCCTCTCTCTCTGAACCCAGTGGGCTCCCGCTCCCACACCCTCTCCTACACCCTCTCTCTCTGAACCCAGTGGGCTCCCGCTACCACACCCTCTCCTACACCCTCTCTCTCTGAACCCAGTGGGCTCCCGCTCCCACAGCCGCTCCCACACCCTCTCTCTGAACCCAGTGAGCTCCCGCTCCCACAGCCGCTCCCACACAATCTCTCTCTGAACCCAGTGGGCTCCCGCTCCCACACCCGCTCCTACACCCTCTCTCTGAACCCAGTGGGCTCCCGCTCTCACACCCGCTCCCACACCCTCTCTCTCTGAACCTGGTGAGCACCCGCTTCTACACCCTCTCTCTGAACCCAGTGAGCTCCCGCTCCCACACCTGCTCCCACACAATCTCTCTCTGAACCCAGTGGGCTCCCGCTCCCACACCCTCTCTCTCTGAACCCAGTGGGCTACCGCTCCCACACCCGATCCCACACCCGCTCCCACACCCTCTCTCTCTGAACCCGTTGGCTCCCGCTCCCACACCCGCTCCCACACCCTCTCTCTCTGAACCCGGTGGGCTCCCGCTCCCACACCCGCTCCCACACCCTCTATCTCTGAACCCAGTGGGCTCCCGCTCCCACACCCGCTCCCACACCCTCTCTCTCTGAACCCAGTGAGCACCCACTCCCACACCCGCTCCCACACCCTCTCTCTCTGAACCCAGTGAGCTCCCGCTCCCACACCCGCTCCCACACCCTCTCTCTCTGAACCCGGTGAGCTCCCGCTCCCACACCCGCTCCCACACTCTCTCTCTCTGAACCCAGTGAGCTCCCGCTCCCACAACCGCTCCCACACCCTCTCTCTGAACCCAGTGAGCACCCGCTCCTACACCCTCTCTCTCTGAACCTGGTGAGCTCCCGCTCCCACACCCGCTCCCACACCCTCTCTCTCTGAACCCAGTGAGCACCCGCTCCAACACCCGCTCCTACACCCTCTCTCTGAACCCAGTGAGCACCCGCTCCTACACCCCCTCTCTCTGAACCCAGTGGGCTCCCGCTCCCACACCCTCTCTCTCTGAACTCAGTGGGCTCCCGCTCCCACACCCGCTCCCACACCCTCTCTCTCTGAACCCAGTGAGCACCCGCTCCTACACCCGATCTCTGAACCCAGTGAGCACCCGCTCCCACACCCGCTCCCACACCCTCTCTCTCTGAACCCAGTGAGCTCCCGCTCCCACACCCGCTCCCACACCCTCTCTCTCTGAACCCAGTGAGCTCCCGCTCCCACACCCGCTCCTACACCCTATCTCTGAACCCAGTGAGCACCCACTCCTACACCCTCTCTCTCTGAACCCAGTGAGCTCCCGCTCCCACACCCGCTCCTACACACTATCTCTGAACCCAGTGAGCACCCACTCCTACACCCTATCTCTGAACCCAGTGAGCACCCGCTCCTACACCCTCTCTCTCTGAACCCAGTGGGCTCCCGCTCCCACACCCGCTCCCACACCCTCTCTCTCTGAACCCAGTGAGCACCCGCTCCCACACCCGCTCCTACACCCTATCTCTGAACCCAGTGAGCACCCGCTCCTACACCCTCTCTCTCTGAACCCAGTGAGCACCCGCTCCTACACCCTCTCTCTCTGAACCCAGTGAGCACCCGCTCCTACACCCTCTCTCTGGACCCGGTGAGCACCCGCTTCCACATCCTCTCTCTCTGAACCCAGTGGGCTCCCGCTCCAACACCCGCTCCTACACCCTCTCTCTGAACCCAGTGAGCACCCGCTCCTACACCCACTCTCTCTGAACCCAGTGGGCTCCCGCTCCCACACCCGCTCCCACACCCTCTCTCTCTGAACTCAGTGGGCTCCCGCTCCCACACCTGCTCCCACACCCTCTCTCTCTGAACCCAGTGAGCACCCGCTTCCACATCCTCTCTCTGAACCCAGTGAGCACCCGCTCCCACACCCTCTCTCTGAACTCAGTGGGCTTCCGCTCCCACACCCTCTCTCTCTGAACCCAGTGAGCACACGCTCCCACACCCTCTCTCTGAACCCAGTGGGCTCCCGCTCCCACACCCGCTCCCACACCCTCTCTCTCTGATCCCAGTGAGCACCCGCTCCCACACCCGCTCCCACACCCTCTCTCTCTGAACCTGGTGAGCACCCGCTTCTACACCCTCTCTCTGAACCCAGTGAGCTCCCGCTCCCACACCTGCTCCCACACAATCTCTCTCTGAACCCAGTGGGCTCCCGCTCCCACACCCTCTCTCTCTGAACCCAGTGGGCTCCCGCTCCCACACCCGATCCCACACCCGCTCCCACACCCTCTCTCTCTGAACCCGTTGGCTCCCGCTCCCACACCCGCTCCCACACCCTCTCTCTCTGAACCCGGTGGGCTCCCGCTCCCACACCCGCTCCCACACCCTCTATCTCTGAACCCAGTGGGCTCCCGCTCCCACACCCGCTCCCACACCCTCTCTCTCTGAACCCAGTGAGCACCCACTCCCACACCCGCTCCCACACCCTCTCTCTCTGAACCCAGTGAGCTCCCGCTCCCACACCCGCTCCCACACCCTCTCTCTCTGAACCCGGTGAGCTCCCGCTCCCACACCCGCTCCCACACTCTCTCTCTCTGAACCCAGTGAGCTCCCGCTCCCACAACCGCTCCCACACCCTCTCTCTGAACCCAGTGAGCACCCGCTCCTACACCCTCTCTCTCTGAACCTGGTGAGCTCCCGCTCCCACACCCGCTCCCACACCCTCTCTCTCTGAACCCAGTGAGCACCCGCTCCAACACCCGCTCCTACACCCTCTCTCTGAACCCAGTGAGCACCCGCTCCTACACCCCCTCTCTCTGAACCCAGTGGGCTCCCGCTCCCACACCCTCTCTCTCTGAACTCAGTGGGCTCCCGCTCCCACACCCGCTCCCACACCCTCTCTCTCTGAACCCAGTGAGCACCCGCTCCTACACCCTATCTCTGAACCCAGTGAGCACCCGCTCCCACACCCGCTCCCACACCCTCTCTCTCTGAACCCAGTGAGCTCCCGCTCCCACACCCGCTCCCACACCCTCTCTCTGAACCCAGTGAGCTCCCGCTCCCACACCCGCTCCTACACCCTATCTCTGAACCCAGTGAGCACCCACTCCTACACCCTCTCTCTCTGAACCCAGTGAGCTCCCGCTCCCACACCCGCTCCTACACACTATCTCTGAACCCAGTGAGCACCCACTCCTACACCCTATCTCTGAACCCAGTGAGCACCCGCTCCTACACCCTCTCTCTCTGAACCCAGTGGGCTCCCGCTCCCACACCCGCTCCCACACCCTCTCTCTCTGAACCCAGTGAGCACCCGCTCCCACACCCGCTCCTACACCCTATCTCTGAACCCAGTGAGCACCCGCTCCTACACCCTCTCTCTCTGAACCCAGTGAGCACCCGCTCCTACACCCTCTCTCTCTGAACCCAGTGAGCACCCGCTCCTACACCCTCTCTCTGGACCCGGTGAGCACCCGCTTCCACATCCTCTCTCTCTGAACCCAGTGGGCTCCCGCTCCAACACCCGCTCCTACACCCTCTCTCTGAACCCAGTGAGCACCCGCTCCTACACCCACTCTCTCTGAACCCAGTGGGCTCCCGCTCCCACACCCGCTCCCACACCCTCTCTCTCTGAACTCAGTGGGCTCCCGCTCCCACACCCGCTCCCACACCCTCTCTCTCTGAACCCAGTGAGCACCCGCTTCCACATCCTCTCTCTGAACCCAGTGAGCACCCGCTCCCACACCCTCTCTCTGAACTCAGTGGGCTTCCGCTCCCACACCCTCTCTCTCTGAACCCAGTGAGCACACGCTCCCACACCCTCTCTCTGAACCCAGTGGGCTCCCGCTCCCACACCCGCTCCCACACCCTCTCTCTCTGATCCCAGTGAGCACCCGCTCCCACACCCGCTCCCACACCCTCTCTCTCTGAACCCAGTGGGCTCCCGCTCCCACACCCGCTCCCACACCCTCTCTCTCTGAACTCAGTGGGCTCCCGCTCCCACACCCGCTCCCACACCCTCTCTCTGAACCCAGTGGGCTCCCGCTCCTACACCCTCTCTCTCTGAACCCAGTGAGCACCCGCTCCCACACCCGCTCCCACACCCTCTCTCTGAACCCAGTGGGCTCCCGCTCCTACACCCTCTCTCTGAACCCAGTGGGCTCCCGCTCCCACACCCTCGCTCTGAACCCAGTGAGCACCCGCTCCCACACCCTCTCTCATAACCCAGTGAGCACCCGCTCCGACACCCTCTCTCTGAACCCAGTGGGCTCCCGCTGCCACACCTGCTCCCACACCCTCTCTCTCTGAACCCAGTGAGCACCCGCTCCCACACCCTCTCTCTGAACCCAGTGGGCTCCCGCTCCCACACCCGCTCCCACACCCTCTCTCTCTGAACCCAGTGAGCACCCGCTCCCACACCCTCTCTCTCTGAACCCAGTGAGCTCCCGCTCCCACACCCTCTCTCTCTGAACCCAGTGAGCACACGCTCTTACAGGCTCTCATTCTCCGTCCGGCCCCAGCACTCTCTCGCTCTCTGACCTTAGCACTCTCTCTCTGTCCGGCCCCAGCACTCTCTCGCTCTCTGACCCCAGCACTCGCTCTCTCTCTGACCCCAGCACTCTCTCGCTCTCTGACCCCAGCACTCTCTCGCTCTCTGACTCCAGCACTCTCTCGGTCTCTGACCCCAGCACTCTCTCGCTCTCTGACCCCAGCACTCTCTCGCTCTCTGACCCCAGCACTCTCTCGCTCTCTGACTCCAGCACTCTCTCGCTCTCACTGACCCCAGCACTCTCTCTCTGTCCGGCCCCAGCACTCTCTCGCTCTCTGACCCCAGCACTCGCTCTCTCTCTGACCCCAGCACTCTCTCGCTCTCTGACCCCAGCACTCTCTCGCTCTCTGACTCCAGCACTCTCTCGCTCTCTGACCCCAGCACTCTCTCACTCTCTGACCCCAGCACTCTCTCACTCTCTGACCCCAGCACTCTCTCGCTCTCTGACCCCAGCACTCTCTCACTCTCTGACCCCAGCACTCTCTCGCTCTCTGACCCCAGCACTCTCTCGCTCTCTGACCCCAGCACTCTCTCTCTCTCTCCGACCCCAGCACTCTCTCGGTCTCTGACCCCAGCACTCTCTCGGTCTCTGACCCCAGCACTCTCTCGCTCTCTGACTCCAGCACTCTCTCGCTCTCTGACCCCAGCACTCTCTCGCTCTCTGACCCCAGCACTCTCTCGCTCTCTGACCCCAGCACTCTCTCGCTCTATGACCCCAGCACTCTCTCACTCTCTGACCCCAGCACTCTCTCGCTCTCTGACCCCAGCACTCTCTCGCTCTCTGACCCCAGCACTCTCTCGGTCTCTGACCCCAGCACTCTCTCTCTCTCTCCGACCCCAGCACTCTTTCGCTCTCTGACCCCAGCACTCTCTCGCTCTCTGACCCCAGCACTCTCTCGCTCTCTCACCCCAGCACTCTCTCGCTCTCTCACCCCAGCACTCTCTCTCTTTCTCCGAGCCCAGCACTCTCTCGCTCTCTGACCCCAGCACTCTCTCTCTGTCCGGCCCCAGCACTCTCTCGCTCTCTGACCCCAGCACTCTCTCGCTCTCTGACCACAGCACTCTTTCGCTCTCTGACCCCAGCACTCTCTCGCTCTCTGACCCAGCACTCTCTCGCTCTCTGACCCCAGCACTCTCTCGCTCTCTGACCCCAGCACTCTCTCGCTCTCTGACCCCAGCACTCTCTCGCTCTCTGACCCCAGCACTCTCTCTCTGTCCGGCCCCAGCACTCTCTCGCTCTCTGACCCCAGCACTCTCTCTCTTTCTCCGAGCCCAGCACTCTCTCGCTCTCTGACCCCAGCACTCTCTCGCTCTCTGACCCCAGCACTCTCTCGCTCTCTGACCCCAGCACTCTCTCGCTCTCTGACCCCAGCACTCTCTCGGTCTCTGACCCCAGCACTCTTTCGCTCTCTGACCCCAGCACTCTCTCGCTCGCTGACCCCAGCACTCTCTCGCTCTCTGACCCCAGCACTCTCTCGCTCTCTGACCCCAGCACTCTCTCTCTCTCTCCGACCCCAGCACTCTCTCGCTCTCTGTCCCCAGCACTCTCTCGCTCTCTGACCCCAGCACTCTCTCGGTCTCTGACCCCAGCACTCTCTCGCTCTCTGACCCCAGCACTCTCTCGCTCTCTGACCCCAGCACTCTCTCGCTCTCTGACCCCAGCACTCTCTCGCTCTCTGACCCCAGCACTCTCTCGCTCTCTGACCCCAGCACTCTCTCTCTTTCTCCGAGCCCAGCACTCTCTCGGTCTCTGACCCCAGCACTCTCTCGCTCTCTGACCCCAGCACTCTCTCGCTCTCTGACCCCAGCACTCTCTCGCTCTCTGACCCCAGCACTCTCTCGCTCTCTGACCCCAGCACTCTCTCGCTCTCTGTCCCCAGCACTCTCTCGCTCTTTGACCCCAGCACTCTCTCTCTTTCTCCGAGCCCAGCACTCTCTCGCTCTCTGACCCCAGCACTCTCTCGCTCTCTGACCCCAGCACTCTCTCGCTCTCTGACCCCAGCACTCTCTCGGTCTCTGACCCCAGCACTCTCTCGGTCTCTGACCCCAGCACTCTCTCGGTCTCTGACCCCAGCACTCTCTCGGTCTCTGACCCCAGCACTCTCTCTCTCTCTCCGACCCCAGCACTCTCTCGCTCTCTGACCACAGCACTCTTTCGCTCTCTGACCCCAGCACTCTCTCGCTCTCTGACCCCAGCACTCTCTCGCTCTCTGACCCCAGCACTCTCTCGCTCGCTGACCCCAGCACTCTCTCTCTTTCTCCGAGCCCAGCACTCTCTCGCTCTCTGACCCCAGCACTCTCTCGCTCTCTGACCCCAGCACTCTCTCGCTCTCTGACCCCAGCACTCTCTCGCTCTCTGACCCCAGCACTCTCTCGCTCTCTGACCCCAGCACTCTCTCGGTCTCTGACCCCAGCACTCTCTCGGTCTCTGACCCCAGCACTCTCTCGGTCTCTGACCCCAGCACTCTCTCGGTCTCTGACCCCAGCACTCTCTCGGTCTCTGACCCCAGCACTCTCTCTCTCTCTCCGACCCCAGCACTCTCTCGCTCTCTGACCACAGCACTCTTTCGCTCTCTGACCCCAGCACTCTCTCGCTCTCTGACCCCAGCACTCTCTCGCTCTCTGACCCCAGCACTCTCTCGCTCGCTGACCCCAGCACTCTCTCTCTTTCTCTGACCCCAGCACTCTCTCGGTCTCTGACCCCAGCACTCTCTCTCTGTCCGGCCCCAGCACTCTCTCGCTCTCTGACCCCAGCACTCTCTCGCTCTCTGACCCCAGCACTCTCTCTCTCTCTCCGACCCCAGCACTCTCTCGCTCTCTCGCTCTCTGACCACAGCATTCTTTCGCTCTCTGACCTCAGCACTCTCTCGCTCTCTGACCCCAGCACTCTCTCGCTCTCTGACCCCAGCACTCTCTCGCTCTCTGACCCCAGCACTCTCTCGCTCTCTGACCCCAGCACTCTCTCGGTCTCTGACCCCAGCACTCTCTCTCTTTCTCCGAGCCCAGCACTCTCTCGCTCTCTGACCCCAGCACTCTCTCGCTCTCTGACCCCAGCACTCTCTCGCTCTCTGACCCCAGCACTCTCTCGCTCTCTGACCCCAGCACTCTCTCGCTCTCTGACCCCAGCACTCTCTCGCTCTCTGACCCCAGCACTCTCTCGCTCTCTGTCCCCAGCACTCTCTCGCTCTCTGACCCCAGCACACTCTCTCTTTCTCCGAGCCCAGCACTCTCTCGCTCTCTGACCCCAGCACTCTCTCGCTCTCTGACCCCAGCACTCTCTCTCTTTCTCCGAGCCCAGCACTCTCTCGCTCTCTGACCCCAGCACTCTCTCGCTCTCTGACCTCACCACTCTCTCTCTCTCTCTCTGACCCCAGCACTCTCTCACTTCCTCCACCCCCAGCACACTCTCCCTTTCTCCGACCCGAGCGTACACACGCTCCCTCCCTCCTCTCTTTCTACCTCAGACCCAATTCTATCCCATTCCGTTAAATCTTCAAGGTGCCCATAATACTGGCAAACAACGAGATGGTGCCAGTTTGTGGGAATGGGCAGTGACCAGCTGGCCTGGGCTAGTCATTGCTGGCACGGACGAGGAAGTTCTGATCGTTTCCCTTGGCTTGACCATGAGCCAAGACTCTTGCAGTTGGCTATGGTGTGTAAACAGGTCAACTGGACCATGGAGTCACAGATTAAGAACAAAGAAAAGTACAGAACAGGAACAGGCCATTCAGCCCTCCAAACCTGTGCCGACCATGCTGCCCGTCTGAACTAAAACCTCCACACTTCGATCAGGTCTCCCCTCAACCTCCGTCGTTCCAGCGAGAACAAACCGAGTTTATTCAACCACTCCTCATAGCTAATGCCCTCCATACCAGGCAACATGCTGGGAAATCTCTTCTGCACCCTCTCTAAAGCCTCCACATCCTTCTGGTAGTGTGGCGACCAGAATTGAACACTATACACCAAGTGTGGCCTAACTAAGATTCTATACAGCTGCAACATGACTTGCCAATTCTTATACTCAATGCCCCGGCCAATGAAGGCAAGCATGCCGTATGCCTTCTTGACTACCTTCTCCACCTGTGTTGCCCCTTTCAGTGACCTGTGGACCTGTACACCTAGATCTCTCTGACTTTCAATACTCTTCAGGGTTCTAACATTCACTATGTATTTCCCACCTATATTAGACTTTCCAAAATGCATTACCTCACATTTGTCCGGATTAAACTCCATCTGCCATCTCTCCGCCCAAGTCTCCAAGCGATCTAAATCCTGCTGTATTCTCTGACACGCCTCATCGCTGTCCGCAATTCCACCAACCTTTGTGTCGTCTGCAAACTTACTAATCAGACCAGTTACATTTTCCTCCAAATCATTTATATATACTACAAAGAGCAAAGGTCCCAGCACTGATCCCTGCGGAACACCACTGGTCACAGCCCTCCAATTAGAAAAGCATCCTTCCATTGCTGCTCTCTGCCTTCTATGACCTAGCCAGTTCTGTATCCACCTTGCCAGCTCACCCCTGATCCCGTGTGACTTCACCTTTTGTACTAGTCTACCATGAGGGACCTTGTCAAAGGCCATACCGAAGTCCATATAGACAACATCTACTGCCCGACCTGCATCAATCATCTTCTTCACTTCCTCAAAAAACGCGATAAAGTTAGTGAGGCACGACCTCCCCTTCACAAAACCATGCTGCCTCTCACTAATACGTCCATTTGCTTCCAAATGGGAGTAGATCCTGTCTCGAAGAATTCTCTCCAGTAATTTCCCTACCACTGAAGTAAGGCTCACCAGCCTGTAGTTCCCGGGATTATCCTTGCTACCCTTCTTAAACAGAGGAACAACATTGGCTATTCTCCAGTCCTCCGGGACATCACCTGAAGACAGTGAGGATCCAAAGATTTCTGTCAAGGCCCCAGCAATTTCCTCTCTAGCCTCGCTCAGTATTCTGGGGTAGATCCCATCAGGCCCTGGGGACTTATCTACCTTAAATGTTTTTCAAGACGCCCAACGCCTCGTCTTTTTGGATCCCAATGTGACCCAGGCTATCTACACACCCTTCTCCAGACTCAACATCTACCAATTCCTTCTCTTTGGTGAAGTATTCATTTAGTACCTCGCCCATTTCCTCTGGCTCCACACATAGATTTCTCCCTGCAGCCCTCTGCTTGGCCACCCTCTTGCTCTTTATTTATGGATACAAAGCCTTGGGATTTTCTTTACGGGGGGTTTGAGAGGTGAAACAGGTTGTAAGTTGGGGATTGGAGTCCACATCCTGTCGATGCAAGGACACAGGTACTAGCCCGATCCCCTGTCCATGACTTTCAAAACAATCCCTATGCATCTCAAATGGTCAACTCCGATTCTAAGTACTTTTCCCTGCGTGGATTCTTATTCAATTAATTCAAGAATAACCAGCAGGAAATAACACCTCTGAGATTAATCCCCCCTCCCTGCGGGGAGCCACGGTGGCGCAGTGGTTAGCACTGCTGCCTCACGGCGCTGAGGTCCCAGGTTCGATCCCGGCTCTGGGTCACTGTCCGTGTGGAGTTTGCACATTCTCCCCGTGTCTGCGTGGGTTTCACCCCCACAATGCAAAGATGTGCAGGGTAGTTGGATTGGCCGCGCTAAATTGCCCCTTAATTGGAAAAAAAATTAATTGGGTACTCTAAATTTATTTTTTTTAAAAAGAAATTAAACGCCCGCCCCCCCCCCCCCCGCAAGATTTAAACCTCCTCCCCCGTGGAATTTGTCCCGTGCCTAGAAATTACCCCCATATTGGTGACTTTGGAAAGAATTCAGCTTGGTTAGTGAGAGCTGGTTTTACCACTTACACTTTTCCGGGAACGAGTGGATTCCTCATCTGCAGTTGGGAATATTAATCCTTTCTGTTTCATCTCCAGGTAGAGTTCCTGCACATCGCTTACATTGACTGCTCCCTGTGAGGTGGTTGCCCAAGTCTGCAACACAGAACACAATATAGACTTAGGCCATGAACCATCCTGACCCCTACCACGACCGCCAGCCCCAACTCCTCCACCCTGACCCCCCACCACGACCTCCCTCCCCAACCCCTCCATCCTGACCCCCCACCACGACCTCCCCTCCCCGACCACTCCACCCTGACCCCCCACCACGACCTCCCTCCCCAACCCCTCCATCCTGACCCCCCACCACGACATCCCCTCCCTGACCCCCCCCACCCTGACCCCCCACCACGACATCCCCTCCCTGACCCCCCCACCCTGACCCCCCACCACGACATCCTCTCCACCCTGACCCCCCCACCCTGACCCCCCACCACGACATCCTCTCCACCCTGACCCCCTACCACGACGGCCCCTCCCCGACCCCTCCACCCTGACCCCCCACCACGACATCCCCTCCACCCTGACGCCCCATCACGACCGCCCTCCCCGACCCCTCCAACCTGACCCCCCACCACAACCTCCCCTCCCTGACCCCTCCACCCTGACCCCCCACCACAACCTCCCCTCCCCGACCTCTCCACCCTGACCCCCCACCACAACCTCCCCTCCCCGACCCCTCCACCCTGACCCTCCAGCCCCGACCCCTCCACCCAGATGCCCCCACCACGACCTCCCCTCCTCATCCTGACCACCCACCACGACCTCCCCTCCCCGACCTCTCCATCATGACCCCCCCTCCATGACCTCCCCTCCCCTTCCCGACCTCTCCACCCTGACCCCCACCTCAACCTCCCCTCCCCGACCTCTCCAACCTAACCCCCCACCACAACCTCCACTCCCCGACCTCTCCACTCTGACCCCCCACCACGACCTCCCCTCCCCGACCTCTCCATTCTGACCCCCCCACCATGACCTCCCCTCGCCTTCCCGACCTCTCCACCCTGACCCCCCACCTCAACCTCCCCTCCCCGACCCCTCCAACCTGACCCCCCCACCACGACCTCCCCTCCCCGACCCCTCCAACCTGACCCCCCACCACGACCTCCCCTCCCTGACCTGTCCACCCTGATCCCCCACCACAATCTCCCCTCCCCGACCCCTCCACCCTGACACCCCACCACGACCTCCCCTACCCGACTCGTCCAGCCTGACCCCCCACCACGACCTCCCCTCCCCGACCCCTCCACCCTGACCCCCCACCACGACATCCCCTCCACCCTGGCCCCCCACCACAACCTCCCCTCCCCGACCTCTCCACCCTGACCCCCCCACCACGACCTCCCCTCCCCGACACCTCCACCCTGACCCCCCACCACGACATCCCCACCCTGACCCCCCACAACAAACTCCCCTCCCCGACCCCTCCAACCTGACCCGCCCAACTCAACCCCCCCACCACGACCTGCCCTCCCCGACCTCTCCACCTTGACCCCCCACCACGACCTTCCCTCCCCGACCTCTCCATCCTGACCCCCCCCACGACCTCCCCTCCCCGCCCCTCCAACCTGACCCCCCACCACGACCTCCCCTCCCCAACCTCTCCACCCTGACCCCCCCACCACGACCTCCCCTTCCCGACCTCTCCATCCTGACCCCCCCACCACGAGTTCCCCTTCCCGACCTCTCCACCCTGACCCCCCACCACAACCTCCCCTCCCCGACTTCGCCACTCTGACCCCCCACCTCGACCTCCCCTCCCTGACCTCGCCATCCTGACCACCCCACCATGACCTCCCCTCCGCTTCCCGACCTCTCCACCCTGACCCCCACCTCAACCTCCCCTCTCCAACCTGACCCCCCACCACAACCTCCCCTCCCTGACCTCTCCACCCTGACCCCCACCACGACCTCCCCACCCCGACCTCTCCAACCTGACCCCCCCACCATGACCTCCCCTCCCCTTCCCGACCTCTCCACCCTGACCCCCCACCTCAACCTCACCTCCCCGACCTCTCCATCCTGACCCCCCCACCATGACCTCCCCTCCCGACCTCTCCACCCTGACCCCCACCACGACCTCCCCTCCCCGACCTCTCCATTATGACCCCTCCACCATGACCTCCCCTCGCCTTCCCGACCTCTCCACCCTGACCCCCAACCTCAACCTCCCCTCCCCGACCCCTCCAACCTGACCCCCCACCACGCCTCCCCTCCCCGACCACTCCACCCTGACCCCCCGCCACAATCTCCCCTCCCCCGACCCGTCCACCCTGACACCCCACCACGACCTTCCTCCCTGACACCTCCCTCCCTGACCCCCCACCACAACCTCCCCTCTCCGACCTCTCCACCCTGACCCCCCCACCACGACATCCCCTCCCCGACCCCTCCACCCTGACCCCCCACCACGACATCCCCTCCCTGACCCCTACACCCTGACCCCCCACCACGACCTCCCTCCCCGACCCCTCCACCCTGACCCCCCACAACAACCTCCCCTCCCCGACCCCTCCAACCTGACCCCCCACCACGACCTCCTGCCCCGACCCCTCCACCCAGACGCCCCCACCACGACATCCCCTCCCCATCCTGACCCCCCACATGACATCCCCTCCCCGACCCCTCCACCCTGACCCCCCCAACTTAACCCCCCCACCACGACCTGCCCTCCCCGACCTCTCCACCTTGACCCCCCACCACGACCTTCCCTCCCCGACCTCTCCATCCTGACCCCCCACCACGACCTCCCCTCCCCAACCCCTCCAACCTGACCCCCCACCACGACCTCCCCTCCCCAACCTCTCCACCCTGACCCCCCACCACGACCTCCCCTTCCCGACCTCTCCATCCTGACCCCCCCACCACGAGTTCCCCTCTCCGACCTCTCCACCCTGACCCCCCCACCACAACCTCCCTCCCCGACTTCGCCACTCTGACCCCCCACCTCGACCTCTCCTCCATGACCTCTCCACCCTGACGCCCCACCACGACCTCCCCTCCCCGACCCCTCCACCCTGACCCCCCACCACGACATCCCCTCCCTGACCCCTACACCCTGACCCCCCACCACGACCTCCCTCCCCGACCCCTCCACCCTGACCCCCCACAACAACCTCCCCTCCCCGACCCCTCCAACCTGACCCCCCACCACGACCTCCTGCCCCGACCCCTCCACCCAGACGCCCCCACCACGACATCCCCTCCCCATCCTGACCCCCCACATGACATCCCCTCCCCGACCCCTCCACCCTGACCCCCCCAACTTAACCCCCCCACCACGACCTGCCCTCCCCGACCTCTCCACCTTGACCCCCCACCACGACCTTCCCTCCCCGACCTCTCCATCCTGACCCCCCACCACGACCTCCCCTCCCCAACCCCTCCAACCTGACCCCCCACCACGACCTCCCCTCCCCAACCTCTCCACCCTGACCCCCCACCACGACCTCCCCTTCCCGACCTCTCCATCCTGACCCCCCCACCACGAGTTCCCCTCTCCGACCTCTCCACCCTGACCCCCCCACCACAACCTCCCTCCCCGACTTCGCCACTCTGACCCCCCACCTCGACCTCTCCTCCATGACCTCTCCACCCTGACGCCCCACCACGACCTCCCCTCCCTGACCTCGCCATCCTGACCCCCCCACCATGACCTCCCCTCCCCTTCCCGACCTCTCCACCCTGACCCCCAACTCAACCTCCCCTCCCCGACCTCTCCAACCTGACCCCCCACCACAACCTCCCCTCCCCGACCGCTCCACTCTGACCCCCCACCTCGACCTCCCCTCCCCGACCTCTCCACCCTGACCCCCACCTCGACCTCCCCTCCCCGACCTCTCCATCCTGACCCCCCCACCATGACCTCCCCTCTCCTTCCCGACCTCTCCACCCTGACCCCCCACCTCAACCTCCCCTCCCCGACCCCTCCAACCTGACCTCTCACCACGACCTCCCCTCCCCGACCCCTCCACCCTGACCTGCACCATGGCCTGCCCTTCTCCACCGGACCCCCAAGACAAACCCCACTCCCTGCCCTGTTCCTCATCACGACCTCCGCTCCCTGACCTCGCCATTAGGACCTCCCCTTCCCAAGCGGGGATTCTGGATCTTACGTCCCGAACGCCTGAAGGCAGGACTGTCAACGGTGGAATGATTCACAGGATGGGCGCTCTTACCTGAATGAGGCGGAGGATGTGGTTCTGGATGTCGATGGGTGCGTTGTACTTTGGTTTCAGCATCTTGGCCAGTACATCCCTCACAAAATCTTTTCTGACGACCAGGGAGCGAAACCTTGGGCCACAGTTCCTCATGCAGCTCTCAACAAGCTGGTCAGAAACAAAAAACACACAGGGGGCAAAATAAATCAATGACTGAGATTCTTCAACTTCATCACAGGAGAGTGAGCGAGTAGATTAACCTCAATAACACCCCCCACCCCACCATCCCTGCAAGCTCACCAATATAATTCCAGGGAGAGACGGTTTTAGGGTCTTGTCCAGAGGTGACCAACTCCTCCAATGTTCTTGCATCAATGAACTAACTCCAGTCGGGTAGACCATCGGCAACTTTCAAATTTCAGAGAACAACCCTGATGCACTATCAATTACGACGATATGAGAGTAGAGAGTAATCGAGGCTTTATTACACAGAGATGTGTGGCCTCCCGCAGCTGCTCCGAAATGGCTGCAGCTCGGTGAGCACACACATTTATACTCCGCCTACTGGGCAGAGCCAGCAGGCAGGGATCTACCCCCGTACCTGTAGTACAGGAGCCGTACCGTATTACATCTTGTATGTGATATATACAACAGTGGTGACTACCACATTCACCCCCTGTTACAAAAGAGTCCAGCAGGGGTGGTGGAAAACCATTTACAAAAACACAAAGTTCACAAATTCAGCCGGTCGGGTGCCTTGATCCTCCGTTGTGAGCGCCGCAGTCCCGGTGGCGATGCAGGTGTCAGCTCGGTCGTCGGTGACTCTGGGAGAGTGTAGACCTCATCTTCATCCCCGGGTGGGACCAAGGGGGGACGGATCGTCCTGGAGCGGGGGCTGTGGTGGGGTGCGCTGGGGGAAGGGAGGGTGGCGCCGGGGCAGAAGGGGGGTGGGGGGGTGGGGACCCAGCTGGTGCCAGGTGCCTGAGGGACACTGTGTCTTTGCGGCCATCGGGGTACGCCACGTAGGCGTACTGCGGGTATGGATGGAGTAGCTGTACCCTCTCGACCAACGGATCCACCTTGTGGAGCCACATGTGCTTGTGGAGGAGAACGGGCCCTGGAGCTGCCAGCCACGTTGGGAGCAAAACCCCGGAGGTGGACTTCCTGCGGAAGGCAAGGAGATGTTCGTGGGGGGTTTCATTAGTCGCGGTGCACAGGAGCGACCGAATGGAGTGGAGGGCGTCGGGGAGGACCTCCTGCCAGTGGGAGGCCGGGAGATATCTGGACCGTAGGGCCAGCTGGACGGCCCTCCAGACCGTCCCATTCTCCCGCTCCACCTGCCCGTTTCCCCGGGGGTTGTAGCTGGTCGTCCTGATCGAGGCAATGCCCCTGTTGAGCAGGTACTGGCGCAGCTCATCGCTCATAAATGAGGATCCCCTGACGCTGTGGATGTAGGCGGGGAAGCCGAACAGAGCGAAGATGGTGTTGAGGGCTTTGATGACCGTGGCAGACGTCATATCGGGGCAAGGGATGGCGAAGGGGAATCTGGAGTCGACCACGTTAAGGAAGTATGTGTTTCGGTTGGTGGAGGGGAGGGGCCCTTTGAAGTCCACGCTGAGGCGTTCAAAGGGGCGGGAGGCCTTCACTAGATGCACGCGGTCTGGCCGGTAGGAGTGCGGTTTGCACTCCGCGCAGACCTGGCAGTCTCTGGCGATCGCCCTGACCTCCTCAATGGAGTGGGGCAGATTGCGGGCCTTGATGAAGTGAAATAACCGGGTGACCCCTGGGTGACAGAGAGCGTCGTGTAGGGTCCGGAATCGGTCCACTTGTGCGCTGGGATAGGGCATCTGGGGGCTCAATGAGCTTACCGGGGCAATGCAAAATCTCGTAATTGTAGGTGGAGAGCTCGATCCTCCACCTCAAGATATTATCATTTTTGATCTTGCCCCGCTGAGTGTTATTGAACATGAAGGCAACCGACCGTTGGTCTGTGAGGAGAGTGAATCTCCTGCCGGCCAGGTAATGCCTCCAATGCCGCACAATTTCTACGATGGCTTGGGCCTCCTTCTCGATGGAGGACTGCCAAATTTCAGAGGCATGGAGGGTGCGGGAAAAGAATACCACGGGCCTGCCTGCCTGGTTGAGGGTGGTGGCCAGAGCAACGTCTGAAGCATCGCTCTCGACTTGGAAGGGGAGCGTCTCATCGACCGCGTGCATCGCGGCCTTGGCGATGTCGGCCTTGATACGGTTGAAGGCCTGGTGAGCCTCGGCCGTCAGGGGGAAAACGGTGGAGTGAATGAGTGGGCGGACCTTGTCCGCATAGTTAGGGACCCACTGGGCGTAGTACGAGAAGAACCCCAGGCATCGTTTCAGGGCCTTGAGGCAGTGGGGGAGGGGGGAGTACCATGAGGGGGCGCATGCGATCGAGGTCGGGCCCTAGAACTCCATTTTGCACCACATAGCCGAGGATGGCTAAGCGGTTGGTGCTGAACACGCACTTCTCCTTGTTGTATGTTAGGTTGAGGAGTTTAGCGGTGTGGAGGAATTTGGAAAGGTTAGCGTCGTGGTCCTGCTGGTCGTGGCCGCAGATGGTGACGTTATCTAGGTACGGGAAGGTGGCCCACAGTCCGTACCGGGAGAGAGAGGAAGAGAGAGCAAGGAAAAGAGAAAGAGGGAGAGGGAGAGAGAGAGAAAATCTCCCCCCACCCAAATCCAACCCCCAGGAGTGACCTGGCTTGAGAACCGCCAGGCTGGCACACACATTGTGTTCAGCGTGTTCAGGGTGTTTAGCGTGTTCAGCGTGTTCAGCGTGTTCCGCGTGTTCAGCGTGTTCAGCGTGTTCAGCGTGTTCCGCGTGTTCAGCGCGTTCTGCGTGTTCAGCAGGTGTATCAATCAAAGAAATTTGACACCGAACTACCTAAGGGTATATTAGGACAGGCCACCAAACATTTGCTCAAAGAGGAACATTTAAGGAGCACCTTAAAGAAAGAGAGAGAGGCGGCGAGAGTGAGGGAGGGAGTCCTGGAACTCAGGCCCAGGCAGCTGAAGGCACGGCCACCACGATGGGGCGATTGGGAATGCCCAAGAGGCTGGACTGAATGGATTGCAGGGGTCTTGGAGCATTAGAATCACAGAATCCCTACTGTGCAGAACAAGGCCATTCGGAGCAATCAAATCTGCTCGAAAGAACCCACCCCCCCCACCCGTCAAAGTGACCCAATAACCCCACCTAAATATGGACACTAAGGGCAATTTATCATGGCCAATCCACCTAACCTGCACATCTTTGGACTGTGGGAGGAAACCGGAGCACCCGGAGGAAACCCACGCACACACGGGGAGGACGTGCAGACTCCGCACAGACACCTGAGGCCGGAATTGAACCCGGGTCCCTGGCGTTGTGAGGCAGCAGTGTTAACCACTGTGCTACCCTGCTGCCCTTGTAGAGCTGGAGGTAGATGCAGGGGTAGGGAGGGAGTAAGGGTTACGATCCTGCGTGATTGCTATAAGTTTATCAGGATGGAGCTGAGTGTCTCTGTGAGCACAGCTGTCAATTGTGTCAGGCCAGAGCAAACAGAAAGTTCCAAGAGGGCAGAGCCAGGTGAGGGAGGGATAGGGAGCAGGTCAGAGAGAGATAGATAGCAGGTAAGGGAGGGATAGGGAGCAGGTGAGAGAGAGATAGAGAGCAGGTAAGGGAGGGATAGGGAGCAGGTAAGGGAGGGATAGGGAGCAGGTCAGAGAGAGATAGAGAGCAGGTAAGGGAGGGATAGGGAGCAGGTGAGAGAGAGATAGAGAGCAGGTAAGGGAGGGATAGGGAGCAGGTAAGGGAGGGATAGGGAGCAGGTCAGAGAGAGATAGAGAGCAGGTAAGGGAGGGATAGGGAGCAGGTGAGGGAGGGATAGGGAGCAGGTGAGAGAGAGATAGAGAGCAGGTAAGGGAGGGTGAGGGAGCAGGTAAGGGAGGGATAGGGAGCAGGTGAGGGAGTGTAGCCATCTGGGATGGCCCTTTCCAGAATACAAAATGGACATTTGCAAAGATTGCAGGGAAAAATGGACAATGTTAAGAAAGCAAGCAGGCACAGAGCCTGTCTGCATATTGGAGCCGCAGGTCCCAGACAAGACTGAAACTGTCGGCCCATTGGCATATGGATGGCCCATCTCCGGGAACAAAGGAAGATACTTAAGTAACCGATCTGGCCCCAGACCTCGCGGCGCCAGTTCCCCAAACCGAAAGCAGAAAACCAAGCCAGGCCAACGGCCACCTAGGACACACCCAGCCATCAGGGCACCCACCCCTTTATTGGTCAGGATCAATGCGGATGATTAAGAAATGGCCCAATTGATTGGGGCCAAGTTCAAGGCCTGCCCAAAAGCGCGCAAAGCCCCCCTTCGGGTATAGGAAGAAGGCCCCAAGAGAGAATCGCTCTCTTGGACTCGGCTCTCAAAGCGGAGAGACCCTTGCACCAGCTGCATCAGAAGCAAGTAAGTCCAAGGTCAACGCTCGCTACCAGACGGCTGACCTTAGCTGTTTCCCCTCTACCACTTTGACCCCAGCAGCCTCAGATCGGAACAACGGCCATTATTCCTCTGACTGAGTGGGCACCCGAAGCTAAGTATAGGCTTTAGCAGTAGTGATAGTTTAGTCTGTAGTACTTACTGTGTGTGTAAATAAATAGTATTGACTTTGAACTAACTAACTGGTGTATTGGCTCTTTGATCAGTATTCGGGTTTGAACCTTGTGGCGGTATCGAGAGATACCTGGTGACTCTAGAGCAACCATAATTAGGATTAAGGAAGGCGACCATATTGACCGCGAATATTGATAAACAACTAAAGAGAGCAACAGGAGGGATAGAGAGCAGGTGAGGGGGGACAGAGAGCAGGTGAGGGGGGACAGAGAGCAGGTGAGGGGGGACAGAGAGCAGGTGAGGGGGGACAGAGAGCAGGTGAGGGGGGACAGAGAGCGGGTGAGGGAGGGACAGAGAGCGGGTGAGGGAGGGACAGAGAGCGGGTGAGGGAGGGACAGAGAGCAGGTGAGGGGGGACAGAGAGCGGGTGAGGGAGGGACAGAGAGCAGGTGAGGGGGGGACAGAGAGCAGGTGAGGGGGGACAGAGAGCGGGTGAGGGGGGACAGAGAGCAGGTGAGGGGGGACAGAGAGCGGGTGAGGGGGGACAGAGAGCGGGTGAGGGAGGGTTAGAGAGCAGGTGAGGGAGGGACAGAGAGAGGGTGAGGGAGGGACAGAGAGCGGGTGAGGGAGGGACAGAGAGCGGGTGAGGGAGGGTTAGAGAGCGGGTGAGGGAGGGACACAGAGCGGGAGAGGGAGGGACAGAGAGAGTGTGAGGGAGGGACAGAGAGCAGGTGAGGGAGGGTTAGAGAGCGGGTGAGGGGGGACAGAGAGCGGGTGAGGGAGGGACAGAGAGCGGGTGAGGGAGGGACAGAGAGCGGGTGAGGGAGGGTTAGAGAGCGGGTGAGGGAGGGACAGAGAGCGGGTGAGGGAGGGTTAGAGAGCAGGTGAGGGAGGGTTAGAGAGCGGGTGAGGGAGGGACAGAGAGCGGGTGAGGGAGGGAAAGAGAGCCGGTGAGGGAGGGACAGAAAGCAGGTGAGGGAGGGACAGAGAGCGGGTGAGGGAGGGAAAGAGAGCCGGTGAGGGAGGGACAGAGAGCGGGTGAGGGAGGGACAGAGAGCCGGTGAGGGAGGGACAGAGAGCGGGTGAGGGAGGGACAGAGAGCCGGTGAGGGAGGGACAGAGAGCAGGTGAGGGAGGGACAGAGAGCGGGTGAGGGAGGGAAAGAGAGCCGGTGAGGGGGGACAGAGAGCGGGTGAGGGAGGGACAGAGAGCCGGTGAGGGAGGGACAGAGAGCGGGTGAGGGAGGGACAGAGAGCAGGTGGGGGAGGGACAGAGAGCGGGTGAGGGAGGGACAGAGAGCAGGTGGGGGAGGGACAGAGAGCGGGTGAGGGAGGGATAGAGAGGGTGAGGGAGGGACAGAGAGCGGGTGAGGGAGGGTTAAAGAGAGGGTGAGGGAGGGATAGAGAGAGGGTGAGGGAGGGATAGAGAGGTGAGGGAGGGATAGAGAGGGTGAGGGAGGGATAGAGAGGGTGAGGGAGGGACAGAGAGCGGGTGAGGGAGGGATAGAGAGGGTGAGGGAGGGACAGAGAGCAGGTGAGGGAGGGTTAAAGAGAGGGTGAGGGAGGGATAGAGAGAGGGTGAGGGAGGGATAGAGAGGTGAGGGAGGGATAGAGAGGTGAGGGAGGGATAGAGAGGTGAGGGAGGGATAGAGAGGGTGAGGGAGGGACAGGGAGCAGGTGAGGGAGGGATAGAGAGAGGGTGAGGGAGGGATAGAGAGGTGAGGGAGGGATAGAGAGGTGAGGGAGGGTAAGAGAGGGTGAGGGAGGGACAGAGCAGGTGAGGGAGGGTTGGAGAGAGGGTGAGGGAGGGACAGAGGGTGAGGGAGGGATAAGGAGGTGAGGGAGGGTTAGAGAGAGGGTGAGGGAGGGATAGGGAGGTGAGGGAGGGTTAGAGAGAGGGGAAGGGAGGGACAGAGAGAGGGTGAGCGAGAAGCTGGCAGCTGTACTCACAGTCAGGCTGAGTTGGACCTCTTGATAATTCCGGTTTCCTGCAATTCTTTTCTTTAAAGCTTTAACTGCGTCCTTCGGTCTAGTGTCAAAGAAACAAACCGATGAGCGCTCCCGGCTGCCACAGCACCCCCCCCCCCCACACACACCCACACACCCACACACTCACACAGACTCACACACACTCACACAGACACACTCACACACACAGACACTCACACACACACAGACTCACACAGCCACACACACACTCACACAGACACACTCACACAGACACACTCACACACACACAGACTCACACAGCCACACACACACTCACACAGACACACTCACACAGACACACTCACACACACAGACACTCACACACACACACAGACTCACACAGCCACACTCACACAGACACACTCACACACACAGACACTCACACACACACTCACACAGCCTCACACACTCACACACACACACACACTCACACAGCCACACACACACTCACACAGACACACTCACACACACAGACACTCACACACACACTCACACAGCCACACACACACTCACACACACACACACACTCACACACACTCACACAGCCACACACACACTCACACAGACACACTCACGCACACAGACACTCACACACACTCACACAGCCACACACACAGACTCACACAGCCTCACACACACTCACACACACACACACTCACACACACTCACACAGCCACACACACACTCACACAGCCACACACACACTCACACAGACACACTCACACACACACACACACACACACTCACACAGACACACTCACACACACAGACACTCACACACACACTCACACAGCCACACTCACACACACACACTCACACACACACACACACTCACACAGCCACACACACACTCACACAGACACACTCACACACACAGACACTCACACACACACTCACACAGCCACACACACACTCACACACACACACACTCACACACACACTCACACACACTCACACAGCCACACACACACTCACACAGACACACACACTCACACAGACACTCACACACACACTCACACAGCCACACACACAGACTCACACAGCCTCACACACACTCACACACACACACACTCACACACACTCACACAGCCACACACACAGACTCACACAGCCACACACACACTCACACAGACACACTCACACACACACACTCACACACACTCACACAGACACACTCACACACACAGACACTCACACACACAGACACTCACACACACACTCACACAGACACACACACTCACAGATACACACAAACCCACAAGACGGTTACACTGAGACATGCCACCCCAAACGCACACTACACTCTCTCGAACAAACACTTGTGCAAACTGTTCGGCAATACAGTTTTAAATAAATTATATTTGTATTGTCTGAGTGTTAGGAATAAAATATAGCTTCAAGGTTTAAACATAATTTGTATTTCTGCAGTTGTGTGTTAAGGAGACTTGATTTTTGGTTTCACTTTAAAAGATTTTTAAAATAAATTTAGAGAACCCAATTATTATTTTCCCAATTAAGGGGCAATTTAGTGCGGCCAATCCACCTAACCTGCACATCTTTGGGTTGTGGGGGTGAAACCCACGCAGACACGGGGAGAATGTGCAAACTCCACACGGACAGTGACCCGGGGCCGGGATCGAACCCGGGACCTCGGCGCCGTGAGGCAGCAGTGCTAACCGCTGTGTCACCATGGCGCCCATTTTTGACTGAAAAATAACCTGTATTTTAATGAGGTTTTTCAATGTTTAAAGTAGGAAAACTCTACGGTTGCCTAGCAACCAGGGGCCACAGACACTGCAAAAGCAGTTTTAGTTGAGTTGAAAGAAGGTGACTCGGTTGGACGTAGATACACAGAACTGCTGGAATAGGAGGGACAGTTGCAGAGAGAAGATTGTAAACTAAACAACCGAAAGGTCCCGAAACCAGGGAGAGGAGCAGGCAAGTTCCAAAAAGACCTTCTCGTCGAAGGGAAAGAACACAGGAATCTGGAAAAAGGTTCTGAGTGAATAATGCAAGTTAAAAGGCAAGCCTACGAGAGGCAGACCAGGAATAACATGGGCTTGCCAGATGTCGACACAGCTGAGCAGTTGAGAGTGTGTGGAGGGAGAAGTTTGAATGAACGTGGAGCACCAGGGCAGAGGAACACCAGGAGGAGAGGTTGAAACCCTGGAGGTGGATCCTTGGTGAAGACATCTGAGAGAAAGCGTTGTTTGGAAGAAGATTCCAAGGCATGTTCTTCGAGAGCGGAGATTGGAAAGCCCCATGTGGATGCAGAGTTCCAATGAGGCAGACTCACAGTGTAACAGCATCTGAGGGGATTTGATGAGAATCTACAGTTGCTGTTTTCAATGCCAACTGTTACTGAGTTTCAGAGTGTGGGGTGTCTGACCACATTTCACCTGTTGGTTTACATTGACTGCGTACTTACTGAGAGCGTTAGAGTATAAGATAAAATGTGTAAATCGTGTTACCCTTACGAATATCGATATATCAGTAAAGGTATAATTGGGGTGAAGTAGCAGGATTTCATAGTTCATCTTTTCTTGTTTAATAAATGTTTTATTCTTTTGTTAAAATCAGCTGACTCCTGTGACTTTGTTCAGTAGCCAATCTCCATGTTTCTAAACAAAACGTGGACGTTAGGATCTATCAAGCCAGATTCCACTCTGGATCTGGCTTGTACACTGGTAGCACCGGTTTGAATTGTAACAACATACATGTGCACACAGACTCACACCACATGGACCCCTACCTCACACAGACTCCTCCCCCAACGGACACCTCACCACCAACACGGACGCCTCACCACCCCCAGGGACCCTTCCCTCACCCACGGACTTCTCACCACCCCCGCATGCCCGCCCCCTGCAGATCTCTCTCCCCCCCCGTGGTTCCCTCCCCCTCCCACAGATCCCTCCCCTCCCTCGTGCAGATCCGTCAACCCCCCTCCCCACGGACCCTTCCTACCCACGGACCTTGGCCCATGTGACCCCACCCCACATTGGCTATTGCCCGCACAGGCCCACCCCCACAGAGTGCACCGCCCGCCCAGACACACATGCCCATGGACTATTCCTCCAATATTAACTGTGCAAGACTCAGTTCCAGCCGCCATGAGAGAGGCTGTGAATGGCTCAGTGGAGGTTGGAGTCACAGTGTACCTGCAGTTCCCTTGCTGAGGTCCCTGGTGCAGCCCCTCACCATACACCCACCTCTCTATATTGGAGCTTAATGGTAACAGACTATTCAACCATGTGTGGTATTACAGCCAAGCCTTATTCCATTGGCCAATACCACAAACCCCCCCAACAACCCCCCCACTCCGGCACGCTGACCCCCGACCCTGACACGCTGATTCCCTGACCCCAGCACGCTGACCCCCGACCCAGACACGCAGATTCCCTGACACTAGCACGCTGACCCCCGACCCTGACACGCTGATTCCCTGACCCCAGCACGCTGATTCCCTGACCCCAGCACGCTGACCCCCGACCCTGACACGCTGATTCCCTGACTCCAGCACGCTGACCCCCGACCCAGACACGCTGATTCCCTGACCCCAGCATGCTGACCCCCGACCCAGACATGCTGATTCCCTGACCCTAGCACGCTGATCCTCGACCCAGGCACGCTGATTCCCTGACCCCAGCACGCTGACCCCCGACCCTGACACGCTGATTCCCTGACCCTAGCACGCTGACCCCCGACCCTGACCCCAGCATGCTGACCCCCGACCCAGACACACTGTTTCCCTGACCCCAGCACGCTGACCCTCGACCCAGGCACGCTGATTCCCTGACCCCAGCACGCTGACCCCCGACCCAGACACGCTGATTCCCTGACCCCAGCATGCTGACCCCCGACCCTGACCCCAGCATGCTGACCCCCGACCCAGACACGCTGATTCCCTGACCCCAGCACGCTGACCCCCGACCCAGACACGCTGATTCCCTGACCCCAGCACGCTGACCCCCGACCCAGACACGCTGATTCCCTGACCCCAGCACGCTGACCCCCGACCCAGACACGCTGATTCCCTGACCGCAGCACGCTGACCCCCGACCCTGACCCCAGCACGCTGACCCCCGACCCAGACACGCTGATTCCCTGACCCTAGCACGCTGACCCCCGACCCTGACACGCTGATTCCCTGACCCCAGCACGCTGACCCCCGACCCAGACACGCTGATTCCCTGACCCTAGCACGCTCAACCCCGACCCTTCACGCTGATTCCCTGACCCCAGCACGCTGAACCCCGACCCTGACCCTAGCACGCTGACCCCCGACCCAGACACGCTGATTCCCTGACCCCAGCACGCTGACCCCCGACCCTGACACGCTGATTCCCTGACCCCAGCACGCTGACCCCCGGCACAGACACGCTGACCCCCGACCCTGACACGCTGATTCCCTGACCCCAGCCGCTGACCCCCGACCCAGACACGCTGATTCCCTGACCCCAGCTAGCTGACCCCCGACCCAGACACGCTGACCCCCGACCCTGACCCCAGCATGCTGACCCTTGACCCAGACACGCTGATTCCCTGACCCCAGCACGCTGACCCCCGACCCAGACACGCTGACCCCCGACCCTGACACGCTGATTCCCTGACCCCAGCACGCTGACCCCGACCCAGACACGCTGATTCCCTGACCCCAGCACGCTGACCCCAGACCCAGACACGCTGATTCCCTGACCCCAGCACCTGACCCCCGACCCAGGCACGCTGATTCCCTGACACCAGCACGCTGACCCCCGACCCAGACACGCTGATTCCCTGACCCCAGCATGCTGACCCTCCACCCAGACACGCTGATTCCCTGACCCCAGCATGCTGACCCCCGACCCCAGCACGCTGACCCTCGACCCAGACACGCTGATTCCCTGACCCCAGCACGTTGACCCCCGACCCAGACACGCTGATTCCCTGACCCCAGCACGTTGACCCCCGACCCAGACACGCTGATTCCCTGACCCCAGCACGTTGACCCCCGACCCAGACACGCTGATTCCCTGTACTCCCTCCGTGTACGCCTCAGAGTGTACTCCCTTCGTGTACGTCTCAGAGTGTACTCCCTCTGTGTACGCCTCATGGTGTGCTCCCTCTGTGTGTGCCTCAGAGTGTACTCCCTCCGTGTACGTCTCAGAGTGTACTCCCTTCGTGTACGTCTCAGAGTGTACTCCCTCTGTGTACGCCTCATGGTGTGCTCCCTCTGTGTGTGCCTCAGAGTGTACTCCCTCCGTGTACGCCTCAGAGTGTACTCCCTCTGTGTGTGCCTCAGAGTGTACTTCCTCTGTGTATGCCTCAGAGTGTACTCCCTCTGTGTACGCCTCAGAGTGTACTCCCTCCGTGTACGCCTCAGAGTGTACTCCCTCCGTGTACGCCTCAGAGTGTACTCCCTCCGTGTACGCCTCAGAGTGTACTCCCTCTGTGTGTGCCTCAGAGTGTACTTCCTCCGTGTACGACTCAGAGTGTACTCCCTCTCTGTGTGCCTCAGAGTGTATTCCCTCCGTGTACGACTCAGAGTGTACTCCCTCTCTGTGTGCCTCAGAGTGTATTCCCTCCGTGTACGCCTCAGAGTGTACTTCCTCCGTGTACGCCTCAGAGTGTACTCCCTCCGTGTACGCCTCAGAGTGTACTCCCTCCGTGTACGCCTCAGTGTATACTCCCTCGGTGTACGCCTCAGAGTGTACTCCCTCCGTGTACGCCTCAGAGTGTACTCCCTCCGTGTACGCCTCAGAGTGTACTCCCTCCGTGTACGCCTCAGAGTGTACTCCCTCCGTGTACGCCTCAGAGTGTATTCCCTCCGTGTACGCCTCAGAGTGTACTCCCTCCGTGTACGCCTCAGTGCATACTCCCTCCGTGTACGCCTCAGAGTGTACTCCCTCCGTGTACGCCTCAGAGTGTACTCCCCCCGTGTACGCCTCAGAGTGTACTCCCTCCGTGTACGCCTTAGAGTGTACTCCCTCCGTGTACGCCACAGAGTGTACTCCCTCCGTGTACTCCCCAATCAGAGTGTGCTTCCTCCGTGTACGCCTCAGAGTGTACTCCCTCTGTGTACGCCTCAGAGTGTACTCCCTCTGTGTACGCCTCAGTGTGTGCTCCCTCTGTGTACGCCTCAGAGTGTACTCCCTCCGTGTACTCCCCAATCAGAGTGTGCTTCCTCCGTGTACGCCTCAGAGTGTACTCCCTCCGTGTACTCCCCAATCAGAGTGTGCTTCCTCCGTGTACGCCTCAGAGTGTACTCCCTCCGTGTACGCCTCATGGTGTGCCCCCTCTGTGTACGCCTCATGGTGTGCTCCCTCTGTGTACGCCTCACTGTGTGCTCCCTCTGTATACGCCTCAGAGTGTACTCCCTCCGTGTACGCCTCAGAGTGTACTCCCTTCGTGTACGCCTCAGAGTGTACTCCCTCCATGTACACCTCAGAGTGTACTCCCTCAGTGTACGCCTCAGTGTGTGCTCCCTCTGTGTACGCCTCAGTGTGTGCTCCCTCTGTGTACGCCTCAGAGTGTACTCCCTCCGTGTACGCCTCAGAGTGTACTCCCTCCGTGTACGCCTCAGAGTGTACTCCCACTGTGTACGCCTCAATCAGAGTGTACTCCCTCCATGTACGTCTCAGAGTGTACTCCCTCCGTGTATGCCTCAGAGTGTACTCCCTCCGTGTACGCCTCAGAGTGTACTCCCTCCGTGTACGCCTCAGAGTGTACTCCCTCCGTGTACGCCTCAGAGTGTGCTCCCTCTGTGTATGCCTCAGAGTGTGCTTCCTCCGTGTACGCCTCAGAGTGTACTCCCTCCGTGTACGTCTAATGGTCTGATCCGTCTGTGTATGCCTCAGAGTGTACTCCTTCCGTGTACGCCTCAGAGTGTACTCCCTCCGTGTACGCCTCAGAGTGTGCTCCCTCCGTGTACGCCTCAGAGTGTGCTCCCTCCGTGTACGCCTCAGAGTGTACTCCCTCCGTGTACGCCTCAGAGTGTACTCCCTCCGTGTACGCCTCAGAGTGTACTCCCTCTGTGTACGCCTCAGAGTGTACTCCCTCCGTGTACGCCTCAGAGTGTGCTCCCTCCGTGTACGCCTCAGAGTGTCCTCCCTCCGTGTACGCCTCAGAGTGTCCTCCCTCCATGTACGCCTCAGAGTGTGCTCCCTCCGTGTACACCTCAGAGTGTACTCCCTCCGTGTACGCCTCAGAGTGTACTCCCTCCGTGTACGCCTCAGAGTGTACTCCCTCTGTGTACACCTCAATCAGAGTGAACTCCCTCCGTGTACGCCTCAGAGTGTACTCCCTCCGTGTATGTCTATTGGTCTGATCCCTCTGTGTATGCCTCAGAGTGTACTCCCTCCGTGTACGCCTCAGAGTGTACTCCCTCCGTGTACGCCTCAGAGTGTATTCCCTCCGTGTACGCCTCAGAGTGTACTCCCTCCGTGTACGCCTCAGTGCATACTCCCTCCGTGTACGCCTCAGAGTGTACTCCCTCCGTGTACGCCTCAGAGTGTACTCCCCCCGTGTACGCCTCAGAGTGTACTCCCTCCGTGTACGCCTTAGAGTGTACTCCCTCCGTGTACGCCACAGAGTGTACTCCCTCCGTGTACTCCCCAATCAGAGTGTGCTTCCTCCGTGTACGCCTCAGAGTGTACTCCCTCTGTGTACGCCTCAGAGTGTACTCCCTCTGTGTACGCCTCAGTGTGTGCTCCCTCTGTGTACGCCTCAGTGTGTACTCCCTCCGTGTACTCCCCAATCAGAGTGTGCTTCCTCCGTGTACGCCTCAGAGTGTACTCCCTCCGTGTACTCCCCAATCAGAGTGTGCTTCCTCCGTGTACGCCTCAGAGTGTACTCCCTCCGTGTACGCCTCATGGTGTGCCCCCTCTGTGTACGCCTCATGGTGTGCTCCCTCTGTGTACGCCTCACTGTGTGCTCCCTCTGTATACGCCTCAGAGTGTACTCCCTCCGTGTACGCCTCAGAGTGTACTCCCTCCGTGTACGCCTCAGAGTGTACTCCCTCCATGTACACCTCAGAGTGTACTCCCTCAGTGTACGCCTCAGTGTGTGCTCCCTCTGTGTACGCCTCAGTGTGTGCTCCCTCTGTGTACGCCTCAGAGTGTACTCCCTCCGTGTACGCCTCAGAGTGTACTCCCTCCGTGTACGCCTCAGAGTGTACTCCCACTGTGTACGCCTCAATCAGAGTGTACTCCCTCCATGTACGTCTCAGAGTGTACTCCCTCCGTGTATGCCTCAGAGTGTACTCCCTCCGTGTACGCCTCAGAGTGTACTCCCTCCGTGTACGCCTCAGAGTGTACTCCCTCCGTGTACGCCTCAGAGTGTGCTCCCTCTGTGTATGCCTCAGAGTGTGCTTCCTCCGTGTACGCCTCAGAGTGTACTCCCTCCGTGTACGTCTAATGGTCTGATCCGTCTGTGTATGCCTCAGAGTGTACTCCTTCCGTGTACGCCTCAGAGTGTACTCCCTCCGTGTACGCCTCAGAGTGTGCTCCCTCCGTGTACGCCTCAGAGTGTGCTCCCTCCGTGTACGCCTCAGAGTGTACTCCCTCCGTGTACGCCTCAGAGTGTACTCCCTCCGTGTACGCCTCAGAGTGTACTCCCTCTGTGTACGCCTCAGAGTGTACTCCCTCCGTGTACGCCTCAGAGTGTGCTCCCTCCGTGTACGCCTCAGAGTGTCCTCCCTCCGTGTACGCCTCAGAGTGTCCTCCCTCCATGTACGCCTCAGAGTGTGCTCCCTCCGTGTACACCTCAGAGTGTACTCCCTCCGTGTACGCCTCAGAGTGTACTCCCTCCGTGTACGCCTCAGAGTGTACTCCCTCTGTGTACACCTCAATCAGAGTGAACTCCCTCCGTGTACGCCTCAGAGTGTACTCCCTCCGTGTATGTCTATTGGTCTGATCCCTCTGTGTATGCCTCAGAGTGTACTCCCTCCGTGTACGCCTCAGAGTGTACTCCCTCCGTGTACGCCTCAGAGTGTACTCCCTCTGTGTATGCCTCAGTGTGTACTCCCTCCGTGTACGCCTCAGAGTGTACTCCCTCCATGTACGCCTCACAGTGTGCACCCTCCGTGTATGCCTCAGAGTGTGCACCCTCCGTGTACGCCTCAGAGTGTACTCCCTCTGTGTACGCCTCAGAGTGTACTCCCTCCGTGTATGCCTCAGAGTGTACTCCCTCCGTGTACGCCTCACAGTGTGCACCCTCCGTGTACGCCTCACAGTGTGCACCCTCCGTGTACGCCTCAGAGTGTACTCCCTCCGTATATGCCTCAGAGTGTACTCCCTCCGTGTACGCCTCAGAGTGTGCTCCCTCCGTGTACGCCTCAGAGTGTACTCCCTCCGTGTACGCCTCACAGAGTGCACCCTCCGTGTACGCCTCAGAGTGTACTCCCTCCGTGTACGCCTCAGAGTGTACTCCCTCCGTGTACGCCTCAGTGTGTACTCCCTCTGTGTACGCCTCAGTGTGTACTCCCTCCGTGTACGCCTCAGAGTGTACTCCCTCCGTGTACGCCTCAGAGTGTACTCCCTCTGTGTACGCCTCAGAGTGTACTCCCTCCGTGTACGCCTCAGAGTGTACTCCCTTCGTGTACGCCTCAGAGTGTACTCCCTCCGTGTACGCCTCAGAGTGTACTCCCTCCGTGTACGCCTCAGAGTGTGCACCCTCCGTGTACGCCTCAGAGTGTGCACCCTCCGTGTACGCCTCAGAGTGTACTCCCTCCGTGTACGCCTCAGTGTGTACTCCCTCCGTTGACGCCTCAGAGTGTGCTCCCTCCGTGTACGCCTCAGAGTGTCCTCCCTCCGTGTACGCCTCAGAGTGTGCACCCTCCGTGTACGCCTCAGAGTGTACTCCCTCCGTGTACGCCTCAGAGTGTACTCCCTCCGTGTACACCTCAGAGTGTACTCCCTCTGTGTGTGCCTCAGAGTGTACTCCCTCCGTGTACGCCTCAGAGTGTACTCCCTCCGTGTACACCTCAGAGTGTACTGTGTCTCCATCCCTCCCCTGCCCCGTGAACTCACCCCTCCTTGTTAATGACGTCACAGATGTGGTTGATTTGGGCCCAGTCAGCTGTTTTCACTGTTCCAATTGTGGCCTTCTCTGAAAAACCAAATGTTTCACCATTAATCTCAGTAACTAAAGAAACAATAACTTAATGGCTGGCTGGAGTCTGCAACAACACTGACCCTTCAGTCCTGGGCCTGGGCTCTCGTCCAGGTGACTGCAATGAAAACCTCTCCCTCCATTCACTGTCTGCACAGCTCACAATGAATCAACCTCAAGACAGTGTCCATTCAAACCCTCACTGAATTGAAACCCAGAGCAACGAACCTTCCAATCAACAACAACCTCATTCAGTCACAGTGATGTGCCAATCGCAGTAATAACACAAGGCACAGTAATACGAGAGTTAGGACACATTGTTATAGTGTAAATGAAAATTTAACCCTGTGCTATACCTGTCCTGGGAGTGTTTGATGGGGACAGTGTAGAGGGAGCTTTACTCTGTATCTAACCCCGTGCTGTACCTGTCCTGGGAGTGTTTGATGAGGACAGTGTAGAGGGAGCTTTACTCTGTATCTAACCCCGTGCTGTACCTGTCCTGGGAGTGTTTGATGGGGACAGTGTAGAGGAAGCTTTACTCTGTGTCTAACCCCGTGCTACCTGTCCTGGGAGTGTTTGATGTGGTCAGTGTAGAGGGAGCTTTAATCTGTATCTATCTCCGTGCTGTACCTGTCCTGGGAGTGTTTGATGGGGCCAGTGTAGAGGGAGCTTTACTCTGTATCTAACCCCGTGCTGTACCTGTCCTGGGAGGTTTGATGTGGTCAGTGTAGAGGGAGCTTTAATCTGTATCTATCTCCGTGCTGTACCTGTCCTGGGAGTGTTTGATGGGACAGTGCAGAGGGAGCTTTACTCTGTATCTAACCCCGTGCTGTACCTGTGCTGGGGTGTTTGATGGGGACAGTGTAGAGAGAGCTTTACTCTGTATCTAACCCCGTGCTGTACCTGTCCTGGGAGTGTTTGATGGGGACAGTGCGGAGGGAGCTTTACTCTGTATCTAGCCCCGTGCTGTACCTGTCCTGGGAGTATTTGATGGGACAGTGTAGAGGGAGCTTTACTCTGTATCTAACCCTGTGCTGTACCTGTCCTGGGAGTGTTTGATGGGGACAGTGTAGAGGCAGCTTTACTCTGTATCTAACCCCGTGCTGTACCTGTGCTGGGGTGTTTGATGGGGACAGTGTAGAGAGAGCTTTACTCTGTATCTAACCCCGTGCTGTACCTGTCCTGGGAGTGTTTGATGGGGACAGTGCGGAGGGAGCTTTACTCTGTATCTAGCCCCGTGCTGTACCTGTCCTGGGAGTATTTGATGGGACAGTGTAGAGGGAGCTTTACTCTGTATCTAACCCTGTGCTGTACCTGTCCTGGGAGTGTTTGATGGGGACAGTGTAGAGGCAGCTTTACTCTGTATCTAACCCCGTGCTGTACCTGTGCTGGGGTGTTTGATGGGGACAGTGTAGAGAGAGCTTTACTCTGTATCTAACCCCGTGCTGTACCTGTCCTGGGAGTGTTTGATGAGGACAGTGTAGAGGGAGCTTTACTCTGTATCTAACCCCGTGCTGTACCTGTCCTGGGAGTGTTTGATGGGGACAGAGTAGAGGGAGCTTTACTCTGTATCTAACCCCGTGCTGTACCTGCCCTGGGAGTGTTTGATGGGGACAATGTGGAGGGAGCTTTACTCTGTATCTAACCCCGTGCTGTACCTGTCCTGGGAATGTTTGATGAGGACAGTGTAGAGGGAGCCTTACCCTACCCTGTGCCTCCCCTCTTTCTCTCCCTCCTCCCTGCTCTCCATCCCCCCCCCCCCCCCCCGTCCTCTCTGCAACGTGCTGCAGAGCATAAATGCAAATATTCCCACTGGGACTTCAGCTCGTAGTTGTGCCAATCTCACATTCCCAGCAGAATTTTCAAAATAGCTCCAATAATTCCCATTTCATCCGCTCCAGTGATTAGGCTGTGTGACTGACGGCACCGCTGGGAAAAGTCATCTCCCCTCGGACACATCCAGCTACCTTCCAGCTTCATCACAGAACAATCAACAGCTCCCAGTCCCTGCCACACGCCCTTGTGTGGAGCTATTTCACCCAGACGGTGTCTCTGCATCTCACTGGACAATTTCATTCTGGGTTCGTTGCTCCCTCACTTTAGCTGCACATTTCATCACCTTCCGGCTTCCTGTCCTTTCCATCAATGTCCAGCTGCTAGAAGAGGAGTCAAGCCCTTCGCAGGAGTCCACAAGGATGCCCTGCAGCCCATCGCATCTATTTGACCACTCCTCCCCATGCCCCCCACTCCATTCCCGTAACTCTACAGGCCCATCCAATTCCATAGAATCCCTATTGTCCTGGAGGACATTTGGCCAATCATGGCTGCACTGCCCCTCTGAAAGAGCACACTATCTAGTCTTACTTCCCCGCGCATCTTTGGACCCAACCTGCACATCTTTGGACTGTGGGAGGAAACCGGAGCACCCGGAGGAAACCCACGCAGACACGGGGAGGACGTGCAAACTCCACACAGACAGTCACTCGAGGTTGGGATTGAACCCGGGTCCCTGGCGCTGTGAGGCAGCAGTGCTAACCACTGTGCCGCCCGTTAGAAATCATTCACCGTCTCCACTTCCATCGCCCTCATAGTGAGCGAGTTCCAGCTCATTACCCCTCTCCGGAAGAAATTGTTTTTCCTCACAATCCACCCACCCTCCCTCCCCCGGATTTCTTGCCAGAAACCGTAAATCTGTGGCCCTCGTTCAATCAACTAATTGGAATCTTATTTAAACCTCTCATCAGCTGACACACCACAATCAGACCACCCCTCAAAACCCCCCCCCCCTCTCGCTCCACAGGAGATTAACCCTGGCTTCTCCAGCCGAACATAGTCGCTAAAATCCCTCACCCTGGAATCATTCTGGTAAAGCACCCCTACGCCCCCTCAACGACCCTCACACGGGAGCATTGTGGATAGCACAATTGTTTCACAGCTCCGGGGTCCCAGGTTCGATTCCGGCTTGGGTCACTGTCTGTGCGGAGTCTGCACATCCTCCCCGTGTGTGCGTGGGTTTCCTCCGGGTGCTCCGGTTTCCTCCCACAGGTTAGGTGGATTGGCCATGATAAATTGCCCTTAGTGTCCAAAATTGCCCTTAGTGTTGGGTGGGGTTACTGGGTTATGGGGATAGGGTGGAGGTGTTGACCTTGGGTAGGGTGCTCTTTCCAAGAGCCGGTGCAGACTCGATGGGCCGAATGGCCTCCTTCTGCACTGTAAATTCTATAATAATTCTAAAGTGTTCAGGCCGGAACTTGACGCAATACTCTCTCTGCTGCCTAACAAGAGCTTGATGGGGTTTCAGCACATCTCCCCTTGTACTCAACGCCTCTATTTATGAAGCCCATCACCCCATTTGCTTTGTTAACCTCTCTGTCAGTGTGTCCTGTCAAACCCAAAGGACTGGGCAGGACCGTTAGAACAGGTCATGCTCTGGTCTTGGGGAGGAGGGGTGTGGGCCCTGTCCCTGATTTGACACCCCCAGCCGTTAATTGGTCACAGCATTGAAAATGGGCACGGCTAAAACATGTCAGGTGGGGTCGGGACCCAGGAAGAGCTCCCATTGCCAGTTTCTGACCCCGGAATGAAAATCCAGCATTTCCGTCCCGGCGGGATCTCCGTCTCTCTACCAGGAAGCGTCAGCGGCGATCTGTCAGTGATAAAGGGGTATTTTGGGCGGTTCGGTTACTCAAACAGTGGCCCACAGACCTGGCTTGATCTCTTATTCATTCGCAAGGTGTGGGGTGTCACTGGCAAGGCACAAATTTATTCCCCAACCCTCTGGGCCTTTAAGTCACGCCAGACCCACCGCAACAGGACTGATCCAACACTGCCCTCGGAAGCATCCTGTCAAACCTTCCGTTGTGTCGATGGGCAACAATCTTTCGGGGGGACAATTTATCGCGGCCAATCCACCTAACCTGCGCATCTTCGGACTGTGGGAGGAAACCGGGGCACCCGGAGGAAACCCTCGCACACACGGGGAGAACGCGCAGACAGGATGGGCAATAATTGGCAGCCTCGTCAGTCAGTCCAAATCCTGAAAATGTAACTAATATCCAAACAAAACACCGCAGATGCTGGAAATCCGAAGTAAAAGCTGGAAACTGGAAAAACAGCAGCAAGCGTGGAGAGAGAAACATCAGTTAACGAGCTGGATTCTTCCGTCCTGCCCCGCCCGCCGCAAGATCGCCACGGGCGGGACGCGGATCCGTTGACCGTGGGCGGAAATGTCCGGTCGCCAGGCATGGTCGGAGAATCCCGCCCAACCTTTCTGATTGATGGCGTTTTTGTTGGTGAAGTAATATGTTCTCATCAACAACGGAGACATTTTATTTAAAGTATTGGCTCGGAGGGTTAAACATTAGCCAGGACAATGGGGCGAACTTCTTGGCTCTTCTCCAGGGTAGTTGCCATGGGGCCTCTTACATCCGCCCGAGATAGCTCAGGGCAGTTTGCCCCGGGTTTAATGGTTCACTGAAAGACGGCAGCACTCCCTCAGTGCCGCAGTCCAGGCTGAATTACCTGCTCAAGTCTCTGCAGTAGAACTTGAACCTTTGACTCACAGGTATGAGAGAGAGAGAGATACAGAGGTCGGTAGAGAGAGGGAGATACGCACTGAACTACAATTGAGATTTTTCTCTTTAAACAATGATGGAGTTGACTGCTCCCTGCCGACCCTGTCAACTGTAGTCAGGGTAGAAAACCAAATGCTCGCTTTGCATCAGTCCCTGCACTATCCCCATTTCCATCTCCTGATGCAAAACATATTAAAAGCAAGTTCCGAGCCAGTGGCAGTGTGACGGAAATATACCCCAGGGAAGTTCAGGAACAAGGAAAGGGAGAAAATAAATAAGCACATGAGCCCACAGCGGCGCCCTCAAACACAACCATTTGAATTTACAGAGCACCTTTCATATCCCAAAGCATTTCACTTGCACACAAATCAGATCTAAAACTGACAGGGAGTCAGGAGGGGAGGAGTCAGGCCAGGTATTCAGTGGCTGGTTCGAAATGGCTGATTTTACTGACAGGAGGACAGGCCGACAGAGGCTTTGGGAGGGAATTCCGAGTTTCGGGGGCCAGGGCAGCTGAAGACAGGGCAGCCAATGGTGGGTGAAGGAAGTGGGAGGTGCATAAGAGGCCAGGGTTATAGGAGCTCAGAGGGAGGATGTTACAGTGCGGGGAGACAGGGGCAGCTCTCAGGAGTGTGGCACTGGAATGTGCGAATGAGGGAGACAGTTTATTTACTGGCCTCAAATCTGGCTTAAAGTCTCACCTCTCTGCTCGCTGCAAAAAGCCGACACTGGATGGGTTGGGCTGGTGACTGAGGGTCCACAGTAAAGACAGACCCTAATGGGCAGCATGGTGGTGCTTCCAAATGGGAGTAGATCCTGTCTCGAAGAATTCTCTCCAGTAATTTCCCTACCACTGACGTAAGGCTCACCGACCTGTGGTTCCCTGGATTATCCTTGCTGCCCTTCTTAAACAGAGGAACAACATTGGCTAATCTCCAGTCCTCCGGGACATCCCCTGAAGACAGTGAGGATCCAAAGATTTCTGTCAAAGCCTCAGCAATTTACTCTCTAGCCTCCTTCAGTATTCTGGGGTAGATCCCATCAGGCCCTGGGGACTTATCTACCTTAATATTTTTCAAGACGCCCAACACCTCGTCTTTTTGGATCTCAATGTGACCCAGGCTATCTACACACCCTTCTCCAGACTCAACATCCACCAATTCCTTCTCTTTGGTGAATACTGATGCAAAGTATTCATTTAGTACCTCGCCCATTTCCTCTGGCTCCACACATTGATTCCCTTGCCTATCCTTCAGTGGGCCAACCCTTTCCCTGGCTACCCTCTTGCTTTTTATGTACGTGTAAAAAGCCTTGGGATTTTCCTTAACCCTATTTGCCAATGGTATTTCGTGACCCCCTTCTAGCCCTCCTGACACCTTGTTTAAGTTCCTTCCTACTTTCCTTATACTCCACACAGGCTTTGTCTGTTCCCAGCCTTTTAGCCCTGACAAATGCCTCCTTTTTCTTTTTGACGAGGCCTACACTATCTCTCGTTATCCAAGGTTCCCGAAAATTGCCGTATTTATCCTTCTTCCTCACAGGAACATGCCGGTCCTGAATTCCTTTCAACTGACACTTGAAAGCCTCCCACATGTCAGATGTTGATTTACCCTCAAACATCCGCCGCCAATCTAGGTTCTTCAGTTCCCGCCTAATATTGTTATAATTAGCCTTCCCCCAATTTAGCACATTCACCCTAGGACCACTCTTACCCTTGTCCACCAGCACTTTAAAACTTACTGAATTGTGGTCACTGTTCCCGAAATGCTCCCCTACTGAAACTTCTACCACCTGGCCGGGCTCATTCCCCAATACCAGGTCCAGTACCGCCCCTTCCCTAGTTGGACTGTCTACATATTGTTTTAAGAAGCCCTCCTGGATGCGCCTTACAAACTCTGCCCCGTCTAAGCCCCTGGAACTACGCGAGTCCCAGTCAATATTGGGGAAGTTGACATCTCCCATCACAACAACCCTGTTGTTTTTACTCTTTTCCAAAATCTGTCTACCTATCTGCTCCTATATCTCCTGCTGGCTGTTGGGAGGCCTGTAGTAAACCCCCAACATTGTGACTGCACCCTTCTTATTCCTGATCTCTACCCATATAGCCTCACTGCCCTCTGAGGTGTCCTCCTGTAGTACAGCTGTGATATTCTCCCTAACCAGTAGCGCAACTCCACCATCCCTTTTACATCCCCCTCTATCCACCTGATACATCTAAATCCTGGAAAGTTTAGCTGCCAATCCTGCCCTTCCCTCAACCAGGTCTCTGTAATGGCAACAACATCATAGTTCCAAGTACTAATCCAAGCTCTAAGTTCATCTGCCTTACCCGTAATACTCCTTGCATTAAAACATATGCACTTCAGGCCACCAGACCCGCTGTGTTCAGCAACTTCTCCCTGTCTGCTCTGCCTCAGAGCCACACTGTCCCTATTCCCTAGTTCTCCCTCAATGCTCTCACCTTCTGACCTATCGCTCCCGTGCCCACCCCCCCTGCCATACTAGTTTAAACCCTCCCGTGTGACACTAGCAAACCTCGCGGCCAGGATATTTATGAAGGGGCAACTTGATTGAGGGGTTACGAGAGAGAGAATCTTTTGTGTAGGAGGAGAATGGGTAACCAGGAGACACAGATATAAGATGGTTGGTATAATAGTTGCAGGTGAGTTGCTGTGGTGTGCTCCCTGAAAGGTTTCCAGATGCTAATTCAATGATAACTTCAAACAGAGAACTTGATAAACAGAGAACTTGATAAATATCAAAGGAAAAGTAAACATTTACAGAACAAACATTAAAAAAATTTTTTTTTAGAGTACCCAATTCATTTTTTCCAATTAAGGGGCAATTTAGCGCGGCCAATCCACCTACCCTGCACATCTTTGGGTTGTGGGACAAAACCCACGCAAACACGGGGAGAATGTGCAAACTCCACACGGACAGTGACCCAGTGCATGGATCGGACCTGGGACCTCGGCGCCGTGAGGCAGCAGTGCTAACCACTGCATCACCGTGCTGCCTACAGAACAAACATGACTACAGAATAGCTGCTTCAAAGAGCTAGCACAGAGATGATGGGTTGAATAGCCTCCTTCTGTGCTGAAGATTATAGAATCTGACGTCATTTTTAATGAAAACATAAGAAATAGGAACAGGAGGCCATTCAGCCCCTCGAGCCTGGTCCATTCAGTCAGATCATGTCTGATCCAATTGTGGCCTTAACCCCACTTTTCTGACTGTCGCCCCGCTGTGACCCCTCCAATAACCCTTGACCCCCTTGTCGATCAGAAATCTGTCTCACCCAGTCTCGAATATATTCAGTGACTCGGCCCCCACTGCTGTCTGAGGAAGACAATTCAAATTTTAGAAAGGCATTTTTCTCCTAGACGACCATTAAATGCTGAAAGTTTCAGTTCCACCGCTATAGTCAGGAAGAAGGTGAAAGCATTTTACAATTCGTAGCAACTTTAAGGAGGTTGGCAAAATATTCTGAGTTTGGCACAATGTGATGATACTCTTTGTGATCGGCTGGTTTGTGAACTCCACAGTGAAACTATTCAGAGGAAGCTGCTACTGTATGTGACTTAACTCTCAAAGCTGCTGTGGATGTTGCTACATCGAACATTACAGCGCAGTACAGGCCCTTCGGCCCTCGATGTTGCGCCGACCTGTGAAACCACTCTAAAGCCCATCTACACTATTCCCTTATCGTCCAGATGTCTATCCAATAACCATTTGAATGCCCTTAGTGTTGGCGAGTCCACTACTGTTGCAGGCAGGGCATTCCACGCCCTTACTACTCTCTGAGTAAAGAACCTACCTCTGACATCTGTCTTATATCTATCTCCCCTCAATTTAAAGCTATGTCCCCTCGTGCTAGACATCACCATCCGAGGAAAAAACAACCGCTGTAAAGATCAAGAGGAAGGCTCGAGGTCAGGTAGAAGTAGAAAGAAGTTGAACCACAGCCTGCAGGTAAGCTACATGCTATGGAGCTCGCAACGAGAGGTGTTGGAGCAAAGGTCCACAAAACTGATACCACAAGGGTGCAAGGGTACAACCATGTCACCGATGTACACAGGCTGCACACCGCACGGGGGAACGCTGGACTAGAACAATACATGCAACAACTGTGGCAAGAAGGCCCACATTGCCAAAGCATGTTGGGCTCAAAAAAACTTCACCAACATCAGGAATTTGGCTTAAGGGGGCAGCACGGTGGCGCAGTGGTTAGCACTGCTGCCTCACGGCGCCGAGGTCCCAGGTTCGATCCCGGCTCTGGGTCACTGTCCGTGTGGAGTTTGCACATTCTCCCCGTGTCTGCGTGGGTCTCGCCCCCACAACCCAAAGATGTGCAGGGTAGGGGGATTGGCCGCGCTAAACTGCCCCTTAATTGGAAAAAATGAATTGGGCACTCTGAAATTATATTTAAAAAAGGAAAGGAATGTGGCTTAAGTGCTATTCAGTTACTTGATGCAAGTTTATTCAACTTCAAAGTGCATTATTAGAAACAAGTTCATCAATATTGATGAACGCTGACAAACTGCCCCGCATTCAACTGACAAACCAACTGTTCTGGCTGTCATTAATCAGGCCGAATGGACATTGAACAAACTTTTCTCATATTAATTATTTCATCAACATCGTACTATTTTGTATCATTGAGCATTCTTACTGTACAATCTGCCTGGAGGGTTTCTGAATTGCTCATTTATTTCCACATAGCAAACCACCAAATGCTTGGAAGAGAGCCCATGTATTATTGACTGGGAGATGGATTAATACCTTGCCTTACAATTGACATTGTGCATGTTTTTTATTCAAACACAATTCCAGTCAAATCTCTCGGGTGAAGTTTCAGCCAACGTCACATCACTTCCTGTGGCGGCCAGTGATGAAGCACCCGGCAGGGTCCCCCTTTTGGCCGTTGTCCTAACCCCCCCCCCCCACTGTGGGGTCGACACCTTGCACCTTGGAGCCGGCTGTCGTCAAAAACCGAGCAACCAGTGCTTCACGTGAGCTGCAAGAAGTTACTGGCCGTGTTGGCGGTCACGCCTGCCTGTGGTTGTTCCACATTTGCTCATTTACCAACCAGCTTGTTTTATTAATGTTCTGACATCGCTGCAGGCGAAGAATGAACATTTTCTCCCACCGTGACACCATCCAGATATCTGCCGTTGACTTTTAAAATCTGTTGGCATTAAAAAGGGGCCCCAAGCGTGTTACACATGGAAACCGTTGCCCTGCGACTCTTCTGATGCCCTCCCGCAACCTGCACTTTGAGAAACCCTGGGTTGGGCCATGCTACATCGCCCCTTACCAGTCCAAAGAAAGGTTACGTGGGGGTTATGTGGATAGGGCGGGGCTTGGGCCTAGGTAGGGTGCTCTTTCAGAGGGTCGGTGCAGACTCGATGGGCCGGATGGCCTCCTCTGCAATGCAGTGATTCTATGATTGATCAATTATTATGGTACAAGACGGGTTTGTTGAGAGCCACGCAGGTAAGGCCCTGGTCAGAAGGGCGCCAAAGTGCCCACAATGCGGTAAAAGATGCCTCACAGAAGTCAGATCTGTCGATTCACTACACTCCCCAGCTGAAGTTACAACTTGCTTGCGATGCGCCACCCTATGGGGTTGGTGCAGTCGTCTTGCGCGTAACACCTTCAGGAGGGGAACGGGGAATAGCATTTGCTTCACAAACTCTTATTGGCGCAGAAACAAATTACTCTCAGCTGGAAAAATAAGCCTTGAGCACCATTTTCGGGGCAAGAAAGTTCCACCCCTGCCTTTATGGACATCATTTTACTCTTTTGACCAATCATCGACCTTTGACGACAATTTCTGCGCCGTATAAAGATATTCCTTCTTTGACAGCTGGTAGGATACACAGATGGTCTATGATATTGTCAGCACACATGTACGATATTGGAGGGGTCTTTCCTCTTTGTTCTGGTTTGTTCCCTTACTTCCTCTTTCTTTTATTTTTGCTATTACTGACCCCCTCTCGCTCCAGAAAGATAGGGGACTAAATGCGAACCTGGCACTGAAAGCAAAATTTGAACGGCAGCCTGGCGTCTCTCCAGAAAGCCTGCTGCCTGTGAGTGCTGCATTTTTCTAAGAAACAGAGGCCCTGAATGAATGAACCTACAAAGAAGGTCATCACAGGCCGTAAACCAGAGACTTTAATCAGCCAGCGTGCTGTGAAGGAAGTGTGCTAAAGAACCACCATCCGAAGTTAAGAATCTAATCTTTTGACTGTCATCCGTATTATTTTTTTTACCCCTTTCCACCCCCTCTGTGTTTGTCTGTCTTGTGTGTGTGTGGGTAGAGGGTGGGACAGTTGAAGTGGGTAGTAGGTATTAGCTTCTTAACCAGTTGTATTTGCTGCATATTTCATGATAATCCTTGTTATAAATAAACAGTAATTGTGTTTACATTGACAAACCTGGTGATTGTAATTATTGGGCAGCTGGGGCCAAAGAATTTGGGGATTTTTATAAGAATTATTGGTTAATTCACTTCTGTTGCAACTCTGGGACACATGGGACTGGAATTGACTGCAGACCAGCCCAGGGTTTTGAGTACACATCAATTATGCAGGTCCACTAGAGGGTCACATATTCGTCAAGATTGTGGACGCACACTCTAAATCAGTGTTTTTCAAACTTTTTTTCCCGGGACCCACTTTTTCCCGACCTTCGCGACCTACGCCGGCCGAACTTCACGACCCACGCCGGCCGAACTTCGCGACCCACGCCGGCCGAACTCCGCGACCCATGCCGGCCGAACTTCGCGACCCGCTATTTTCGCTTAACTTTAATGCAACAGGTGAACCCGCTTGGTTCTTACGATCTTTGTTATTCAATGTTACATTTCTGCTAAGGACTTCAGCTGACAATTTAAGTTCTCAGTGCACCCTTTGAAAAAATCAAGAGGTTTGTCCTCGAACTCGCCATGCTTAGTCTTCAAATGCTGTTGAAGTTTTGAGGGCTTTAATCTTTCATTTGCCAGTGCCTCACTGCATATAACACGCGTGAGCTTTGCATCTTGATTTTGATTGGCACAATTAACAAAGCCATACCTTAAGTAATCAGCTTTACATTGCTTTGTTCCTGATTTCAGATTCTTCTTTGTTTAGGACGATTCATCTTCAGTTCCTCACAGTCCTGTTGCCTTGTTGGCTCACAGCTAGAAAATGGAGGAATTTCTCCTTCGTGATTTCATGCCAAAAGTACGGACATACATGGCTCGTGACATCAGTGTGACCTGCTCTCTGCTGCCGCTTCTGGTCGGAACACTGCATCGTTCTATTTAAAAGCCGGTCATGGTCATTGGGCGCTTCTCCCGCCATTGGAAACGCTGCGACCGATCGGTTCGTGACCCTCCCGCCACCTGTCCGTGACCCAGCCATAGGTCACAACCCGCAGTTTGAAAAACCCTGCTCTAAATGGCCGAACGTCGCGACCATGAAGTCAACGATGACCTAACAGACCATTGAGAAATTGGACAAAATATTTATAAGCTTTGGAACACTGGAGCAGATTGTCAGTGACAATGTACTCAGTTCGAGGACTCTCTGAAGGGAAACAGTAAGCCCCATATCAAGTCAGCTCCACATCAACCTGCAACAAGTGATTTGTCGAACGTTTTGTTCAATCTTTGAAACAAGCGTCGAAGGGCCAGGGGACATTGGCAAGAAGAGTAAACAAATTCTTAATGCCTGACAGGAACACCGTATTCTCAACATCACCACCAATTCTCTTTTTCCAATTAAGGGGCAATTTAGCATGGCCAATCCACCTATCCTTTTGGGTTGTGGGGGGTGGGGGGGCGGTGGGGGGGGGTGGGGGGGGGTGATACCCACGCAGACACGGGGAGAATGTGCAAATTCCACGCCGACAGTGACCCGGGGTTGGGATCGAACCTGGGTCCTCGGTGTTGTGAGGCAGCAGTGCTACCCAGTTCACCGGCAATGCTGTTGTTCAAAGGGGGCAGCACGGTGGCGCAGTGGTTAGCACTGCTGCCTCACGGTACCGAGGTCCCAGGTTCGATCCCGGCTCCGGGTCACTGTCCGTGTGGAGTTTGCACATTCTCCCCGTGTTTGCGTGGGTTTCGCCCCCACAACCCAAAGATGCGCAGGGTAGGTGGATTGGCCACGCTAAATTGCCCCTTAATTGGAAAAAATGAATTGGGCCCTCTAAATTTAAAAAATAAAAAAAATGTTTTCTTAAAATGCTGTTGTTCAAAAGGAAACCGTGAACACAGTTTGGTTTGTTAATTCCGTCTGACACTTCAGAGATTGTCAAACGGCAACAACAAACACAGATTGCTAGGAAGGAGCAAAACTCTAAACAGCGAGTATTCAACCAGGGAGAGTGAGTGTTAACTGGGAGTTACACCACCATCGAGGGATGGAGACCCGCTGTGATCCTCGCAAAGTCAAGTCCAATTTCATACACCGTACTGAAGGATGGTGAAAGAGTTTGGCGAAGTTCATGCTGATCAGCTACTAGCTTCACAAAGTGAATTCACATAAACTCCTCCAGATGTTCTCCCTTTGGAAAATCTGGACAGCGATACTTCAGAACTGAGACCAGAGAGACAAGTTCAGATTCTGTTTCTGAGGACTTTCCGAGACAGATAGTGACAGACACTGGAATAACTTCCCAGGAAATATCACATCCCCAAGGGAATGTGGACACTTCCAAGGTCTCGAGTAGCCAGGTTCCAGAATGCTGATTTAACCCAAATGGACTCGACATCCACCACAAAGTCTGTCTTATTGAATTGTATACGTGTGTTTTCAGATAATGCATCAGTGGATCTGTTGTAAAAATGTTAAATTGTTGTTGTTGCACCAATGAAGTATAGGGGGTGGGGTGTTATGTTTCAGAGAATACATCCCTGCTGTTAAAGCATCACGTGGTGTGTAGCGGTATCAGCAGAGGGTTTGCTGTTCACTTCTCCATGTTAGATTATACGAGCAACACCTTAATAAAACCTCTCATTGTATTTGAAAGAATCCAGAGTGGGCACCTCGATAACCTTTCTCTGTGCAGCTCACAAAGAAATATAACAGCTCTTTTGATACTCTCAACCCCTTGCAATAAAGGTCAACATTCCATTTGCATTCCTAATTACTTACTGTACTTGCCTGCTAACATTTTGTGATTTATGTACAAGAACACCCAGGCCCCCCTGCACCACATTATTCTGCCGTCTCTCCATTTAAATAACATTCTGCTTTTTATTCCTCCTGCTAAAATGGTAAACCTCACATAACGCTCCATCTGCCAGATTGGTTCCCACTCACTTAACCAATCTAAATTCCTTTGCCACCTCTTTGTATCCTCCTCACAACTTGCTTTCCCATCTATCTTTGTATCAACCAACACATTTGGCTACAATATAGTTAGGGTCACTTCATCCAAGTGTTTAATATCGATCTGTAAATAGTTCAGATCCCCTGTGGCACCCCACTTGTTACAGTTTGAAAACCTGAAAAAGATCTATTTATCCCTACTCTCTGCTTCACGTTAGCCAATCCTCTATCCATGCTCCCCCAACACCAACTTGTGTCGGTACCTTTTATGTGGCACCTTATCAAATGCCTTTCTGGAAATCCAAATAGGCAATTACTGGTTCCACTTCACCCACTCTGCTTGTCACATCCTCAAAATAAATTGGTCAAACACGATTTCCCTTTCACAAAACCATGTTGACTCTGCCTGATTGTGTACTGATTCTCCAAATGTCCTGCTGTTACCTCCTTAATAATGGATTCTGGCATTTTCTCCACACATAGCGACTAGACTAACTGGCTGATAGTTTCCTGCTTATTGTCTCCCTCTTCTCTTGATCAGAGAGGTGTTAATTTTGCGGTTTTCCAATCTGCTGGGACTTCTGAATCAAAGGAATTTTGGAAATTTACAACCATTGCATCCACTACCTTTGCAGCCACTTCCTTTAAGACCCTGGAATGCAGACCATCAGGTCCGGGGGACTTGTCCGCCTTTAACACGGGAGGGTTTAAACTAGTATGGCAGGGGGGTGGGCACGGGAGCAATAGGTCAGAAGGTGAGAGCATTGAGGGAGAACTAGGGAATAGGGACAGTGGGGCTCTGAGGCAGAGCAGACAGGGAGAAGTTGCTGAACACAACGGGTCTGGTGGCCTGAAGTGCATATGTTTTAATGCAAGAAGTATTACGGGTAAGGCAGATGAACGTAGAGCTTGGATTAGTACTTGGAACTATGATGTTGTTGCCATTACAGAGACCTGGTTGAGGGAAGGGCAGGATTGGCAGCTAAACGTTCCAGGATTTAGATGTTTCAGGCGGGATAGAGGGGGATGTAAAAGGGGAGGCGGAGTTGCGCTACTGGTTCGGGAGAATATCACAGCTGTACTGCGGGAGGACACCTCAGAGGGCAGTGAGGCTATATGGATAGAGATCAGGAATAAGAAGGGTGCAGTCACAATGTTGGGGGTTTACTACAGGCCTCCCAACAGCCAGCGGGAGATAGAGGAGCAGATAGGTAGACAGATTTTGGAAAAGAGTAAAAACAACAGGGTTGTGGTGATGGGAGACTTCAACTTCCCCAATATTGAATGGGATTCACTTAGTGCCAGGGGCTTAGACGGGGCGGAGTTTGTAAGGAGCATCCAGGAGGGCTTCTTAAAACAATATGTAGACAGTCCAACTAGGGAAGGGGCGGTACTGGACCTGGTATTGGGGAATGAGCACAGCCAGGTGGTAGATGTTTCAGTAGGGGAGCATTTCGGTAACAGTGACCACAATTCAGTAAGTTTTAAAGTACTGGTGGACAAGGATAAGAGTGGTCCTCGGATGAATGTGCTAAATTGGGGGAAGGCTAATTATAACAATATTAGGCGGGAACTGAAGAACCTAGATTGGCGGCGGATGTTTGAGGACAAATCAACATCTACATGTGGGAGGTTTTCAAGTGTCAGTTGAAAGGAATTCAGGACCGGCATGTTCCTGTGAGGAAGAAGGATAAATAGGGCAATTTTCGGGAACCTTGGATAACGAGAGATATTGTAGGCCTCGTCAAAAAGAAAATGGAGGCATTTGTCAGCGCTAAAAGGCTGGGAACAGACGAATCCTGCGTGGAATATAAGGAAAGTAGGAAGGAACTTAAGCAAGGAGTCAGGAGGGTTAGAAGGGGTCACGAAAAGTCATTGGCAAATAGGGTTAAGGAAAATCCCAAGGCTTTTTACACGTGCATAAAAAGCAAGAGGGTAGCCAGGGAAAGGGTTGGCCCACTGAAAGGCAAGGGAATCTATGTGTGGAGCCAGAGGAAATGGGCGAAGTACTAAATGAATACTTTGCATCAGTATTCACCAAAGAGAAGAAATTGGTAGATGTTGAGCCTGGAGAAGGGTGTGTAGATAGCCTGGGTCACATTGAGATCCACAAAGACGAGGTGTTGGGTGTCTTAAAAAATATTAAGGTAGATAAGTCCCCAGGGCCTGATGGGATCTACCCCAGAATACTGAAGGAGGCTGGAGAGGAAATTGCTGAGGCCTTGACAGAAATCTTTGGATCCTCACTGTCTTCAGGGGATGTCCCGGAGGACTGGAGAATAGCCAATGTTGTTCCTCTGTTTAAGAAGGGTAGCAAGGATAATCCAGGGAACTACAGGCTGGTGAGCCTTACTTCAGTGGTAGGGAAATTACTGGAGAGAGTTCTTCGAGACAGGATCTACTCCCATTTGGAAGCAAATGGATGTATTAGTGAGAGGCAGCATGGTTTTGTGAAGGGGAGGTCGTGTCTCACTAACTTGATAGAGTTTTTCGAGGAGGTCACTAAGATGATTGATGCAGGTAGGGCAGTGGATGTTGTCTATATGGACTTCAGTAAGGCCTTTGACAAGGTCCCTCATGGTAGACTAGTACAAAAGGTGAAGTCACACGGGATCAGGGGTGAGCTGGCAAGGTGGATACAGAACTGGCTAGGTCATAGAAGGCAGAGAGTAGCAATGGAAGGATGCTTTTCTAATTGGAGGGCTGTGACCAGTGGTGTTCCACAGGGATCAGTGCTGGGACCTTTGCTGTTTGTAGTATATATAAATGATTTGGAGGAAAATGTAACTGGTCTGATTAGTAAGTTTGCAGGCGACACAAAGGTTGGTGGAATTGCGGATAGCGATGAGGACTGTCAGAGGATACAGCAGGATTTAGATTGTTTGGTTACTTGGGCGGAGAGATGGCAGATGGAGTTTAATCCGGACAAATGTGAGGTAATGCATTTTGGAAGGTCTAATGCAGGTAGGGAATATACAGTGAATGGTAGAACCCTCAAGAGTATTGAAAGTCAAAGAGATCTAGGAGTACAGGTCCACAGGTCATTGAAAGGGGCAACACAGGTGGAGAAGGTAGTCAAGAAGGCATACGGCATGCTTGCCTTCATTGGCCGGGGCATTGAGTATAAGAATTGGCAAGTCATGTTGCAGCTGTATAGAACCTTAGTTAGGCCACACTTGGAGTATAGTGTTCAATTCTGGTCGCCACACTACCAGAAGGATGTGGAGGCTTTAGAGAGGGTGCAGAAGAGATTTACCAGAATGTTGCCTGGTATGGAGGGCATTAGCTATGAGGAGCGGTTGAATAAACTTGGTTTGTTCCCACTGGAACGAAGGAGGTTGAGGGGAGACCTGATAGAGGTCTACAAAATTATGAGGGGCATAGACAGAGTGGATAGTCAGAGGTTTTTCCCCAGGGTAGAGGGGTCAATTACTAGGGGGCATAGGTTTAAGGTGAGAGGGGCAAGGTTTAGAGTAGATGTGCGAGGCAAGTTGTTTACGCAGAGGGTAGTGGGTGCTTGGAACTCGCTACCGGAGGAGGTGGTGGAAGCAGGGACGATAGTGACATTTAAGGGGCATCTTGACAAATACATGAATAGGATGGGAATAGAGGGATACGGACCCAGGAAGTGTAGAAGATTGTAGTTTAGTCGGGCAGCATGGTCGGCACGGGCTTGGAGGGCCGAAGGGCCTGTTCCTGTGCTGTACTTTTCTTTGTTCTTTGTTCTAATCCCGTTCGATTTATTTGTACTTTTCCTCGAGTGATCGTGACTTTTAAATTCTTCGACCCTGAAGACAAATACGAAGTATTTTTTCAAAGTCTCTGCCATTTGCTTGTTTCCCATTATTAACTCCCCAGTCTCATCCCCAAAGGGCCCAAGAGATTTTCTAGCTGGTCCTTTTAAGAAGCTTTTTGTCATCCCTCCACATATCTTGACGGGGGGAGGGGGGTGGAAGGAGAGGGGGGAAAGAACTGTACAAGTGTAAATACATGACAATCACCTTTTGTAAACTATGTATTCCGATAAAAATAGTGCAAAGTAGAAAAGAGGGAAGTGTTGTCCGGGGGGGGGGGGGGGGGTTGTAAATTGTATCTGGTTTACACACATTTGTTTATTTTGTATTGTAAAAAATGAAAAACTTTAATAAAAGAATTAAACAAAAATAATAAATGCAAGTTGGCGTTGGTCCTAAAACACTTTTTGAAAATTGTGTTTAATTTCTCACACAGCTGATCAGACCCTCAGAGTGGCGATAAAGTGGGGCTGAGTGTGGTGGGTGAGGAACTCTCCTTGCAGTTAGAATCAGGATTGTGTTGGGTGCTTGCCAGGACTAGTTTTTCATTCTGCAAATAAAGGATCAGCACAGAGGCAATGGACAAAGTCCAACCTGTGGTCGATACACCTTGGATCATTCTGCAGCCTGGACACCAGAATCACACTCCTCCCCCAACCCGCCAATTTGTTTGAACTTCCAAACATCTGTTCTGAAAGTTAGGGATAGATTTCTGCTATCTTAGTCCTAAAAATAGTTTTGATTCTGAAGAAATTGAGTTCTATACGGTGACTCTCCTATTGGAATTTCACACGTCAAGACCAAAGCCAGGCTAAGCGTGTCCTTCACATGATGTAAGATTAAAGGGCAGAATATATATCATGTCTCAGGGACATCGGCGTAATTCAAGTCATTTTTCTGTCCTTAATTATTGTCGGAACTTATAATGGAAACGTACAGGTAGAATTTATAATTGGAAATACCCATGTAAACTTTTCACGCTGTAATTGCAGCCATCTGCCAGTGGCAGCACTGCAGCAGAGGCCCCAGGTCATGAGGGCATCTACACAGTAAGACTTGGTGTGGGCCCAGCCAACCCTCTCCAAATCACGTGGCTTGGGATTGAATGAACAGCAATTCTAAGCAGCAAACCTGGTGGGTTTCCCTCTTCCACAGATAGGAATGCTGAGGTTAACTATTCAGAACAATCTAGGGATCAAACCTGGGGTTTCCTGGTACGAAGAGGGACTTGCATTTAATTAGCGCCTTTCACATCCTCAGGGCACCCTAAAGGACTCATCAGAAGATGTGTAATCACTGTTGTTTTATGTACATACAACAAGGTACGGATAGTAAGTTAAGCTTCCTTAGCTCACAACACATTATCATCATTGACACTCCATAAACATGGTTATTAAACCAATTGTGTTTTGGGATTCTGTTATCTTCCACACGATGATGACATCTTTAATGAGCATGGGGCACCATCAGAACAGCTCAATGGGCAACACTGCCGTCTCTGGGCCAGGGGTGGGTGGGTTCCAGCCCCACTCCAGCCAGTCAACCATAAAACCCAGGCTGGCTGCTCGCAGCGCGGATCCGAGGGAGCGCTGCAATGTCACAGATACCACCTTCCCAGCTCAGATGTTAAACAAAGGCCTCCTCAGGTGGGCTGTTTGAAGAGGAGCAGTGAGTTCTCCCAGTGTCCCAGACTATAGTCGGCCCTCAATATCGCTGCAACAGATGACGTGCTGATTGTCGCATTGCAATTTGTGGGAGCTTGCTGTGCACAGATTGGCTGCTGCCGTTCTCCATTATAACCATGACGATGCTTCAAAGTTATTTGGGACATTCTAAAATTGTGAAAAGTCCAATAGTATATCAATCTACCTTCACAGCATCCCATCGCACTCTTTCATTGCTATTCTGTGCGGTGGGGTAACCCATGCTGTGCCTGTCCTGGGAGTGTTAATGGGGACAGTGTAGAGGGAGCTTTACTCTGTATCTAACCCCGTGCTGTACCTGTCCTGGGAGTGTTTGATAGGGACAGTGTAGAGGGAGCTTTACTCTGTATCTAACCCTGTGCTGAACCTGTCCTGGGAGTGTTTGATGGGGCTAGAGTAGAAGGGGCTTTACTCTGTATCTAACCCTGTGCTGTGTCCTGGGAGTGTTTGATGGGGATAGAGTAGAAGGAGCTTTACTCTGTATCTAACCCTGTGCTGTACCTGTCCTGGGAGTGTTAATGGGGGCAGTGCAGAGAGAGCTTTACTCTGTATCTAACCCCGTGCTGAACCTGTCCTGGAAGTGTTTGATGGGGATCGAGTAGAAGGAGCTTTACTCTGTATCTAACGCCGTGCTGTACATGTCCTGGGAGTGTGAATGGGGGCAGTGCAGAGGGAGCTTTACTCTGTATCTAACCCCGTGCTGAACCTGTCCTGGGAGTGTTTGATGGGGATAGAGTAGAAGGAGCTTTACTCTGTATCTAACCCCGTACTGTACCTGTCCTGGGAGTGTTAATGGGGGCAGTGCAAAGGGAGCTTTACTCTGTATCTAACCCCGTGCTGTACTTGTCCTGGGAGTGTCTGATGGGGACAGTGTAGAGGGAGCTTTACTCTGTATCTAACCCCGTGCTGTACCTGTCCTGGGAGTGTTTGATGAGGACAGTGTAGAGGGAGCTTTACTCTGTATCTAACCCCGTTCTGTACCTGTCCTAAGAGTGTTTGATGGGGACAGTGTAGGGAGCTTTACTCTCTGTCTAACGCCGTGCTGTACCTGTCCTGGGAGTGTTAATGGGGACAATGTAGAGGGAGCTTTACTCTGTATCTAACCCCGTGCTGTGCCTGTCCTGGGAGTGTTAATGGGGACAGTGTAGAGGGAGCTTTACTCTGTATCTAACCCCGTGCTGTGCCTGTCCTGGGAGTGTTAATGGGGACAGTGTAGAGGGAGCTTTACTCTGTATCTAACCCTGTGCTGAACCTGTCCTGGGAGTGTTTGATGGGGATAGAGTAGAAGGGGCTTTACTCTGTATCTAACCCTGTGCTGTGTCCTGGGAGTGTTTGATGGGGATAGTGTAGAAGGAGCTTTACTCTGTATCTAACCCTGTGCTGTACCTGTCCTGGGAGTGTTAATGGGGGCAGTGCAGAGGGAGCTTTACTCTGTATCTAACCCCGTGCTGTACCTGTCCTGGGAGTGTTTGATGGGGATCGAGTAGAAGGAGCTTTACTCTGTATCTAACCCCGTGCTGTACATGTCCTGGGAGTGTTAATGGGGGCAGTGCAGAGGGAGCTTTACTCTGTATCTAACCCCGTGCTGAACCTGTCCTGGGAGTGTTTGATGGGGATAGAGTAGAAGGAGCTTTATTCTGTATCTAACCCCGTACTGTACCTGTCCTGGGAGTGTTAATGGGGGCAGTGCAAAGGGAGCTTTACTCTGTATCTAACCCCGTGCTGTACCTGTCCTGGGAGTGTCTGATGGGGACAGTGTAGAGGGAGCTTTACTCTGTATCTAACCCCGTGCTGTACCTGTCCTGGGAGTGTTTGATGAGGACAGTGTAGAGGGAGCTTTACTCTGTATCTAACCCCGTTCTGTACCTGTCCTAAGAGTGTTTGATGGGGACAGTGTAGGGAGCTTTACTCTCTATCTAACGCCGTGCTGTACCTGTCCTGGGAGTGTTAATGGGGACAATGTAGAGGGAGCTTTACTCTGTATCTACCCCTGTGCTGTACCTGTCCTGGGAGTGTTAATGGGGACAGTGTAGAGGGAGCTTTACTCTGTATCTAACCCCGTGCTGAACCTGTCCTGGGAGTGTTTGATGGGGATCGAGTAGAAGGAGCTTTACTCTGTATCTAACCCCGTGCTGTACCTGTCCTGGGAGTGTTAATGGGGGCAGTGCAGAGGGAGCTTTACTCTGTATCTAACCCCGTGCTGTACCTGTCCTGGGAGTGTTTGATGGGGATCGAGTAGAAGGAGCTTTACTCTGTATCTCACCCCGTGCTGTACCTGTCCTGGGAGTGTTAATGGGGGCAGTGCAGAGGGAGCTTTACTCTGTATCTAACCCCGTGCTGAACCTGTCCTGGGAGTGTTTGATGGGGATAGAGTAGAAGGAGCTTTACTCTGTATCTAACCCCGTGCTGTACCTGTCCTGGGAGTGTTAATGGGGGCAGTGCAAAGGGAGCTTTACTCTGTATCTAACCCCGTGCTGTACCTGTCCTGGGAGTGTTTGATGAGGACAGTGTAGAGGGAGCTTTACTCTGTATCTAACCCCGTTCTGTACCTGTCCTCGGAGTGTTTGATGGGGACAGTGTAGGGAGCTTTACTCTCTATCTAACGCCGTGCTGTACCTGTCCTGGGAGTGTTAATGGGGACAATGTAGAGGGAGCTTTACTCTGTATCTAACCCTGTGCTGTACCTGTCCTGGGAGTGTTAATGGGGCCAGTGTAGAGGGAGCTTTACTCTGTATCTAACCCTGTGCTGTACCTGTCCTGGGAGTGTTTGATGGGGATAGAGTAGAAGGAGCTTTACTCTGTATCTAACCCCGTGCTGTACCTGTCCTGGGAGTGTTAATAGGGGCAGTGCAGAGGGAGCTTTACTCTGTATCTAACCCCGTGCTGTACCTGTCCTGGGCGTGTTTGATGGGGAGAGTAGAGTGAGCTTTACTCTGTATCTAACCCCGTGCTTTACCTGTCCTGGGAGTGTTTGATGGGGACAGTGGAGACTGCTTTACCTTCATCCACCTGCTTGGTCACCTTCTCAAAGAACTCAATAAGGTTTGTGAGGCACGACCTACCCTTCACAAAACCGTGTTGGCTATCTCTAATCAAATTATTCCTTTCCAGAGGATTATACATCCTATCTCTTATAAACCTTTCCAAGACTTTGCCCACAACAGAAGTAAGGCTCACTGGTCTATAGTTACCGGGGTTGTCTCTACTCCACTTCTTGAACAAGGGGACAACATATGCTATCCTCCAGTCTTCTGGCACTATTCCTGTAGACAAAGATGACTTAAAGATCAAAGCCAATGGCTCAGCAATCTCCTCCCTAGCTTCCCAGAGAATCCTAGGATAAATCCCATCCGGCCCAGGGGACTTATCTATTTTCACACTTTCCAGAATTGCTAACACCTCCTCCTTATGAACCTCAAGCCCTTCTAGTCTAGTAGCCTGTATCTCAGTATTCTCCTCGACAACATTGTCTTTTTCCTGTGTGAATACTGACGAAAAATATTCATTTAGCACCTCTCCTATCTCCTCGGACTCCACGCACAACTTCCCACTACTGTCCTTGACTGGCCCTACTCTTACCCTAGTCTTTTATTCCTGACATATCTATGGAAAGCTTTAGGGTTATCCTTGATCCTACCTGCCAAAGACTTCTCATGTCCCCTCCTGGCTCTTCTTAGTTCTCTCTTTAGGTCCTTCCTAGCTAACTTGTAACTCTTGAGTGCCCTAACTGAACCTTCACGTCTCATCTTTACATAAGCCTCCTTCTTCCTCTTGACAAGTGTTTTGACTGCTTTAGTAAACCACGGTTCCCTCACTCGACCACTTCCTCCCTGCCTGACAGGTACATACTTATCAAGGACACGCAGTAGCTGTTCCTTGAACAAGCTGCACATTTCCATTGTGCCCATCCCCTGCAGTTTTCCTCTCCATCCGATGCATCCAAAGTCTTGCCTCATCGCTTCATAATTGCCTTTCCCCCAGATATAACTCTTGCCCTGCGGTATATACCTATCCCTTTCCATCACTAAAGTAAACGTAATCGAATTGTGGTCACTATCACCAAAGTGCTCAGCTACCTCCAAATCTAACACCTGTCCTGGTTCATTACCCAGTACCAAATCCAATACGGCCTCGCCTCTCGTTGGCCTATCTACATACTGTGTCAGGAAACCCTCCTGCACACATTGGACAAAAATTGACCCATCTAAAGTACTCGAACTATAGCGTTTCCAGTCAATATTTGGAAAGCTAAAGTCCCCCATAACAACTACCCTGTTGCTTTCGCTCCTATCCAGAATCATCTTTGCAATCCTTTCCTCTACATCTCTGGAACTTTTCGGAGGCCGATAGAAAACCCGTAACAGGGTGACCTCTCCTTTCCTGTTTCTAACCTCAGCCCATACTACCTCAATTGACGAGTCCTCATCAAACGTCCTTTCTGCCACCGTAATACTGGCCTTGACTAACAATGCCACCCCTCCCCCTCTTTTACCACCTTCCCTGAGCTTACTGAAATATCTAAACCCCGGCACCTGCAACAACCATTCCTGTCCCTGCTCTATCCATGTCTCCGAAATGGCCACAACATCGAAGTCCCAGGTACCAACCCATGCCGCAAGTTCACCCACCTTATTCCAGATGCTCCTGGCATTGAAGAAGAAACACTTTAAACCACTTTCCTGCCTGCCGGTACACTCCTGCAACTTTGAAACCTTACTCCTGACCTCACTACTCTCAACCTCCTGTATACTGGAGCTACAAATCGGAGACATGTACGTGTGAAGCCGGGGACATGTACGTGTGAAGCCGGAGACATGTGTGTGTGAAATCAGAGACATGTGTGCGTGAAAACAGACATGTGTGTGAGAAATCAGAAACATGTATGTGTGAAATGGAGACATGCATGTGTGAAATCAGAGACATGCATGTGTGAAATTGGAGACATGTATGTGTGAAATCAGAGACATGCATGTGTGAAATTGGAGACATGTATGTGTGAAATCAGAGACTGCACCTTTGCAAAGAAATAGGAATTTCAGTGGCAGCTCAGGAAACCACCACAATGCCTGGAATGCAAAATAACACAAATCTGTGGAAACACCAAACAAGTGAACCCAAAACACTGAACTCTGTGACCCCGGCAGCACCTGGCACCCACGGCACATTTACAGGTATTTAAACAATAATAGATTCCGCTGTGTGGCTTTGGCACCTGTATTTTTAAAACAATAAATATGGCAACATGAAGAATCATTAATAAAGTCACGGGATTTGCCAAGCCTGTTTAACGTTCAGTTTTAAGGGATGCGAGATTGTTGTGAAAGTCGCCAGGCTGAGGTTAACCGCAACCTCAGCCAGCTCGAGGAGTTTTACTGAATATGTGGAGGGGCAGAGTGAAGGAATGGAAAGTTAGGTGTCCGCTTTTCCAGGTGATGCTGCGTATGGAGACTCGGGATGTTGTGTGGCTGGGAATGAGGAATATAAAAGGGGCAGAGACAGACCGGGGGGGGGGGGGGGGGGGGGGGGGGAGCGGGACCTTTGTCACTGGTAAATGTGACTCCAGCACCAGAAACAAATCAAACTAATTTCTCAGTGACGAAGGAGCAGAAGGTGAGGAAGAGAAAGGGATATCAGTGTCACTGAAATCACATCACTAAAGGCTGCCTCACAGGTACAAAGATCATTAAAAATGCTGCTGGAATAATGACCTTCATCTCAAAAGGGTTTGGCATTCCGAAGCATTGAACTGCAGGCCCCACCGGGAGTATCCCAAATGTTCCGGGCCCCTCACCTCAGGGAATATCTATTCGTGTTGGCGAGGATGCCGCACAGATTCACCCCCATTATACCAGCAGTGAAAGGGTTAACCTGTGGAGACAGGTGGCACAAACAGACCTTATATTCCCTGGAGTTCACATGTTTTCAGGGTGGACCGAATTCAGCTGTTCAAATTGATGAGACGATCTAAAGGGGTAAATTGCTGACAGGCACTGTTTCCTCTGGGGGAGGGGGGGGAGAGGGAGAGGGGCGAGGGGTGGGGGGGGGGGGGGGGGGACAGGAGGGTGAGGGAGAGGGGGCGGAGGGGGGAGGGGGGGAAGGTGGGAGGGGGAGGGGAGCGAGTAGGCGAGGGGGGGGAAAGGGGGGTGGGCGAGAGGGAGGAGGGGGGATGGGGGCAGAGGGGGAGGATAGGGGGGGGGGAGGGGAGGGTGAGGACGAGGGTTCAGGGGGTCGGGGGGGGTGCGGATCAAGGAGGCAGAACATAAAATGTGTGATCCCGGTTGCTCAGGTATACAGGCAGGAAGCACTTCAAACAAATTCATCAATATCCTCAATAATCATCATCCCTCCAGTAAACCTAAAGCCACGAGGAATGCAACAGTACCCCAGACAGCACAGGACAACAATACCCCAGACAGCACAGGACAACAGTACCCCAGACAGCACAGGACAACAATACCCCAGACAGCACAGGACAACAGTACCCCAGACAGCACAGGACAACAGTACCCCAGACAGCACAGGACAACAATACCCCAGACAGCACAGGACAACAGTACCCCAGGCAGCACAGGACAACAATACCCCAGACAGCACAGGACAACAATACCCCAGACAGCACAGGACAACAATACCACAGACAGCACAGGACAACAGTGCCCCAGACAGCACAGGACAACAATACCCCAGACAGCACAGGACAACAATACCCCAGACAGCACAGGACAACAATACCCCAGACAGCACAGGACAACAATACCACAGACAGCACAGGACAACAATACCCCAGACAGCACAGAACAACAGTACCCCAGACAGCACAGGACAACAGTGCCCCAGACAGCACAGGACAACAATACCCCAGGCAGCACAGGACAACAGTACCCCAGACAGCACAGGACAACAATACCCCAGACAGCACAGGACAACAATACCCCAGACAGCACAGGACAACAATACCCCAGACAGCACAGGACAACAGTACCCCAGACAGCACAGGACAACAGTACCCCAGGCAGCACAGGACAACAATACCCCAGACAGCACAGGACAACAGTACCCCGGACAACAATACCCCAGGCAGCACAGGACAACAATACCCCAGACAGCACAGGACAACAGTACCCCAGACAGCACAGGACAACAATACCCCAGACAGCACAGGACAACAATACCCCAGACAGCACAGGACAACAATACCCCAGACAGCACAGGACAACAGTACCCCAGACAGCACAGGACAACAGTACCCCAGACAGCACAGGACAACAATACCCCAGACAGCACAGGACGACAATACCCCAGACAGCACAGGACAACAATACCCCAGACAGCACAGGACAACAGTAGCCCAGACAGCACAGGACAACAATACCCCAGACAGGACAGGACAACAGTACCCCAGGACAACAGTACCCCGGACAACAATACCCCAGACAGCACAGAACAACAGTACCCCAGACAGCACAGGGCAACAGTACCCCAGACAGCACAGGACAACAGTACCCCAGACAGCACAGGACAACAATACCCCAGACAGCACAGGACAACAATACCCCAGACAGCACAGGGCGACAGTACCCCAGACAGCACAGGACAACAGTACCCCTAACAGCACAGGACAACAGTACCCCTGACAGCACAGGACAACAATACCCCAGGCAGCACAGGACAACAATACCCCAGGCAGCACAGGACAACAATACCCCAGACAGCACAGGACATCAATACCCCAGACAGCAATACCCCTGACAGCACAGGACGATAGTACCCCAGGCAGCACAGGGCAACAGTACCCCTGACAGCACAGGACAACAATACCCCTGACAGCACAGGACGACTGTACCCCAGGCAGCACAGGACGACAGGCAGAAAGTACCAACAAACTTTTTTCCCCAAATTTTACATACACTTTGGCACATCAAACGCCTTCACCATGAACACAGTCAGGTCACAACCAACGCATCTATAGCTCATGTACACAAAGTTGGAAGACTGGAACCAGGGAAATCTGACCATTTTCACTGCATTTCACATCTCAATCTCAGATTTACTATTAACAATTTAACAATGCATGGTAGCATTGTGGATAGCACAATTGCTTCACAGCTCCAGGGTCCCAGGTTCGATTCCGGCTTGGGTCACTGTCTGTGCGGAGTCTGCACATTCTCGCCGTGTGTGCATGGGTTTCCTCCGGGTGCTCCGGTTTCCTCCCACAGTCCAAAGATGTGCGGGTTAGGTGGATTGGCCGTGATAAATTGCCCTTAGTGTCCAAAATTGCCCTTAGTGTTGGGTGTGGTTACTGGGTTATGGGGATAGGGTGGAGGTGTTGACCTTGGGTAGGGTGCTCTTTCCAAGAGCCGGTGCAGACTCGATGGGCCGAATGGCCTCCTTCTGCACTGTAAATTCTATGTTGAGTGTTTATATTGATCAATCTTCAATTGTTGCTGGTGCCAGAAATTTCCAAACTCCCAACAACCTTTGTGTGTGGAATGTTTCCTCATTTTACTCCTGAAAGATCTGGCTCTAAAGTTTTAGTTATACGCCCGAGCCCTAGATTTCTTGAAATGAATTGATAATTTACATCGTCACATTGCCTTCATTATGACAGTGATCGTATTTCATTGACTAAAACATTTTGGGATGTCCTAGAGTCAGAATAAACAGGATCAAAATGTCGGCAGCTGTTTATTGTTTGGGATAGTTAGCCATCCAAATTGGTTGCATGTTTATCTGTGACACACTGCCCCGCAGCATTACACACTGTGACACACTGCCCTGCAGCATTACACACTGTGACACACTGCCCCTCAGCATTTCACACTGTGACACACTGCCCCTCAGCATTACACACTGTAACACACTGCCCCGCAGCATTACACAGTGTGACACACTGCCCCTCAGCATTACACACTGTGACACACTGCCCCGCAGCATTTCACACTGTGACACACTGCCCCTCAGCATTACACACTGTAACACACTGCCCCGCAGCATTACACAGTGTGACACACTGCCCCTCAGCATTACACACTGTGACACACTGCCCCGCAGCATTACACACTGTGACACACTGCCCCTCAGCATTACACACTGTGACACACTGCCCCGCAGCATTACACACTGTGACACACTGCCCCGCAGCATTTCACACTGTGACACACTGCCACTCAGCATTTCACACTGTGACACACTGCCCCGCAGCATTACACAGTGTGACACACTGCCCCGCAGCATTTCACACTGTGACACACTGCCCCTCAGCATTTCACACTGTGACACACTGCCCCGCAGCATTACACACTGTGACACACTGCCCCGCAGCATTTCACAGTGTGACACACAGCCCCGCAGCATTACACACTGTGACACACTGCCCCGCAGCATTACACACTGTGACACACTGCCCCGCAGCATTTCACACTGTGACACACTGCCCCGCAGCATTACACACTGTGACACACTGCCCCGCAGCATTACAGTGTGACACACTGCCCCTCAGCATTTCACACTGTGACACACTGCCCCTCAGCATTACAGACTGTGACACACTGCCCCTCAGCATTACACACTGTGACACACTGCCCCTCAGCATTACACACTGTGACACACTGCCCCTCAGCATTACACACTGTGACACACTGCCTCGCAGCATTACACAGTGTGACACACTGCCCCTCAGCATTACACACTGTGACACACTGCCCCTCAGCATTACACACTGTGACACACTGCCTCGCAGCATTACACACTGTGACACACTGCCCCTCAGCATTACACACTGTGACACACTGCCCCTCAGCATTACACACTGTGACACACTGCCCCTCAGCATTACACACTGTGACACACTGCCTCGCAGCATTACACAGTGTGACACACTGCCCCGCAGCATTACACACTGTGACACACTGCCCCGCAGCATTACACACTGTGACACACTGCCCCGCAGCATTACACACTGTGACACACTGCCCCTCAGCATTTCACACTGTGACACACTGCCCCGCAGCATTACACACTGTGACACACTGCCCCGCAGCATTACACACTGTGACACACTGCCCCGCAGCATTACACAGTGTGACACACTGCCCCGCAGCATTACACACTGTGACACACTGCCCCGCAGCATTACACACTGTGACACACTGCCCCTCAGCATTACACACTGTGACACACTGCCCCTCAGCATTACACAGTGTGACACACTGCCCCTCAGCATTACACACTGTGACACACTGCCCCGCAGCATTACACACTGTGACACACTGCCCCGCAGCATTTCACACTGTGACACACTGCCCCTCAGCATTACACAGTGTGACACACTGCCCCTCAGCATTACACACTGTGACACACTGCCCCTCAGCATTACACACTGTGACACACTGCCCCGCAGCATTTCACACTGTGACACACTGCCCCGCAGCATTACACACTGTGACACACTGCCCCGCAGCATTACACAGTGTGACACACTGCCCCTCAGCATTACACACTGTGACACACTGCCCCTCAGCATTACACACTGTGACACACTGCCCCTCAGCATTACACAGTGTGACACACTGCCCCGCAGCATTTCACACTGTGACACACTGCCCCGCAGCATTACACACTGTGACACACTGCCCCGCAGCATTACACACTGTGACACACTGCCCCTCAGCATTACACACTGTGACACACTGCCCCGCAGCATTACACACTGTGACACACTGCCCCGCAGCATTACACACTGTGACACACGGCCCCGCAGCATTACACACTGTGACACACTGCCCCTCAGCATTACACAGTGTGACACACTGCCCCGCAGCATTACACACTGTGACACACTGCCCCGCAGCATTACACACTGTGACACACTGCCCCTCAGCATTACACAGTGTGACACACTGCCCCGCAGCATTACACAGTGTGACACACTGCCCCGCAGCATTTCACACTGTGACACACTGCCCCTCAGCATTACACACTGTGACACACTGCACCTCAGCGTTTCACACTGTGACACACTGCCCCTCAGCATTACACACTGTGACACACTGCCCTGCAGCATTACACACTGTGACACACTGCCCCTCAGCATTTCACACTGTGACACACTGCCCCGCAGCATTACACACTGTGACACACTGCCCCGCAGCATTTCACACTGTGACACACTGCCCCGCAGCATTACACACTGTGACACACTGCCCCTCAGCATTACACACTGTGACACACTGCCCCTCAGCATTACACAGTGTGACACACTGCCCCGCAGCATTTCACACTGTGACACACTGCCCCGCAGCATAACACAGTGTGACACACTGCCCCTCAGCATTACACACTGTGACACACTGCCCCTCAGCATTACACAGTGTGACACATTGCCCCGCAGCATTACACACTGTGACACACTGCACCTCAGCATTACACAGTGTGACACACTGCCCCGCAGCATAACACAGTGTGACACACTGCCCCTCAGCATTACACACTGTGACACACTGCCCCTCAGCATTACACAGTGTGACACACTGCCCCGCAGCATTTCACACTGTGACACACTGCCCCTCAGCATTACACAGTGTAACACACTGCCCCGCAGCATTACAGTGTGACACACTGCCCCGCAGCATTTCACACTGTGACACACTGCCCCGCAGCGTTTCACACTGTGACACACTGCCCCTCAGCATTACACACTGTGACACACTGCCCCTCAGCATTACACACTGTGACACACTGCCCCGCAGCATTACACACTGTGACACACTGCCCCTCAGCATTTCACACTGTGACACACTGCCCCGCAGCATTACACACTGTGACACACTGCCCCGCAGAATTACACACTGTGACATACTGCCCCTCAGCATTTCACACTGTGACACACTGCCCCTCAGCATTACACACTGTGACACACTGCCCCTCAGCATTTCACACTGTGACACACTGCCCCGCAGCATTACACACTGCGACACACTGCCCCGCAGCATTACACACTGTGACACACTGCCCCGCAGCATTTCACACTGTGACACACTGCCCCGCAGCATTACACACTGTGACACACTGCACCGCAGCATTACACACTGTGACACACTGCCCCGCAGCATTTCACACTGTGACACACTGCCCCGCAGCATTACACACTGTGACACACTGCCCCGCAGCATTACACAGTGTGACACACTGCCCCTCAGCATTACACACTGTGACACACTGCCCCTCAGCATTACACAGTGTGACACACTGCCCCTCAGCATTACACACTGTGACACACTGCCCCTCAGCATTACACAGTGTGACACACTGCCCCGCAGCATTTCACACTGTGACACACTGCTCCGCAGCATTACACACTGTGACACACTGCCCCGCAGCATTACACACTGTGACACACTGCCCCTCAGCATTACACAGTGTGACACACTGCCCCGCAGCATTTCACACTGTGACACACTGCCCCTCAGCATTACACACTGTGACACACTGCCCCGCAGCATTACACACTGTGACACACTGCCCCTCAGCATTACACACTGTGACACACTGCACCTCAGCATTTCACACTGTGACACACTGCCCCTCAGCATTACACACTGTGACACACTGCACCTCAGCATTACACACTGTGACACACTGCCCCGCAGCATTACACAGTGTGACACACTGCCCCGCAGCATTTCACACTGTGACACACTGCCCCTCAGCATTACACACTGTGACACACTACCCCTCAGCATTACACACTGTGACACACTGCCCCGCAGCATTTCACACAGTTACACACTGCCCCTCAGCATTACACACTGTGACACACTGCCCCGCAGCATTACACACTGTGACACACTGCCCCGCAGCATTACACACTGTGACACACTGCCCCTCAGCATTTCACACTGTGACACACTGCCCCTCAGCATTACACAGTGTGACACACTGCCCCGCAGCATTTCACACTGTGACACACTGCCCCTCAGCATTACACACTGTGACACACTGCCCCTCAGCATTACACAGTGTGACACACTGCCCCGCAGCATTTCACACTGTGACACACTGCCCCGCAGCATAACACACTGTGACACACTGCCCCGCAGCATTACACACTGTGACACATTGCCCCTCAGCATTACACACTGTGACACACTGCCCCGCAGCATTACACACTGTGACACACTGCACCTCAGCATTACACAGTGTGACACACTGCCCCGCAGCATAACACAGTATGACACACTGCCCCGCAGCATTACACACTGTGACACACTGCCCCTCAGCATTACACAGTGTGACACACTGCCCCGCAGCATAACACAGTATGACACACTGCCCCGCAGCATAACACACTGTGACACACTGCCCCGCAGCATTACACACTGTGACACATTGCCCCTCAGCATTACACACTGTGACACACTGCCCCGCAGCATTACACACTGTGACACACTGCCCCTCAGCATTACACACTGTGACACACTGCCCCTCAGCATTACACAGTGTGACACACTGCCCCGCAGCATTTCACACTGTGACACACTGCCCCTCAGCATTACACAGTGTAACACACTGCCCCGCAGCATTACAGTGTGACACACTGCCCCGCAGCATTTCACACTGTGACACACTGCCCCTCAGCATTACACACTGTGACACACTGCCCCGCAGCATTACACACTGTGACACACTGCCCCGCAGCATTTCACACAGTGACACACTGCCCCGCAGCGTTTCACACTGTGACACACTGCCCCTCAGCATTACACACTGTGACACACTGCCCCGCAGCATTACACACTGTGACACACTGCCCCGCAGCGTTTCACACTGTGACACACTGCCCCTCAGCATTACACACTGTGACACACTGCCCCTCAGCATTACACACTGTGACACACTGCCCCTCAGCATTACACACTGTGACACACTGCCCCTCAGCATTACACACTGTGACACACTGCCCCGCAGCATTACACACTGTGACACACTGCCCCTCAGCATTACACACTGTGACACACTGCCCCTCAGCATTACACACTGTGACACACTGCCCCGCAGCATTACACACTGTGACACACTGCCCCGCAGCATTACACAGTGTGACACACTGCCCCGCAGCATTACACACTGTGACACACTGCCCCGCAGCATTACACAGTGTGACACACTGCCCCGCAGCATTTCACACTGTGACACACTGCCCCGCAGCATTACACACTGTGACACACTGCCCCGCAGCATTTCACACTGTGACACACTGCCCCGCAGCATTACAGTGTGACACACTGCCCCGCAGCATTTCACACTGTGACACACTGCCCCTCAGCATTACACAGTGTGACACACTGCCCCGCAGCATTACACAGTGTGACACACTGCCCCGCAGCATTACACAGTGTGACACACTGCCCCGCAGCATTTCACACTGTGACACACTGCCCCGCAGCATTACACACTGTGACACACTGCCCCTCAGTATTACACAGTGTGACACACTGCCCCTCAGCATTACACACTGTGACACACTGCCCCGCAGCATTACACACTGTGACACACTGCCCCTCTGCATTACACACTGTGACACACTGCCCCTCAGCATTACACACTCTGACACACTGCCCCGCAGCATTACACACTGTAACACACTGCCCCTCAGCATTACACACTGTGACACACTGCCCCTCAGCATTACACACTGTGACACACTGCCCCGCAGCATTACACACTGTGACACACTGCCCCGCAGCATTACACACTGTGACACACTGCCCCGCAGCATTACACACTGTGACACACTGCCCCGCAGCATTACACACTGTGACACACTGCCCCTCAGCATTTCACACTGTGACACACTGCCCCTCAGCATTACACACTGTGACACACTGCCCCGCAGCATTTCACACTGTGACACACTGCCCCTCAGCATTACACACTGTGACACACTGCACCTCAGCATTACACACTGTGACACACTGCCCCTCAGCATTACACACTGTGACACACTGCCCCGCAGCATTACACACTGTGACACACTGCCCCGCAGCATTACACACTGTGACACACTGCCCCGCAGCATTTCACACTGTGACACACTGCCCCTCAGCATTACACACTGTGACACACTGCACCTCAGCATTACACACTGTGACACACTGCCCCGCAGCATTACACACTGTGACGCACTGCCCCGCAGCATTTCACACTGTGACACACTGCCCCGCAGCATTACACACTGTGACACACTGCCCCGCAGCATTACACACTGTGACACACTGCCCCTCAGCATTACACACTGTGCCACACTGCCCCTCAGCATTACACACTGTGACACACTGCCCCTCAGCATTACACACTGTGACACACTGCCCCGCAGCATTACACACTGTGACACACTGCCCCGCAGCATTTCACACTGTGACACACTGCCCCGCAGCATTACACACTGTGACACACTGCCCCGCAGCATTACACACTGTGACACACTGCCCCTCAGCATTACACACTGTGACACACTGCCCCTCAGCATTACACAGTGTGACACACTGCCCCTCAGCATTACACACTGTGACACACTGCCCCTCAGCATTACACAGTGTGACACACTGCCCCTCAGCATTACACACTGTGACACACTGCTCCGCAGCATTACACACTGTGACACACTGCCCCGCAGCATTACACACTGTGACACACTGCCCCGCAGCATTTCACACTGTGACACACTGCCCCGCAGCATTTCACACTGTTACACACTGCCCCTCAGCATTTCACACTGTGACACACTGCCCCTCAGCATTACACACTGTGACACACTGCCCCGCAGCATTACACACTGTGACAAACTGCCCCGCAGCATTTCACACTGTGACACACTGCCCCGCAGCATTACACACTGTGACACACTGCCCCGCAGCATTACACACTGTGACACACTGCCCCTCAGCATTACACACTGTGACACACTGCCCCTCAGCATTACACAGTGTGACACACTGCCCCTCAGCATTACACACTGTGACACACTGCCCCTCAGCATTACACACTGTGACACACTGCCCCGCAGCATTTCACACTGTGACACACTGCCCCTCAGCATTACACACTGTGACACACTGCCCCGCAGCATTACACACTGTGACACACTGCCCCGCAGCATTACACACTGTGACACACTGCACCTCAGCATTACACACTGTGACACACTGCCCCGCAGCATTACACACTGTGACACACTGCCCCGCAGCATTTCACACTGTGACACACTGCCCCTCAGCATTACACACTGTGACACACTGCCCCGCAGCATTACACACTGTGACACACTGCCCCTCAGCATTACACACTGTGACACACTGCCCCGCAGCATTTCACACTGTGACACACTGCCCCTCAGCATTACACAGTGTGACACACTGCCCCTCAGCATTTCACACTGTGACACACTGCCCCTCAGCATTACACACTGTGACACACTGCCCCGCAGCATTTCACACTGTGACACACTGCCCCTCAGCATTACACACTGTGACACACTGCCCCGCAGCATTACACACTGTGACACACTGCCCCGCAGCATTACACACTGTGACACACTGCCCCTCAGCATTACACACTGTGACACACTGCCCCTCAGCATTACACAGTGTGACACACTGCCCCTCAGCATTACACACTGTGACACACTGCCCCTCAGCATTACACACTGTGACACACTGCCCCGCAGCATTACACACTGTAAAACACTGCCCCTCAGCATTACACACTGTGACACACTGCCCCTCAGCATTACACACTGTGACACACTGTCCCGCAGCATTACAGTGTGACACACTGCCCCTCAGCATTACACACTGTGACACACTGCTCCTCAGCATTACACACTGTGACACACTGCCCCTCAGCATTACACACTGTGACACACTGCCCCGCAGCATTACACACTGTGACACACTGCCCCGCAGCATTACACACTGTGACACACTGCCCCGCAGCATTACACACTGTGACACACTGCCCCGCAGCATTACACACTGTGACACACTGCACCTCAGCATTACACACTGTGACACACTGCCCCGCAGCATTACACACTGTGACACACTGCCCCGCAGCATTTCACACTGTGACACACTGCCCCTCAGCATTACACACTGTGACACACTGCCCCGCAGCATTACACACTGTGACACACTGCCCCTCAGCATTACACACTGTGACACACTGCCCCGCAGCATTTCACACTGTGACACACTGCCCCTCAGCATTACACAGTGTGACACACTGCCCCTCAGCATTTCACACTGTGACACACTGCCCCTCAGCATTACACACTGTGACACACTGCCCCGCAGCATTTCACACTGTGACACACTGCCCCTCAGCATTACACACTGTGACACACTGCCCCGCAGCATTACACACTGTGACACACTGCCCCGCAGCATTACACACTGTGACACACTGCCCCTCAGCATTACACACTGTGACACACTGCCCCTCAGCATTACACAGTGTGACACACTGCCCCTCAGCATTACACACTGTGACACACTGCCCCTCAGCATTACACACTGTGACACACTGCCCCGCAGCATTACACACTGTAAAACACTGCCCCTCAGCATTACACACTGTGACACACTGCCCCTCAGCATTACACACTGTGACACACTGTCCCGCAGCATTACAGTGTGACACACTGCCCCTCAGCATTACACACTGTGACACACTGCTCCTCAGCATTACACACTGTGACACACTGCCCCTCAGCATTACACACTGTGACACACTGCCCCGCAGCATTACACACTGTGACACACTGCCCCGCATCATTACACACTGTGACACACTGCCCCGCAGCATTACACAGTGTGACACACTGCCCCGCAGCATTTCACACTGTGACACACTGCCCCGCAGCATTACACACTGTGACACACTGCCCCTCAGCATTACACACTGTGACACACTGCCCCTCAGCATTACACACTGTGACACACTGCCCCGCAGCATTACACACTGTGACACAATGCCCCGCAGCATTACACACTGTGACACACTGCCCCGCAGCATTTCACACTGTAACACACTGCCCCGCAGCATTACACACTGTGACACACTGCCCCTCAGCATTACACACTGTGACACACTGCCCCTCAGCATTACACACTGTGACACACTGCCCCGCAGCATTACACACTGTGACACACTGCCCCGCAGCATTACACACTGTGACACACTGCCCCGCAGCATTTCACACTGTAACACACTGCCCCGCAGCATTACACACTGTGACACACTGCCCCGCAGCATTACACACTGTGACACACTGCCCCGCAGCATTACACACTGTGACACACTGCCCCGCAGCATTACACACTGTGACACACTGCCCCGCAGCATTACACACTGTGACACACTGCCCCGCAGCATTACACACTGTGACACACTGCCCCGCAGCATTTCACACTGTAACACACTGCCCCGCAGCATTACACACTGTGACACACTGCCCCGCAGTATTACACACTGTGACACACTGCCCCGCAGCATTTCACACTGTAACACACTGCCCCGCAGCATTACACACTGTGACACACTGCCCCGCAGTATTACACACTGTGACACACTGCCCCTCAGCATTACACACTGTGACACACTGCCCCTCAGCATTACTCACTGTGACACACTGCTCCTCAGCATTACACACTGTGACACACTGCCCCTCAGCATTACACACTGTGACACACTGCCCCGCAGCATTACACACTGTGACACACTGCCCCGCAGCATTACACACTGTGACAGACTGCCCCGCAGCATTACACAGTGTGACACACTGCCCCGCAGCATTTCACACTGTGACACACTGCCCCGCAGCATTACACACTGTGACACACTGCCCCTCAGCATTACACACTGTGACACACTGCCCCGCAGCATTACACACTGTGACTCACTGCCCCGCAGCATTACACACTGTGACACACTGCCCCGCAGCATTTCACACTGTAACACACTGCCCCGCAGCATTACACACTGTGACACACTGCCCCTCAGCATTACACACTGTGACACACTGCCCCTCAGCATTACACACTGTGACACACTGCCCCGCAGCATTACACACTGTGACACACTGCCCCGCAGCATTTCACACTGTGACACACTGCCCCTCAGCATTACACACTGTGACACACTGCCCCTCAGCATTACACACTGTGACACACTGCCCCGCAGCATTACACACTGTGACACACTGCCCCGCAGCATTTCACACTGTAACACACTGCCCCGCAGCATTACACACTGTGACACACTGCCCCGCAGCATTACACACTGTGACACACTGCCCCGCAGCATTACACACTGTGACACACTGCCCCGCAGCATTACACACTGTGACACACTGCCCCGCAGCATTTCACACTGTAACACACTGCCCCGCAGCATTACACACTGTGACACACTGCCCCTCAGCATTACACACTGTGACACACTGCCCCTCAGCATTACACACTGTGACACATTGCCCCGCAGCATTACACACTGTGACACACTGCCCCGCAGCATTTCACACTGTAACACACTGCCCCGCAGCATTACACACTGTGACACACTGCCCCGCAGCATTACACACTGTGACACACTGCCCCGCAGCATTACACACTGTGACACACTGCCCCGCAGCATTTCACACTGTAACACACTGCCCCTCAGCATTACACACTGTGACACACTGCCCCTCAGCATTACACACTGTGACACACTGACCCGCAGCATTACACACTGTGACACACTGCCCCTCAGCATTTCACACTGTGACACACTGCCCCGCAGCATTACACACTGTGACACACTGCCCCTCAGCATTACACACTGTGACACACTGCCCCGCAGCATTACACACTGTGACACACTGCCCCTCAGCATTACACACTGTGACACACTGCCCCGCAGCATTACACACTGTGACACACTGCCCCGCAGCATTACACACTGTGACACACTGCCCCGCAGCATTACACACTGTGACACACTGCCCCGCAGCATTACACACTGTGACACACTGCCCCGCAGCATTTCACACTGTAACACACTGCCCCGCAGCATCACACACTGTTACACACTGCCCCGCAGCATTACACACTGTGACACACTGCCCTGCAGCATTACACAGTGTGACACACTGCCCCTCAGCATTTCACACTGTGACACACTGCCCCTCAGCATTACACACTGTGACACACTGCCCCGCAGCATTACACACTGTGACACACTGCCCCGCAGCATTACACACTGTGACACACTGCACCTCAGCATTACACACTGTGACACACTGCCCCGCAGCATTACACACTGTGACACACTGCCCCGCAGCATTTCACACTGTGACACACTGCCCCTCAGCATTACACACTGTGACACACTGCCCCGCAGCATTACACACTGTGACACACTGCCCCTCAGCATTACACACTGTGACACACTGCCCCGCAGCATTTCACACTGTGACACACTGCCCCTCAGCATTACACAGTGTGACACACTGCCCCTCAGCATTTCACACTGTGACACACTGCCCCTCAGCATTACACACTGTGACACACTGCCCCGCAGCATTTCACACTGTGACACACTGCCTCAGCATTACACACTGTGACACACTGCCCCGCAGCATTTCACACTGTGACACACTGCCCCTCAGCATTACACAGTGTGACACACTGCCCCTCAGCATTTCACACTGTGACACACTGCCCCTCAGCATTACACACTGTGACACACTGCCCCGCAGCATTACACACTGTGACACACTGCCCCGCAGCATTACACACTGTGACACACTGCCCCTCAGCATTACACACTGTGACACACTGCCCCTCAGCATTACACAGTGTGACACACTGCCCCTCAGCATTACACACTGTGACACACTGCCCCTCAGCATTACACACTGTGACACACTGCCCCGCAGCATTACACACTGTAAAACACTGCCCCTCAGCATTACACACTGTGACACACTGCCCCTCAGCATTACACACTGTGACACACTGTCCCGCAGCATTACAGTGTGACACACTGCCCCTCAGCATTACACACTGTGACACACTGCTCCTCAGCATTACACACTGTGACACACTGCCCCTCAGCATTACACACTGTGACACACTGCCCCGCAGCATTACACACTGTGACACACTGCCCCGCATCATTACACACTGTGACACACTGCCCCGCAGCATTACACAGTGTGACACACTGCCCCGCAGCATTTCACACTGTGACACACTGCCCCGCAGCATTACACACTGTGACACACTGCCCCTCAGCATTACACACTGTGACACACTGCCCCTCAGCATTACACACTGTGACACACTGCCCCGCAGCATTACACACTGTGACACAATGCCCCGCAGCATTACACACTGTGACACACTGCCCCGCAGCATTTCACACTGTAACACACTGCCCCGCAGCATTACACACAGTGACACACTGCCCCTCAGCATTACACACTGTGACACACTGCCCCTCAGCATTACACACTGTGACACACTGCCCCGCAGCATTACACACTGTGACACACTGCCCCGCAGCATTACACACTGTGACACACTGCCCCGCAGCATTTCACACTGTAACACACTGCCCCGCAGCATTACACACTGTGACACACTGCCCCGCAGCATTACACACTGTGACACACTGCCCCGCAGCATTACACACTGTGACACACTGCCCCGCAGCATTACACACTGTGACACACTGCCCCGCAGCATTACACACTGTGACACACTGCCCCGCAGCATTTCACACTGTAACACACTGCCCCGCAGCATTACACACTGTGACACACTGCCCCGCAGCATTACACACTGTGACACACTGCCCCGCAGCATTTCACACTGTAACACACTGCCCCGCAGCATTACACACTGTGACACACTGCCCCGCAGTATTACACACTGTGACACACTGCCCCTCAGCATTACACACTGTGACACACTGCCCCTCAGCATTACTCACTGTGACACACTGCTCCTCAGCATTACACACTGTGACACACTGCCCCTCAGCATTACACACTGTGACACACTGCCCCGCAGCATTACACACTGTGACACACTGCCCCGCAGCATTACACACTGTGACAGACTGCCCCGCAGCATTACACAGTGTGACACACTGCCCCGCAGCATTTCACACTGTGACACACTGCCCCGCAGCATTACACACTGTGACACACTGCCCCTCAGCATTACACACTGTGACACACTGCCCCGCAGCATTACACACTGTGACTCACTGCCCCGCAGCATTACACACTGTGACACACTGCCCCGCAGCATTTCACACTGTAACACACTGCCCCGCAGCATTACACACTGTGACACACTGCCCCTCAGCATTACACACTGTGACACACTGCCCCTCAGCATTACACACTGTGACACACTGCCCCGCAGCATTACACACTGTGACACACTGCCCCGCAGCATTTCACACTGTGACACACTGCCCCTCAGCATTACACACTGTGACACACTGCCCCTCAGCATTACACACTGTGACACACTGCCCCGCAGCATTACACACTGTGACACACTGCCCCGCAGCATTTCACACTGTAACACACTGCCCCGCAGCATTACACACTGTGACACACTGCCCCGCAGCATTACACACTGTGACACACTGCCCCGCAGCATTACACACTGTGACACACTGCCCCGCAGCATTACACACTGTGACACACTGCCCCGCAGCATTTCACACTGTAACACACTGCCCCGCAGCATTACACACTGTGACACACTGCCCCTCAGCATTACACACTGTGACACACTGCCCCTCAGCATTACACACTGTGACACATTGCCCCGCAGCATTACACACTGTGACACACTGCCCCGCAGCATTTCACACTGTAACACACTGCCCCGCAGCATTACACACTGTGACACACTGCCCCGCAGCATTACACACTGTGACACACTGCCCCGCAGCATTACACACTGTGACACACTGCCCCGCAGCATTTCACACTGTAACACACTGCCCCTCAGCATTACACACTGTGACACACTGCCCCTCAGCATTACACACTGTGACACACTGACCCGCAGCATTACACACTGTGACACACTGCCCCTCAGCATTTCACACTGTGACACACTGCCCCGCAGCATTACACACTGTGACACACTGCCCCTCAGCATTACACACTGTGACACACTGCCCCGCAGCATTACACACTGTGACACACTGCCCCTCAGCATTACACACTGTGACACACTGCCCCGCAGCATTACACACTGTGACACACTGCCCCGCAGCATTACACACTGTGACACACTGCCCCGCAGCATTACACACTGTGACACACTGCCCCGCAGCATTACACACTGTGACACACTGCCCCGCAGCATTACACACTGTGACACACTGCCCCGCAGCATTTCACACTGTAACACACTGCCCCGCAGCATCACACACTGTTACACACTGCCCCGCAGCATTACACACTGTGACACACTGCCCTGCAGCATTACACAGTGTGACACACTGCCCCTCAGCATTTCACACTGTGACACACTGCCCCTCAGCATTACACACTGTGACACACTGCCCCGCAGCATTTCACACTGTGACACACTGCCCCTCAGCATTACACACTGTGACACACTGCCCCGCAGCATTACACACTGTGACACACTGCCCCTCAGCATTACACACTGTGACACACTGCCCCGCAGCATTTCACACTGTGACACACTGCCCCGCAGCATTACACACTGTGACACACTGCCCCTCAGCATTACACACTGTGACACACTGCCCCGCAGCATTTCACACTGTGACACACTGCCCCTCAGCATTACACACTGTGACACACTGCCCCGCAGCATTACAGACTGTGACACACTGCCCCGCAGTATTACACACTGTGACACACTGCCCCTCAGCATTACACACTGTGACACACTGCCCCTCAGCATTACACACTGTGACACACTGCCCCGCAGCATTACACACTGTGACACACTGCCCCTCAGCATTACAGACTGTGACACACTGCCCCGCAGTATTACACACTGTGACACACTGCCCCGCAGCATTACACAGTGTGACACACTGCCCCGCAGCATTTCACACTGTGACACACTGCCCCTCAGCATGACACACTGTGACACACTGCCCCGCAGCATTACAGACTGTGACACACTGCCCCGCAGTATTACACACTGTGACACACTGCCCCTCAGCATTACACACTGTGACACACTGCCCCTCAGCATTACACACTGTGACACACTGCCCCTCAGCATTACAGACTGTGACACACTGCCCCGCAGTATTACACACTGTGACACACTGCCCCTCAGCATTACACACTGTGACACACTGCCCCGCAGCATTTCACACTGTGACACACTGCCCCGCAGTATTACACACTGTGACACACTGCCACTCAGCATTACACACTGTGACACACTGCCCCGCAGCATTTCACACTGTGACACACTGCCCCTCAGCATTACACACTGTGACATACTGCCCCGCAGTATTACACACTGTGACACACTGCCCCTCAGCATTTCACACTGTGACACACTGCCCCTCAGCATTACACACTGTGACACACTGCCACTCAGCATTTCACACTGTGACACACTGCCCCGCAGCATTACACACTGTGACACACTGCCCCGCAGCATTACACACTGTGACACACTGCCCCGCAGCATTACACACTGTGACACACTGCCCCTCAGCATTTCACACTGTGACACACTGCCCCTCAGCATTACAGACTGTGACACACTGCCCCGCAGTATTACACACTGTGACACACTGCCCCTCAGCATTACACACTGTGACACACTGCCCCTCAGCATTACACACTGTGACACACTGCCCCTCAGCATTACACACTGTGACACATTGCCCCTCAGCATTACACACTGTGACACACTGCCCCTCAGCATTACACAGTGTGACACACTGCCCCGCAGCATTACACACTGTGACACACTGCCCCGCAGCATTACACACTGTGACACACTGCCCCGCAGCATTACACAGTGTGACACACTGCCCCGCAGCATTACACACTGTGACACACTGCCCCGCAGCATTACACACTGTGACACACTGCCCCGCAGCATTACACAGTGTGACACACTGCCCCTCAGCATTACACAGTGTGACACACTGCCCCTCAGCATTACACAGTGTGACACACTGCCCCTCAGCATTACACAGTGTGACACACTGCCCCTCAGCATTACACACTGTGACACACTGCCCCTCAGCATTACACAGTGTGACACACTGCCCCTCAGCATTACACACTGTGACACACTGCCCCGCAGCATTTCACACTGTGACACACTGCCCCTCAGCATTACACACTGTGACACACTGCCCCGCAGCATTACACACTGTGACACACTGCCCCTCAGCATTACACACTGTGACACACTGCCCCGCAGCATTTTACACTGTGACACACTGCCCCTCAGCATTTCACACTGTGACACACTGCCCCTCAGCATTACACACTGTGACACACTGCCCCTCAGCATTTCACACTGTGACACACTGCCCCGCAGCATTACACACTGTGACACACTGCCCCTCAGCATTACACACTGTGACACACTGCCCCGCAGCATTTCACACTGTGACACACTGCCCCTCAGCATTACACAGTGTGACACACTGCCCCGCAGCATTTCACACTGTGACACACTGCCCCTCAGCATTACAGACTGTGACACACTGCCCCTCAGCATTACACACTGTGACACACTGCCCCGCAGCATTACACAGTGTGACACACTGCCCCGCAGCATTACACAGTGTGACACACTGCCCCTCAGCATTACACACTGTGACACACTGCCCCTCAGCATTTCACACTGTGACACACTGCCCCTCAGCATTTCACACTGTGACACACTGCCCCTCAGCATTACACACTGTGACACACTGCCCCTCAGCATTTCACACTGTGACACACTGCCCCTCAGCATTACACACTGTGACACACTGCCCCTCAGCATTACACACTGTGACACACTGCCCCTCAGCATTACACACTGTGACACACTGCCCCTCACCATTACAGACTGTGACACACTGCCCCGCAGCATTACACACTGTGACACACTGCCCCTCAGCATTACACACTGTGACACACTGCCCCGCAGCATTTCACACTGTGACACACTGCCCCTCAGCATTTCACACTGTGACACACTGCCCCTCAGCATTACACACTGTGACACACTGCCCCGCAGCATTTCACACTGTGACACACTGCCCCTCAGCATTACACACTGTGACACACTGCCCCGCAGCATTTCACACTGTGACACACTGCCCCGCAGCATTACACACTGTGACACACTGCCCCGCAGTATTACACGGTGTGACACACTGCCCTGCAGCATTTCACACTGTGACACACTGCCCCGCAGTATTACACACTGTGACACACTGCCCCTCAGCATTACAGACTGTGACACACTGCCCCTCAGCATTACAGACTGTGACACACTGCCCCGCAGTATTACACACTGTGACACACTGCCCCTCAGCATTACACACTGTGACACACTGCCCCTCAGCATTACACACTGTGACACACTGCCCCTCAGCATTACAGACTGTGACACACTGCCCCGCAGTATTACACACTGTGACACACTGCCCCTCAGCATTACACACTGTGACACACTGCCCCGCAGCATTTCACACTGTGACACACTGCCCCGCAGTATTACACACTGTGACACACTGCCCCTCAGCATTACACACTGTGACACACTGCCCCGCAGCATTTCACACTGTGACACACTGCCCCTCAGCATTACACACTGTGACACACTGCCCCGCAGTATTACACACTGTGACACACTGCCCCTCAGCATTACACACTGTGACACACTGCCCCTCAGCATTACACACTGTGACACACTGCCCCTCAGCATTACACAGTGTGACACACTGCCCCGCAGCATTACACACTGTGACACACTGCCCCTCAGCATTACACACTGTGACACACTGCCCCGCAGTATTACACACTGTGACACACTGCCCCTCAGCATTACACACTGTGACACACTGCCCCTCAGCATTTCACACTGTGACACACTGCCCCTCAGCATTACAGACTGTGACACACTGCCCCGCAGCATTACACACTGTGACACACTGCCCCGCAGCATTACACAGTGTGACACACTGCCCCGCAGCATTACACACTGTGACACACTGCCCCTCAGCATTTCACACTGTGACACACTGCCCCTCAGCATTACACAGTGTGACACACTGCCCCGCAGCATTACACACTGTAACACACTGCCCCGCAGCATTTCACACTGTGACACACTGTCCCTCAGCATTACACACTGTGACACACTGCCCCGCAGCATTTCACACTGTGACACACTGCCCCTCAGCATTACAGACTGTGACACACTGCCCCGCAGTATTACACACTGTGACACACTGCCCCTCAGCATTACACACTGTGACACACTGCCCCGCAGCATTTCACACTGTGACACACTGCCCCGCAGCATTTCACACTGTGACACACTGCCCCTCAGCATTACAGACTGTGACACACTGCCCCGCAGTATTACACACTGTGACACACTGCCCCTCAGCATTACACACTGTGACACACTGCCCCTCAGCATTACACACTGTGACACACTGCCCCTCAGCATTACACACTGTGACACACTGCACCTCAGCATTACACACTGTGACACACTGCCCCTCAGCATTACACAGTGTGACACACTGCCCCGCAGCATTACACACTGTGACACACTGCCCCGCAGCATTTCACACTGTGACACACTGCCCCGCAGCATTTCACACTGTGACACACTGCCCCTCAGCATTACAGACTGTGACACACTGCCCCGCAGTATTACACACTGTGACACACTGCCCCTCAGCATTACACACTGTGACACACTGCCCCTCAGCATTACACACTGTGACACACTGCCCCTCAGCATTACACACTGTGACACACTGCCCCTCAGCATTACACACTGTGACACACTGCCCCTCAGCATTACACAGTGTGACACACTGCCCCGCAGCATTACACACTGTGACACACTGCCCCGCAGTATTACACACTGTGACACACTGCCCCTCAGCATTACACACTGTGACACACTGCCCCTCAGCATTTCACACTGTGACACACTGCCCCTCAGCATTACAGACTGTGACACACTGCCCCTCAGCATTACACACTGTGACACACTGCCCCGCAGCATTACACACTGTGACACACTGCCCCGCAGCATTACACACTGTGACACACTGCCCCGCAGCATTACACAGTGTGACACACTGCCCCGCAGCATTACACACTGTGACACACTGCCCCTCAGCATTTCACACTGTGACACACTGCCCCTCAGCATTACACAGTGTGACACACTGCCCCGCAGCATTACACACTGTAAGACACTGCCCCGCAGCATTTCACACTGTGACACACTGTCCCTCAGCATTACACACTGTGACACACTGCCCCGCAGCATTTCACACTGTGACACACTGCCCCTCAGCATTACAGACTGTGACACACTGCCCCGCAGTATTACACACTGTGACACACTGCCCCTCAGCATTACACACTGTGACACACTGCCCCGCAGCATTTCACACTGTGACACACTGCCCCGCAGTATTTCACACTGTGACACACTGCCCCTCAGCATTACAGACTGTGACACACTGCCCCGCAGTATTACACACTGTGACACACTGCCCCTCAGCATTACACACTGTGACACACTGCCCCTCAGCATTACACACTGTGACACACTGCCCCTCAGCATTACACACTGTGACACACTGCCCCTCAGCATTACACACTGTGACACACTGCCCCTCAGCATTACACAGTGTGACACACTGCCCCGCAGCATTACACACTGTGACACACTGCCCCGCAGCATTACACACTGTGACACACTGCCCCGCAGCATTACACAGTGTGACACACTGCCCCGCAGCATTACACAGTGTGACACACTGTCCCGCAGCATTACACACTGTGACACACTGCCCCGCAGCATTACACACTGTGACACACTGCCCCGCAGCATTACACAGTGTGACACACTGCCCCTCAGCATTACACACTGTGACACACTGCCCCTCAGCATTACAGACTGTGACACACTGCCCCGCAGTATTACACACTGTGACACACTGCCCCTCAGCCTTACACACTGTGACACACTGCCCCGCAGCATTACACACTGTGACACACTGCCCCTCAGCATTACACACTGTGACACACTGCCCCGCAGCATTACACACTGTGACACACTGCCCCGCAGCATTACACACTGTGACACACTGCCCCTCAGCAGTACACACTGTGACACACTGCCCCTCAGCATTACACACTGTGACACACTGCCCCTCAGCATTACACACTGTGACACACTGCCCCGCAGCATTACACACTGTGACACACTGCCCCTCAGCATTACACACTGTGACACACTGCCCCTCAGCATTACACACTGTGACACACTGCCCCTCAGCATTTCACACTGTGACACACTGCCCCTCAGCATTTCACACTGTGACACACTGCCCCGCAGCATTACACACTGTGACACACTGCCCCGCAGCATTACACACTGTGACACACTGCCCCGCAGCATTACACACTGTGACACACTGCCCCGCAGCATTACACACTGTGACACACTGCACCTCAGCATTACACACTGTGACACACTGCCCCTCAGTATTACACACTGTGACACACTGCCCCGCAGCATTACACACTGTGACACACTGCCCCTCAGCATTACACAGTGTGACACACTGCCACTCAGCATTACACACTGTGACACACTGCCCCTCAGCATTACACAGTGACACACTGCCCCTCAGCATTACACACAGTGACACACTGCCCCGCAGCATTTCACACTGTGACACACTGCCCCTCAGCATTACACACTGTGACACACTGCCCCGCAGCATTTCACACTGTGACACACTGCCCCTCAGCATTACACACTGTGACACACTGCCCCTCAGCATTACACACTGTGACACACTGCCCCTCAGCATTGCACACTGTGACACACTGCCCCTCAGCATTACACACTGTGACACACTGCCCCGCAGCATTTCACACTGTGACACACTGCCCCTCAGCATTACACACTGTGACACACTGCCCCGCAGCATTTCACACTGTGACACACTGCCCCGCAGTATTACACACTGTGACACACTGCCCCTCAGCATTACACACTGTGACACACTGCCCCGCAGCATTTCACACTGTGACACACTGCCCCTCAGCATTACACACTGTGACACACTGCCCCTCAGCATTACACACTGTGACACACTGCCCCTCAGCATTTCACACTGTGACACACTGCCCCTCAGCATTACACACTGTGACACACTGCCCCTCAGCATTACACACTGTGACACACTGCCCCGCAGCATTTCACACTGTGACACACTGCCCCGCAGCATTACACACTATGTAACACACTTTGAAATCTGATAACACACAAATGCAAATCATTCTTGTGGAATTAAACTGTTCAGTAATCAAGTATCTATTTGGACACCCCCAACCAATGCCTCCTTCATCCCTGCAGTTTCCCCCACACCCAGAATCACGGTCCTAGCAATGTCTAGCACCACCCCCTCACTGCTCAATGTCTAGCACCCCCCCTCACTTTCTACCTCGACCCTACCCCACGCACCGTCTCTCCCTCTCCTACCCCATACACTCTCTCTCTCTCTCTCTCGCCTACCTTCTAGCCCTCTCGCTATCTCTCCCATTGCACCCTCTCTCTTCCCCACGCCCCTCCATCTCTCTCCCCCGCCCCTCCCTCTCTCTCCCCCACCCCTCCCTCTCTCTCACCACACCCCTCCCTCTCTCTCCCCTCCCTCTCTCTCCCCTCCCTCTCTCTCCCCACGCCCCTCCCTCTCTCTCCCCACGCCCCTCCCTCTCTCTCCCCACGCCCCTCCCTCTCTCTCCCCACGCCCCTCCCTCTCTCCCCCCACGCCCCTCCCTCTCTCTCCGCACGCCCCTCCCTCTCTCTCCCCACGCCCCTCCCTCTCTCTCCCCACGCCCCTCCCTCTCTCTCTCCACGCCCCTCCATCTCTCTCCCCACGTCCCTCCCTCTCTCCCCAAGCCCCTCCCTCTCTCCCCACGCCCCTCCCTCTCTCCCCACGTCCCTCCTTCTCTCTCCCCACGTCCCTCCCTCTCTCTCCCCACGCCACTCCCTCCCTCTCTCTCCCCACGCCACTCCCTCCCTCTCTCTCCCCACGGCACTCCCTCAGTACTGACCCTCTGACAGTGCAGAACTCCCTCAGTACTGACCCTCTGACAGTGCAGCACTCCCTCAGTACTGACCCTCAGACAATGCAGCACTCCCTCAGTACTGACCTTCTGACAGTGCAGTACTCCCTCAGTACTGACCCTCTGACAGTGCGGGGCTCCCTCAGTACTGACCCTCTGACAGTGCGGCACTCCCTCAGTACTGACCCTCTGACAGTGCAGCACTCCCTCAGTACTGACCCTCTGACAGTGCGGCACACCCTGAGTACTGACCCTCTGACAGTGTGGCACTCCCTCAGTACTGACCCTCTGACAGTGCGGCACCCCCTCAGTACTGACCCTCTGACAGTGCGGCACCCCCTCAGTACTGACCCACTGACAGTGCGGCACTCCCTCAGTACTGACCCTCTGACAGTGCGGCACCCCCTCAGTACTGACCCTCTGACAGTGCGGCACCCCCTCAGTACTGACCCTCTGACAGTGCGGCACTCCCTCAGTACTGACCCTCTGACAGTGCGGCACTCCCTCAGTACTGACCCTCTGACAGTGCGGCACTCCCTCAGTACTGACCCTCTGACAGTGCGGCACTCCCTCAGTACTGACCCTCTGACAGTGCGGCACTCCGTCAGTACTGACCCTCTGACAGTGCAGCACTCCCTCAGTACTGACCCTCTGACAGTGCAGCACTCCCTCAGTACTGACTCTCTGACAGTGCAGCACTCCCTCAGTACTAACCCTCTGACAGTGCAGCACTCCCTCAGTACTGACCCTCTGACAGTGCGGCGCTCCCTCAGTACTGACCCTCTGACAGTGCGGCGCTCCCTCAGTACTGACCCTCTTGACAGTGCGGCGCTCCCTCAGTACTGACCCTCTGACAGTGCGGCACTCCCTCAGTACTGACCCTCTGACAAGGCAGCACTCCCTCAGTACTGACCCTCTGACAGTGCGGCACTCCCTCAGTACTGACCCTCTGACAGTGCGGCACTCCCTCAGTACTGACCCTCTGACAGTGCAGCACTCCCTCAGTACTGACCCTCTGACAGTGCGGCGCTCCCTCAGTACTCACCCTCTGACAGTGCGGCACTCCCTCAGTACTGACCCTCTGACATTGCGGCGCTCCCTCAGTCCTCACCCTCTGACAGTGCGGCACTCCCTCAGTACTGACCCTCTGACAGTGCGGCGCTCCCTCAGTACTCACCCTCTGACAGTGCGGCGCTCCCTCAGTACTGACCCTCTGACAGTGCGGCACTCCCTCAGTACTGACCCTCTGACAGTGCGGCACTCCCTCAGTACTGACCCTCTGACAGTGCGGCGCTCCCTCAGTACTCACCCTCTGACAGTGCTGCGCTCCATCAGTACTGACCCTCTGACAGTGCGGCGCTCCTTCAGTACTGACCCTCTGACAGTGCGGCGCTCCCTCAGTACTGACCCTCTGACAGTGCGGCACTCCCTCAGTACTGACCCTCTGACAGTGGGGCACTCCCTCAGTACTGACCCTCTGACAGTGCGGCGCTCCCTCAGTACTCACCCTCTGACAGTGCAGCGCTCCCTCAGTACTCACCCTCTGGCAGTGCGGCACTCCCTCAGTACTGACCCTCTGACAGTGCGGCACTCCCTCGGTACTGACCCTCTGACAGAGCGGCACTCCCTCAGTACTGACCCTCTGACAGTGCGGCACTCCCTCAGTACTGACCCTCTGACAGTGCAGCCCTCCCTCAGTACTGACCCTCTGACAGTGCAGCACTCCCTCAGTACTGACCCTCTGACAGTGCGGCACTCCCTCAGTACTGACCCTCTGACAGTGCGGCATTCCCTCAGTACTGACCCTCTGACAGTACGGCGCTCCCTCAGTACTGACCCTCTGACAGTGTGGCACTCCCTCAGTACTGACCCTCTGACAGTGCGGCGCTCCCTCAGTACTGACCCTCTGACAGTGCAGCACTGCCTCAGTACTGACCCTCTGACAGTGCAGCACTCCCTCAGTACTGACCCTCTGACAGTGCGGCACTCCCTCAGTACTGACCCTCTGACAGTGCGGCACTCCCTCAATACTGATCCTCTGACAGTGCGGCACTCCCTCAGTATGGACCCTCTGACAGTGCAGCACTCCCTCAGTACTGACCCTCTGACAGTGCAACACTCCCTCAGTAGTGACCCTCTGACAGTGCAGCACCCCCTCAGTACTGACCCTCTGACAGTGCAGCACTCCCTCAGTACTGACCCTCTGACAGTTTGGCACTCCCTCAGTACTGATCCTCTGACAGTGCAGCACTCCCTCAGTACTGACCCTCTGACAGTGCGGCACTCCCTCAGTACTGACCCTCTGACAGTGCAGCACTCCCTCAGAACTCACCCTCTTACAGTGCAGCACTCCCTCAGTACTGACCCTCTGACAGTCTCTGACAGTGCAGCATTCCCTCAGTACTGACCCTGTGACAGTGCGGCACTCCCTCAGTACTGACCCTCTGACAGTGCGGCGCTCCCTCAGTACTGACCCTCTGACAGTGCGGCACTCCCTCAGTACTGACCCGCTGACAGTGCAGCACTCCCTCAGTACTGACCCTCTGACAGTGCGGCGCTCCCTCAGTACTGACCCTCTGACAGTGCAGCACTCCCTCAGTACTGACCCTCTGACAGTGCGGCACTCCCTCAGTACTGAACCTCTGACAGTGCAGCGCTCCCTCAGTACTGACCCTCTGACAGTGCAGCACTCCCTCAGTACTGACCCTCTGGCAGTGCGGCACTCCCTCAGTACTGACCCTCTGACAGTGCGGCACTCCCTCAGTACTGACCCTCTGACAGTGCGGCACTCCCTCAGTACTGACCCTCTGGCAGTGCGGCACTCCCTCAGTACTGACCCTCTGACAGTGCGGCACTCCCTCAGTACTGACCCTCTGACAGTGCGGCACTCTCTCAGTACTGACCCTCTGACAGTGCAGCACTCCCTCAGTACTGACCCTCTGGCAGTGCAGCACTCCCTCAGTGCTGACCCTCTGACAGTGCAGCACTCCCTCAGTACTGACCCTCTGACAGTGCGGCACTCCCTCAGCACTGACCCTCTGACAGTGCAGCACTCCCTCAGTACTGACCCTCTGACAGTGCGGCACTCCTTCAGTACTGACCCTCTGACAGTGCGGCACTCCCTCAGTACTGACCCTCTGACAGTGCGGCACTCCCTCAGTACTGACCCTCTGACAGTGCGGCACTCCCTCAGCACTGACCCTCTGACAGTGCAGCACTCCCTCAGCACTGACCCTCTGACAGTGCGGCACTCCCTCAGTACTGACCCTCTGACAATGCGGCACTCCCTCAGTACTGACCCTCCGACAGTGCGGAGCTCCCTCAGTACTGACCCCCTGACAGTGCAGCACTCCCTCAGTACTGACCCTCTGACAATGCGGCACTCCCTCAGTACTGACCCTCTGACAGTGCGGCACTCCCTCAGTACTGACCCTCTGACAGTGCGGCACTCCCTCAGTACTGACCCTCCGACAGTGCGGAGCTCCCTCAGTACTGACCCTCTGACAGTGCGGCACTCCCTCAGTACTGACCCTCTGACAGTGCGGCACTCCCTCAGTACTGACCCTCTGACAGTGCGGCACTCCCTCAGCACTGACCCTCTGACAGTGCAGCACTCCCTCAGCACTGACCCTCTGACAGTGCGGCACTCCCTCAGTACTGACCCTCTGACAATGCGGCACTCCCTCAGTACTGACCCTCCGACAGTGCGGAGCTCCCTCAGTACTGACCCCCTGACAGTGCAGCACTCCCTCAGTACTGACCCTCTGACAATGCGGCACTCCCTCAGTACTGACCCTCTGACAGTGCGGCACTCCCTCAGTACTGACCCTCTGACAGTGCGGCACTCCCTCAGTACTGACCCTCCGACAGTGCGGAGCTCCCTCAGTACTGACCCTCTGACAGTGCGGCACTCCCTCAGTACTGACCCTCTGACAGTGCGGCACTCCCTCAGTACTGACCCTCTGACAGTGCGGCACTCCCTCAGTACTGACCCCCTGACAGTGCAGCTCTCCCTCAGTACTGACCCTCTGACAGTGCAGCACTCCCTCAGTACTGACCCTCTGACAGTGCGGCACTCCCTCAGTACTGACCCTCTGACAGTGCAGCACTCCCTCAGTACTGACCCTCTGACAGTGCGGCACTCCCTCAGTACTGACCCTCTGACAGTGCGGCACTCCCTCAGTACTGACCCTCTGACAGTGCGGCACTCCCTCAGTACTGACCCTCTGACAGTGCGGCACTCCCTCAGTACTGACCCTCTGACAGTGCAGCACTCCCTCAGTACTGACCCTCTGACAGTGCGGCACTCCCTCAGTACTGACCCCCTGACAGTGCAGCACTCCCTCAGTACTGACCCTCTGACAGTGCAGCACTCCCTCAGTACTGTCTCTCTGACAGTGCGGCACTCCCTCAGTACTGACCCTGTGAATTTCTAACTTTGCTCAGTTTGGTCTCAATGGGAAATTTCTCGGTGTCTCCGCGGGCGGGAGATTCCCGACCTCAACATTCCCGGGATCCCGACCCCAGTCCCCAGTCCCCGGTCCCGGTTCTTACCGACCAGTTTCCCGCTCCGGCTGCTGAAAGGATCTTTCGCCGGTTTCCCGAACGCCATCCCCGCGGGTCCGGGAGGGAGGGAGGAGGGAGGAGCTCCGGAAGGGAGGGAGGTCCGGAAGGGAGGGACTGCGAGAGAGACTGCGAGAGTCTGAGAGAGAGACTGAGAGAGGGACTGAGAGAGAGACTGCGAGAGTCTGAGAGAGAGACTGCGAGAGTCTGAGAGAGAGACTGAGAGAGGGACTGAGAGAGAGACTGCGAGAGTCTGAGAGAGAGACTGCGAGAGAGACAGAGAGAGAGTCTGAGAGAGAGACAGAGAGAGAGACTGAGAGAGGGACTGAGAGAGAGTCTGAGAGAGAGACTGCGAGAGTCTGAGAGAGAGACAGAGAGAGAGACTGAGAGAGGGACTGAGAGAGAGTCTGAGAGAGGGACTGAGAGAGAGACTGCGAGAGGGACTGCGAGAGAGTCTGAGAGAGAGACTGAGAGAGGGACTGAGAGAGAGTCTGAGAGAGAGACTGCGAGAGTCTGAGAGAGAGACAGAGAGAGAGACTGAGAGAGGGACTGAGAGAGTCTGAGAGAGGGACTGAGAGAGAGACTGCGAGAGTCTGAGAGAGAGACAGAGAGAGAGACTGAGAGAGGGACTGAGAGAGAGTCTGAGAGAGAGACTGCGAGAGTCTGAGAGAGAGACAGAGAGAGAGACTGAGAGAGGGACTGAGAGAGTCTGAGAGAGGGACTGAGAGAGAGACTGCGAGAGTCTGAGAGAGAGACAGAGAGAGAGACTGAGAGAGGGACTGAGAGAGAGTCTGAGAGAGAGTCTGAGAGAGAGACTGCGAGAGTCTGAGAGAGAGACTGCGAGAGAGTGAGAGAGAGACTGCAAGAGAGTCTGAGAGAGGGACTGAGAGAGAGTCTGAGAGAGAGACTGCGAGAGAGTCTGAGAGAGTCTGAGAGAGAGACTGAGAGAGAGACTGCGAGAGAGTCTGAGAGAGGGACTGCGAGAGAGTCTGAGAGAGAGACTGCGAGAGAGACTGAGAGAGAGTCTGAGAGAGGGACTGAGAGAGAGACTGCGAGAGTCTGTGAGGGAGACTGAGAGAGGGACTGCGAGAGAGTCTGAGGGAGGGACTGCGAGAGAGTCTGAGAGAGAGACTGCGAGAGTCTGAGAGAGAGACTGCGAGAGAGACAGAGAGAGAGTCTGCGAGAGAGTCTGAGAGAGGGACTGAGAGAGAGTCTGAGAGAGAGACTGCGAGAGTCTGAGAGAGAGACAGAGAGAGAGACTGAGAGAGGGACTGAGAGAGAGTCTGAGAGAGGGACTGAGAGAGAGTCTGAGAGAGGGACTGCGAGAGAGTCTGAGAGAGTCTGAGAGAGGGACTGAGAGAGAGACTGCGAGAGAGTCTGAGAGAGAGACTGCGAGAGAGACTGAGAGAGAGTCTGAGAGAGGGACTGAGAGAGAGACTGCGAGAGTCTGTGAGAGAGACTGAGAGAGGGACTGCGAGAGAGTCTGAGGGAGGGACTGCGAGAGAGTCTGAGAGAGAGACTGCGAGATTCTGAGAGAGAGACTGCGAGAGAGACAGAGAGAGAGTCTGCGAGAGAGTCTGAGAGAGGGACTGAGAGAGAGTCTGAGAGAGAGACTGCGAGAGTCTGAGAGAGAGACAGAGAGACTGAGAGAGGGACTGAGAGAGAGTCTGAGAGAGGGACTGAGAGAGAGTCTGAGAGAGAGACTGCGAGAGTCTGAGAGAGAGACTGCGAGAGAGACAGAGAGAGAGTCTGCGAGAGAGTCTGAGAGAGGGACTGAGAGAGAGTCTGAGAGAGAGACTGCGAGAGTCTGAGAGAGAGACAGAGAGAGAGACTGAGAGAGGGACTGAGAGAGAGTCTGAGAGAGGGACTGAGAGAGAGTCTGAGAGAGGGACTGAGAGAGAGTCTGAGAGAGGGACTGCGAGAGAGTCTGAGAGAGTCTGAGAGAGAGACTGAGAGAGAGACTGCGAGAGAGTCTGAGAGAGGGACTGCGAGAGAGTCTGAGAGAGTCTGAGAGAGGGACTGAGAGAGAGTCTGAGAGAGACTGCGAGAGAGTCTGAGAGAGAGTCTGCGAGAGGGACTGCGAGAGAGTCTGAGAGAGTCTGAGAGAGGGACTGAGAGAGTCTGAGAGAGAGACAGAGAGGGACTGAGAGAGAGACTGAGAGAGGGACTGAGAGAGTCTGAGAGAGGGACTGAGAGAGGGACTGCGAGAGAGTCTGAGAGAGAGGACTGAGAGAGGGACTGAGAGAGAGACTGCGAGAGAGACTGAGAGAGGGACTGAGAGACAGACTGAGAGAGTCTGAGAGAGAGTCTGAGAGAGGGACTGAGAGAGAGACTGCGAGAGAGTCTGAGAGAGAGTCTGCGAGAGAGTCTGAGAGAGGGACTGCGAGAGAGTCTGAGAGAGTATGAGAGAGAGACTGAGAGAGAGACTGAGAGAGGGACTGAGAGCGAGACTGAGAGAGGGACTGAGAGTCTGAGAGAGGGACTGAGAGAGAGACTGAGAGAGAGACTGCGAGAGAGTCTGAGAGAGAGTCTGCGAGAGGGTCTGAGAGAGGGACTGCGAGAGAGTCTGAGAGAGTCTGAGAGAGAGACTGAGAGAGGGACTGAGAGAGAGACTGCGAGAGAGACTGCGAGAGAGTCTGCGAGAGAGTCTGAGAGAGGGACTGCGAGAGAGTCTGAGAGAGTCTGAGAGAGAGACTGAGAGAGGGACTGAGAGAGTGACTGAGAGAGTCTGAGAGAGGACTGAGAGAGAGACAGCGAGAGAGTCTGAGAGAGTCTGAGAGAGAGACTGAGAGAGGGACTGAGAGAGAGACAGCGAGAGAGACAGCGAGAGAGACTGCGAGAGAGACTGAGAGAGTCTGAGAGAGGGACTGAGAGAGAGACTGAGAGAGAGACTGTGAGAGAGACTGCGAGAGAGACTGCGAGAGAGGCTGAGAGAGAGTCCTGAGAGAGGGACTGAGAGAGAGACTGAGAGAGAGACTGCGAGAGAGTCTGAGAGAGAGACTGAGAGAGGGACTGAGAGAGTCTGAGAGAGGGACTGAGAGATGGACTGAGAGAGAGACAGCGAGAGAGACTGAGAGAGAGACTGCGAGAGAGTCTGAGAGAGGGACTGAGAGAGAGTCTGAGAGACGGACTGAGAGAGAGACTGCGAGAGAGACTGAGAGAGAGACTGCGAGAGAGTCTGAGAGAGTCTGAGAGAGGGACTGAGAGAGGGACTGAGAGAGTCTGAGAGAGGGACTGAGAGAGAGACAGCGAGAGAGACTGAGAGTCTGAGAGAGTCTGAGAGAGGGACTGAGAGAGAGACAGCGAGAGAGACTGCACGAGAGTCTGAGAGAGGGTCTGAGAGAGGGTCTGAGAGAGACTGAGGGAGACAGAGTCTAAGAGACTGAGAGAGAGACTGAGAGAGGGACTGGGAGAGAGACTGGGAGAGGGACTGAGAGAGGGACAGAGAGAGGGACTGAGGGAGACAGAGAGAGTCTGAGAGACTGAGAGAGGGACTGAGCGAGAGACTGAGAGAGAGACTGAGAGAGAGTCTGAGAGAGAGAGACAGAGAAAAGTGGGACCTCGGCTTAATGTGTCAGGTAAAGTCCTCCCTCACTCCCGGACCCCCCTCCCTCACTCCCGGACCCCCCTCCCTCCCTCCTGGACCCTCCGCCCTCATTCCCGGAGTCTCCTCCCTCCCTCCCGGACCCCCCCCCTCCCTCCCTCCTGGACCCACCTCCCTCATTCCCGGAGTCTCCTCCCTCCTTCCCGGACCCTCCTCCGTCATTCCGGACACTCCTCCCTCACTCTAGGACCCTCCTCCTTCACTCCCGGACCCTCCTCTCTCACTCCCCGGAACTTCCTCCCTCACTCCCGGACACAGCTCCCTCACTCCCGGAGTCTCCTCACTCCCTCCCCGGACCTTCCTCCCTCACTCCCGGACCTTCCTCCCTCACTCCCGGACCCTCCTCCTTCACTCCCGGACCCTCCTCCCTCACTCCCGGACCCTCCTCCCTCACTCCCGGACCCTCCTCCCTCACTCCCGGAACCTCCTCCCTCACTCTCGGAGTCTCCTCCCTCACTCTCGGAGTCTCCTCCCTCACACCCGGACTCTCCTCCCTCACTCCCAGACCCTCCTCCCTCCCACCCGGACCTTCCTCCCTCACACCCGGACCCTCCTCCCTCACTCCCTGACCCTCCTCCCTCACCCCCGGACCCTCCTCCCTCACTCCCGGACCCTCCTCCCTCACTCCCGGACCATCCTCCCTCTCCCGGACCCTCCTCCCTCCCACCCGGACCCTCCTCCCTCCCACCCGGACCCTCCTCCCTCACCCCCGGACCCTCCTCCCCTCCCACCCGGACCCTCCTCCCTCCCACCCGGATCCTCCTCCCTCCCACCCGGACCCTCCTCCCTCACTCCCGGACCCTCCTCCCTCCCACCCGGACCCTCCTCCCTCCCACCCGGATCCTCCTCCCTCCCACCCGGACCCTCCTCCCTCACTCCCGGACCCTCCTCCCTCCCTCCCGGACCCTCCTCCCTCTCCCCCGGACCATCCTCCCTCCCTCCCACCCGGACCCTCCTCCCTCACTCCCGGATCCTCCTCCCTCACTCCCGGACCCTCCTCCCTCACCCCCGGACCCTCCTCCCTCACCCCCGGACCCTCCTCCCTCACTCCCGGACCCACCTCCCTCACTCCCGACCCACCTCCCTCACTCCCGGACCCTCCTCCCTCACTCCCGGACCCTCCTCCCACACCCCCGGACCCACCTCCCTCACTCCCGGACCCACCTCCCTCACTCCCGGACCCTCCTCCCTCACTCCCGGACCCTCCTCCCTCACCCCCGGATCCTCCTCCCTCACTCCCGGACCCTCCTCCCTCACTCCCGGACCCTCCTCCCTCACTTCTGGACCCTCCTCCCTCACTTCCGGACCCTCCTCCCTCACACCCGGACCCTCCTCCCTCACTCCCGGACCCTCCTCCCTCCCTCCCGGACCCTCCTCCCTCTCCCCCGGACCCTCCTCCCCTCCCTCCCACCCTCCCGGATCCTCCTCCCTTACTCCCGGACCCACCTCCCTCACTCCCGGACCCTCCTCCCTCACTCCCGGACCCTTCTCCCCACACCCCCGGACCCTCCTCCCTCACTCCCGGACCCTTCTCCCACACTCCCGGACCCACCTCCCTCACTCCCGGACCCTCCTCCCTCACTCCCGGACCCTCCTCCCTCACTCCCGGACCCTCCTCCCACACCCCCGGACCCTCCTCCCTCAACCCCGGACCCTCCTCCCTCACCCCCGGACCCTCCTCCCTCACCCCCGGACCCTCCTCCCTCACCCCCGGACCCTTCTCCCACACTCCCGGACCCACCTCCCTCACTCCCGGACCCTCCTCCCTCACTCTCGGACCCTCCTCCCTCACTCCCGGACCCTCCTCCCACACCCCCGGACCCTCCTCCCTCAACCCCGGACCCTCCTCCCTCACCCCCGGACCCTCCTCCCTCAACCCCGGACCCTCCTCCCTCACCCCCGGACCCTCCTCCATCACTCCCGGACCCTCCTCCCTCACCCCCGGACCCTCCTCCCTCACCCCCGGACCCTCCTCCATCACTCCCGGACCCTCCTCCCTCACCCCCGGACCCTCCTCCCTCCCACCCGGACCCTCCTCCCTCACCCCCGGACCCTCCTCCCTCACTCCCGGACCCTCCTCCCACACCCCCGGACCCTCCTCCCTCACCCCCGGACCCTCCTCCCTCACCCCCGGACCCTCCTCCCTCACCCCCGGACCCTCCTCCATCACTCCCGGACCCTCCTCCCTCACCCCCGGACCCTCCTCCCTCCCACCCGGACCCTCCTCCCTCACCCCCGGACCCTCCTCCCTCACTCCCGGACCCTCCTCCCACACCCCCGGACCCTCCTCCCTCACCCCCGGACCCTCCTCCCTCACCCCCGGACCCTCCTCCCTCACCCCCGGACCCTCCTCCCTCCCACCCGGATCCTCCTCCCTCACCCCCGGTCTCTCCTCCCTCACTCCCGGACCCTCCTCCCTCACTCCCGGACCCTCCTCCCTCACTCCCGGACCCTCCTCCCTCACTCCCGGACCCACCTCCCTCACTCCCGGACTCTCCTCCCTCACTCCCGGATCCTCCTCCCTCACTCCCGGACCCTCCTCCCTCACTCCCGGACCCTCCTCCCTCACTTCTGGACCCTCCTCCCTCACTTCCGGACCCTCCTCCCTCACTCCCGGACCCTCCTCCCTCCCTCCCGGACCCTCCTCCCTCTCCCCCGGACCCTCCTCCCTCCCTCCCACCCTCCCGGATCCTCCTCCCTTACTCCCGGACCCACCTCCCTCACTCCCGGACCCTCCTCCCTCACTCCCGGACCCTCCTCCCTCACCCCCGGACCCTCCTCCCTCACCCCCGGACCCTCCTCCCTCAATCCCGGACCCCCCTCACTCACCCCCGGACCCCCCTCCCTCACCCCCGGACCCCCCGCCCTCACCCCCGGACCCTCCTCCCTCACTCCCGGACCCCCCTCACTCACCCCCGGACCTCCCTCCCTCACCCCCGGACCCCCCTCCCTCCCTCACCCCCGGACCCCCCTCCCTCACCCCCGGACCCTCCGCCCTCACCCCCGGACCCTCCTCCCTCACCCCCGGACCCTCCTCCCTCACTCCCGGACCCTCCTCCCTCACTCCCGGTCCCTCCTCCTTCACTCCCGGAGTCTCCTCCCTCACTCCCGGACTCTCCTCCCTCACTCCCGGACCCACCTCCCTCACTCCCGGACCCTCCTCCCTCCGTCCCGGACCTTCCTCCCTCACTCCCGGAGTCTCTTCCCTCCCACCAGGACCCTCCTCCCTCCCACCCGGACCTTCCTCCCTCACTCCCGGAGTCTCCTCCCTCCCACCCGGACCCTCCTCCCTCATACCCGGACCCTCCTCCCTCACTCCCTGACCCTTCTCCCTCACCCCCGGACCCTCCTCCCTCACCCCCGGACCCTCCTCCCTCACTCCCGGACCCTCCTCCCTCATACCTGGACCCTCCTCCCTCACCCCCTGACCCTCCTCCCTCACCCCCGGACCCTCCTCCCTCACCACCGGACCCTCCTCCCTCACCCCCGGACCCTCCTCCCTCACTCACGGACCCTCCTCCATCACTCCCGGACCCTCCTCCCTCCCTCCCGGACCCTCCTCCCTCCCTCCCGGACCCTCCTCCCTCACCCCCGGACCTTCCTCCCTCACACCTGGACCCTCCTCCCTCACCCCCGGACCCTCCTCCCTCACTCCCGGACCCTCCTCCCTCACTCCCGGACCCTCCTCCCTCACTCCCGGACCCTCACTCCCGGACCCTCCTCCCTCACTCCCGGACCCTCCTCCCTCACCCCCGGACCCTCCTCCCTCACCCCCGGACCCTCCTCCCTCACTCCCGGACCCTCCTCCCTCACTCTCGGACCCTCCTCCCTCACTCCCAGACCCTCCTCCCTCACACCCGGACCCTCCTCCCTCACTCCCGGACCCTCTTCCCTCACTCCGGAGTCTCTCCTCCCTCTTAGTCCTCTCTCAGATTCTGTAAGTCTCTCTCTCAGTCTCTCTGTCTGTCTCAGACTCTCTCAGTCTGTCTCAGACTCTCTCAGTCTGTCCCAGCCTCTCTCAGTCTCCCTCTCAGTCTCCCGCTCAATCTCTCTCAGTCTGTCTCAGCCTCTCTCTGTCTCTCTCTCAGTCTCTCTCTCTGTCTCGCTCTCTCTGTCTCTCTCTCTCAGTCTCTCTCTCTCAGTCTCTCCCTCTCAGTCTCCCTCTCAGTCTCCCTCTCAGTCTCCCTCTCAGTCTCTCTCTGTCTCTCTCTCAAAGTCTCTCAGAGTCTCTCAGAGTCTCAGTCTCTCACTCAGAGTCTCTCAGTCTCTCTCGCAGTCTCTCTCTCAGACTCTCTCTCAGTCTCTTCCAGACTCTCTCAGTCTCTCTCTCAGAGTTTCTCAGTCTCTCTCAGACTCTCTCAGTCTCTCAGTCACTCAGACTCTCTGTCAGTCTGTCTCAGTCTCTTCCAGACTCTCTCATTCTCTCTTTCAGTCTCTCTCAGACTCTTATTAAAATGCAATATCTGTTTATGATCACATTGCTGTTGTGGGAGCTTGCTGTGCACAAATTTGTGGCCTCTTTTGTTGCAGTATCAAAACCTGCTTTCAGAAATTATTTATCTGATGCAAAAGGCTTTGTGGAACTTTGTTTTCTTTATTTCTAGACTCGTTTCTGAAGGGGACAATTCATATTCCCCCTGGTTCCGACAGGTTTACACGTCCCTGGCTCCAGTCATTTCAACAAACTTTCACAGGTTGCACCCGGATATATCACCCCCCCCCCCCCCCCCCCTCCACTCCGATGATCTGTCTCCCGGTATCTGCGGTCTTGCCGCAGCCTCTCCAGCAGAGAGTTCTTCTCCGTGCCGGCTTTGTGTTCCAGCTTCTCTTCAGCCCGGCCCCATTTCCTCGCCTGCCCTCTGGGGCGGCCTGGATTCTTACCAATCGAAACCCGCCCAGCGAAACCCGGTCCAGGCTATCTGTGCAATCCAACGGGCGGGGGGCACAGATTAAATATTAACGAGTATCGACGCAGCAGATGGGTTGGAGGAGAGACTTCACAGCTTCGCTGCAACTGTGTAGTGGGTTAAACTGACAGAAAAGGTCACAGATAGGAAGAGGAATTGGGCTCAAAGCGAGATGCTATTTTATTTTGGAGAGAAAGAAGCGATTAAAGGGTAACTTTCACATCTGATTGCTTATCTTTGTACACAAAAGGCTGCTGGCCCGTTTCTAACTGTTTATTCAACATGGCTATTGACCATGAATGTATACTCTGTGCAGGAAGACTGTACCCAGTAACACACAGTCTGTTATCACATATCTATAAAAATAGTTTATAGTATGTGGGTGTCGCTGGTCAGACCAGCATTTATTGCCCATCCCTAGTTGCCCTTCAGAAGGTGGGGGTGAGCTGCCTTCTGGAACCGCTGCAGTCCCTGAGGTGTAGGTACACCCACAGTGCTGTTAGGGACGGAGTTTCAGGATTTTGCCCCAGCGACAGTGAAGGAACGGCCGATATATTTCCCAGTCAGGGTGGTGAGTGACTCGGAGGGGAACCTCCAGGTGGTGGGGTTCCCAGGTATCTGCTGCTCTTGTCCTTCTGGATGGTAACGGCCGTGGGTTTGGAAGGTGCTGCCTGAGGAACCTGAGTGAGTTACTGCAGCGCATCTTGTAGATGGTGCCGGTTAACTGGACTGCTTTGTCCTGGATGGTGTCGAGCTTCTTGAGTGTTGTTGGGGCTGCGCTGAACCAGGCAAGTGGAGAGTATTCCCTCACACTCCTGACTTGTGCCTTGTAGATGGTGGACAGGCTTTGCGGAGTCAGGAGGTGAGTTACTCACTGTAGGATTCCTAGTCTTTGACCTGCCCTGGTAGCCACAGTATTAATATGGCTAGTCCATGTGTTGATATGCATCACTGTAAATACACAAGGGGTTAATGTAAATACACTACAACTAAGTAAACACTAGAGGGAGCACCGGAGATGTGATGACATGCAGACATACAGCTAATGAACACCATAGAATAGGACACGACCAATGGGCAGTCAAGACACCCAGAGGTGACACTACCACAAGGGGGCATTACACAACCCATATATAAGGACAGGGCACACCTGCTCTGTCTCTTTCCACAGGCGACACTTAGAGAGTAGGACAGGGGCAGATCAGAAGCATCACACCCACCACGTGGTTTAGAGCAGACTGGTTAGTTAGACTGAGTTACTGTAGCAAGGTTAGCAGGAGAGTCAAACTCATAGAGAACTGTGCTAATGGTTCAATAAATCACATTGAACTTATTTCAAAGTCTGGAGCATCTTTTGGTCAAAGCTGCATCGAGCTGCAGCCTGTGTTATCCCAGAGTACACAACACATCACCCAGTTCAGTTTCTGTCAATGGTAACCCCCAGGATGTTGATTGTGTTGAATTTTTAAAAAAGGATTGAATTTACTGGAGTTCAGACGAATGAGGGGGGATCTCACAGAAACTATAACATTCCAACCGGACTGGACAGGTAGATGCAGGAAGGATGTTCCCGATGGTGGGGGTGTCCAGAACCAGGGGGCACAGTCTGAGGATACGGGTAGACCATTTAGGACAGAGATGAGGAGAACTTTCTTCACCCAGAGAGTGGTCGGCCTGTGGAATGTGTTACCACAGAATGTAGTTGAGGCCAAAACATTGTGGGTGGGATCCTCCGCTCCCGCGCCAAAGTGCCCACGCTGTCGTGAACGCCGTCGAGGGTCACGACGGCGCGAAACGGCCCCGATCCCGACCGATTCAGGCCCCGACAATGGGCTAGGATCGGGGCTGCGTCATCTACACGCGCCAGGCCTTGTCGCCGCGTAAAGGCAGTGCCGCATAGATGACGCGGCCGGCGCCGCATAACTGGCGTCACCCGCGCATGCGTGGTTGCCGTCCTCTCCGAGTCCGCCCCGCAAGAAGATGGCGGACGGATCTTGCGGGGCCGCGGAAGGAAGGAGGTCCTCCTTCAGAGAGGCCGGCCCGACGATCGGTGGGCACCGATCGCGGGCCATGCCACATTTGAGGTACCCCCCGGTGCAGGATCCCCCCTCCACCCCCCCCCCCCCCGCAGGCCGCCCCCCCAGCGTTGCCGCGCTGTTCCCGACGGCAGCGACCAGGTGTGGACGGCGCCGGGGGGAACCCCCCGTTTTGGCCTGGCCGCTCGGCCCATCCGGGCCTGAGAATAGCGGGGGTGCCGGAGAATCGCCATTTTGGGTGTCTCGGGCAATTCTCCGGCCTGCGGCCCGCGGAACTCGACCGGGCCGTTCCCGCCGGTTGGGAGAATCGCGGGAGGGCGTCGGACCGGCGTCCCCGGAAATTTTGGCGGCCCAGGCGATTCTCCCAACCAGCGTTGGAGTGGAGAATCGTGCCCTGTATGTGTTCAAGAAGCAGCTAGATACTGCACTTGGGGTGAAGGGAATCAAAGGACATGGGGAGGGAAGGCGGGATTAGGCTAATGATCAGCCACGATCATAATGAATGGCGGAGCAGGCTCGAAGGGCCGAATGGCCTCCTCATACATCTATTTTCTGTGTTTCCTTATAACAAACGATCTATCTTCAGTTCTTCGTAGTCCTGTTGCCTTGCTTGCTCGCAGCTGGAAAATGGAGGCATGTCCCCTTCGTGATTTTGCGGCAAAAGCACAGAGATACAGGGTGCTCTCTGCTGCCCCTTCTGGCCAGAAGACTGCAGCGTTCCATTTAAAAGCCGATCGCGACTGGCATTCTCAAATCAAAAGCCATTTGCAGTCATTGGGGGCTTCTCCCGCTATCAGGAATGCCCGGTCCTTATTTCACACTTATTCCGCAACTCCCCTGACACTTGTCCACAACCCACCCGCAGTTTTGAAACCCCTGATCTAAATGCTGAGAGATAGCAGCTTGAGATGCAGAGGGATCTGCAGGTTGCTGGGTTCCTCTGACATTGAAAATAAACCCAAGAGTGGACATGTTTAAAAACCTTTATCCTTATTGTTATTTTTAATTTTTAAACTGGGCTTTCTCTGCAGAACAAGCTCATTCTCGGTTCCTGGCATTCCGCACCTCGTTATGCCGAAGGAGCATCTAACGGGCAGCCTGGGACAGCTCAGACCAATTTCAAAGGTAGCTACAGGGATGCCATTTGCATTTGATAAGCCAACCGTGCTAGCGGAGTCTATGGGTCTGCTGAGACAATGGTTTGCCAAGCATCAAACCCCCGACACCAATGGCACCCTTTTCAGCACGTAATGGCCGAGACATTATCCGTCCTGAAATTGCAGCGAATTCCAGACTCTCGATAAACAACATTTATTGAAGACATTGTGGCGGAGGAAGGTCACATGATCCAAGCCTCTGGTCCTCGGAACAGTTTAGCCTTCCATTACTAGGCTGCACACGCCACTTTGCTATTTTACCCTCCAACTGGCAAACCACAAAGAAACTGGATCTGACCAGACAGGGCAGCGATTCGTCCGTTCCGCAGGAAGATTTCCTACCATTGCCGACAGAATTGACTCAATCTCCCCGTGCCTCCTTCCCCGTTGCAAAACGAATCGTACACCTCCGGGCTCCGGCCAGACAAACTAGAAAGGCCAACGTGAAAGAGTTCCTCATTGGGACTTTGGGACTCTGGGATTCACGTGAAAGAATGTTCACTTTTTCTGTTGTCCCTCACTGTTATCTCTCTATCCCCTCTTTCCTGTGTGACTGCCGAGTGGGATGTTGCTATCCCCTCTTTCCTGTGTGACTGCCGAGTGGGACGTTGCGGACATTCCTTTTGTGGATTTTGAATATATGAAATCAACTAACCTGCTGAGTTAATGCAAACTTGAGTTTGCTGTAAGATTGCTAGTGACATTGGATCACACCAAAACAAGGGGGTGGCAAAATATGACAGCACTTATTCCTTTAAACTACCTAATTCAAAACACCTTCTGTTGGTAGACAGATAGTAAGAGGAAATAAGGGCTGTTTGAACTGAACCCCCACCCACTCCTGCCCACAACAGTGTCCAAGTACATACATTGCAAATAGTGTACAAGTTGTTATGAAATCCATTTTTACCTCTGTGTCTTTGTGGACTACATTGGCGGTATGTGCAGATTGTGACATTTAAGGTACAGGATGTTCCAATTCTTGTTACATTAGTTCCTGCCAAATAACATGGTTGGACGATCTGGGATTGTTGTGATAGGTCAGCAGATCAGTTCAAAGGTCAATGAACCACAGTTTGGAGCTGTCGATTTTGGGGAGTCACCAGGAAGTGTGACAGAGACCAGCCTGGGCAGACGTACAGAGACCAGCTTGGGCAGACGTCCAGAGACCAGCCTGGGCAGACGTACAGAGACCAGCCTGGGCAGACGTCCAGCTAAATTAAGTTGAAGGAAAAGGGGTTGAGAGCAGACTTTAATTAGAGAGGGCTCTTGGGGTAAAGGTACCCTTTGGAGCAGTGGCATCCTGCTTGGTGTGGCCCGAAATCTGAAGCTTGGAAGGTGAAGCCTGAGGGTACTCGAAGATCCAGGGCAACGGAATCTTAGAATAATAAATCGGAGACCCAGGCCGTGGATCGTTGCTGAGGGTGCCTGGGCAGCAGTGACTTCTGGAGGGAGTTCCATGGAGAGATAATCTAATGTGAAGTTTGGAAACCCCTGTGAGGAAGATGAGGTTTCAGTGAGATTGGTTGGCCCACAAAGGGACATCTGGGTGGGTTGTGGAGAAATCCAGGGAGTCTGTTTTGGTCACATCTGTCATTTTCTCTAGTATGGTGTGTCTGACCACGGCCCGTCTGTTGACTCAAATGTACCTCATACTTACTTATCCTGAATGTCAGAGCACAAGATAGATATTGGGGATTGTTTTATCTTTTTGGACGTGTGTGGTGGAACTTGTTTCCTTTGTTGATGAGCTTGTGGAGTCTGGTGACCTTATTCTAAAAGCCGTTGTCTACAGCCTCAAACTTTGGCTACTTTGGACGCAGCTTTGTTGCCCCCTGAATGGATCCGAGCAACAACTGGGAGGTGTAATCGAGGATCGTAACACGTTACAGCAAATAGAATGTGATTATTCATTGTGAGGGGAATTGAAAACAAAAGTGGGGAGGCTATGCTTCAACGCCTCAGATCTAAGCTCTGCAGTCCTGCCACAGCCAGCCGTGAATGGTGCGGACAATTAAACAACTCGCTGGAGGAGGAGGCTCCACAAATATCCCCGTCCTCAATGATGGAGGAGCCCAGCACATCTGTGTAAAAGACGAGGCTGAGGCATTCGCAACAATCTTCAGCCAGACGTGCCGAGTGGATGATCCATCTCAGTCTCCTCCGGAGGTCCCCAGCGTCACAGATGTCAGTCTTCAGCCAATACGATTCACTCCACGTTATATCAAGAAATGGCTGAAGGCCCTGGATACGGCAAAGGCTCTGGGCCCGGACAATATCCTGTCAATAGTACTGGAGACTTGTGCTCCAGAACTTGCTGCACCCCTAGCCAAGCTGTTCCAGTACAGCTACAACACTGGCATCTACTCGGCAATGTGGAAAATTGCCCAGGTGTGCCCTGTACACAAAAAACAGGACAAATCCAACTCAGCCAATTACCGCCCTATCAGTCTCCTCTCCATCATCAGCAAAGTGATGGAAGGAGTCATTAACAGAGCTATCAAACGGCACTTACTCAGGAATGACCTGCTCACTGACGCTCAGTTTGGGTTCCGCCCGGGCCACTCAGCTCCTGACCTCATTACAGCCTTGGTTCAAACATGGACAAAAGCGCTGAATGCCAGAGGTGAGGTGAGAGTGACTGCCCTTGACACCAAGGTTGGAGGTCAATTATCTCAGTTCCAGGACATCACTGCAGGAGTTCCTCAGGGTAGTGTCCTCGGTCCAACCGTCTTCAGCTGCCTTATAAGGTCAGAAGTGGGGATGTTTGCGGATGACTGCACAATGTTCAGCACCATTCGCCACTCCTCAGATACTGAAGCAGTCCGTGTCCAAATGCAGCGAGACCCGGACAGTATCCAGGCTCAGGCTGACAAGTGGCAAGTTACATTCACACTATCCAAGTGCCAGACAATGACCATCTCCTACAGGAGCATCTAACCGCCGCCCCTTGACATTCAATGGCATTACCATCACTGAATCCGCCACTATCAACATCCTGGGGGTTACCATTGATCAGAAACTGAACTGGACCGGCCACATTAATACTGTGGCTACTAGGGCAGGTCAAAGGCTAGGAATTCCTATCGTGAGTAACTCACCTCTTGACCCCCCAAAGCTTGTCCACCATCTACAAGGCACAAGTCAGGAGTGTGATGGATTTTCCCACTCGCCTGGATGGGTGCAGCTCCAACAACACTCGAGCTCAACACCATCCAGAACAAAGCAGCCCCGCTTGATTGCTCCTCCTTCCAAACCCAGCACCATCTAGAAGGACGAGAGCAGCAGATACCTGGGAACCCCACCACCTGGAGGTTCCCCTCAAAGTCACTCACCATCCCGACTGGGAAATATATCGGCCGTTCCTTCACTGTCGCTGGGGCAACATCCTGGAACTCCCTCCCTAACAGCACTATGGGTGTACCTACACCACATGGACCGCAGCGGTTCAAGAAGGCAGCTCACCCCCACCTTCTCAAGGGTAATTAGGGATGGGCAACAACTGCTGGCCCAACCAGCGAAGCCCACATCCTGTAAACAATTTTTAAATTAAGGAAAAACGTAAATGTGTTCGAAACTATTCGGAGACGGTTTACACGGCTGATGTCAGGAAAGGGTGGGTTGTTTTACGAGGAAAGGTTGGCGAGATTAGGTTTGTGTCCACTAGAGTTTTGAAATTGAGAAGTGATTTGATCAAAACCTTTCAGATCCTCTTTAAGATCTAAATTTAAACACTTTATTTGCAACAAAAACTATAATGAAATGCAGCAAATACAGCTGGTTAACTATTATATAATTCCTAATTTTCTACTTTAATTTGTCCCCACCCTCTACACACACACACACACACACACACAAGACAGACAAACACAGAGGGGTGGAAAGGGGTAAAAAAAGGGAAAGAAAGCGTTTGTGTTTCAGATGGTGGTTTTTAGCACCTTACTCCTCTTCAAACTCTACTTTCAGTTTGAGGTTTTAATGTAGGTCATTGAGGTTCTCTGCAGCTTCAGGACTACGGCACCCACAGCCTTTCTGGAGAGAGAGAGAAAGCGGGTCCTGGTCCGGGAGTCAAACTGAGCTCCTTGGGTCTCATTCCGCTGAGGCAGGATCCGCCAATTACCCGGCAGAACGCCACCTTTTGGCCAATTCATTGTCCGCCAGCCAATCAATGAAACCGAGTCCCACCCCACCCTGCTCTCTGGTTTCAAAAAGGCAAACCGAGTCCCACCCCACCCTGCTCTCTGGTTTCAAAAAGGCTGACGCTCCTGCCCAAACTCGCAGAGTGTTTTCTCCTGTAACTTCTGAATCACTCATTCTCTCTGCTGCTTGACTTAAAGACACATGTCCATTAATCATCCATGGATCAAAAATAATAACAGCAAAATAAAAGGAAGGGGAAATCAGGGAATTAACAGGAAGGCCCTCACAGTATGCATGCTTGTATGTTTGTGTTATTATATAATATTTAGTGTTATGCACAGTAACGCAGGGTCTATTATGGTATAATATTTACAGTGTTTCCTCATCTGGAAGGTTATCGAGAACCTCACTCCCTTCACAGAGTCTCTGACACAGCCAGAATGTGTCTCTGCCTCGTTAGCCACTGAAGGCCAAACTCGAGCCCCCACACTCTCTTGTTCAGCTCCCGCCCAAAGTCAGAGTTTGAGGATAAAAAAATAGAAAATAATGTGCGACGCAGGCCAATACATTCCACATTCAGAAGTGGCACTGATGGGTTTTTTTTTTCTATCGGGATGTCTGGAGAGGGTGTATGTGTCTGTCTGTCTGCCCTGGGCAACACTCCCCTCATGTGGCTGCTCTGGGGAAGTGCAGTGCCGTCTGCCTGAGGTGGCCCCTGAAGATTCTAAATGATTGGGTTGTGGGATTTGAACCTGGCATCCCTCCGACGTTCCTGTCTACGCCGATAAATATATTATCCAGTTGAAATATAGTTTCCAATTTGGTTCCAATGGTGGGAAGAAGGTCAGTGGCTGGAGTCTGTCCACGTGGTTCAGACCAAGGGGCGTTTAGTTAGAATCAGTTAGGAGCAGCAGATGCAAAGAGAAGTTATGGGAATGTTTGTGATTCATTTGTTAGGCAGAAAGGAAAGAGAGAGATAAGGGCAGAGAGGAGGAGGCGATTCGAGTGGGAAGGGGTTTGTGTGGAATATTAACACCTGTGTCTTCAGTAAGCTCTAGGTGGCGAGGAGCCACCGATTCCCATCGCTCCACCATTGGCGTACCGCACCTCTGGAATTCCCTCCCTAAACCATATCACAGAATCACAGAGTTGTTACAGTGAAGAAGGAGGCCCTGTGAATGAGCGAGTTACTGAATGCCATCTCCCTGTAACCCTGCACATTCTTCCTTTACTGAGAGCAGATGGATTCCCTCTGGAACGACCTCGATTGAAGCTGCCTCCATCACACTCCCAGGCGGTTCACTCCAGACCCCAACCACTCGCCGTGTGAAGACGATTTCACTTTTGCTTCTTTTGCAAACCACTTTAAATCTGTGCCCCTCGTTCTTGATCCTTCTACCAGCGGGAACAGTTTCTCCCCGTCTGCTCTGCCTAGCCCCCTCATGATTTTGAACATCTCTATCAAATCTCCACTCAGCCTCCTCCTGTCCAAGGAGAACAGTCCCAAACTCTCCAATCGATCCTCATATCTGAATTTCTCATCCCTGAACCATTCTTGTAAACCTCTTCTGCATTCTCTCCGATGTGTTCACATCCTTCCTATAATGTGGTACCCAGAACTGTGCTCAATATTCCAGCTGAGGGCTAACTAGTGTCTTGTATAAATTCAGCAGAACCTCCTTGGTATTTTAACCTATTTCCCAATTAATAAAGCCCAGAATACTGTCTGTTTTATTAACTGTTCTCTCCGCCTGTCCTACCACCATCAATGATCTTTGCACATATCGACCCCGGGCCCTCTGCTCCTGAACCCCTTTAGGAAATTTAACCCTTATTTTTTATATATATATATCTATATATACATTTAAAACAATTAATTAATTCCTTATTTTAATTTAGAGTACCAATTATTTTTTTCCAATTAAGGGGCAATTTAGCATAGCCAATCCACCTCCCCTGCGCATCTTTGGGTTGTGGGGGTGAGACCCACGCAGACACGGGGAGAATGTGCAAACTCCACACGGACAGTGACCCTGGTCCGGGATCGAACCCAGGTCCTCGGCGCCGTGAGGCAGCAGTGCTAACCACTGTGCCACTGTGCTGCCCACCTGTTATTTGTCTCTCCATGTCCTTCCTACCAAAATGCATCACCGGCACTTCTCCGCATTGAACTTCATCTGCCACCTTCTGCCCACATCACCAACTTGTCTATGTTGTTTGGAAGTTCCACACTGTCCTCTTCACAGTTTACAATATGTCCAAGTTTTGTGACATCCGCAAACTTTGAAAATGTCCCCTGGACACCAAGATCGAGATCACTAATATACACCGGGAAAAGCAAGCATACTGACCCCAGGGGAAAACCACTCCAAACCTTCCTCCAGCCCGAAAAACATCCTTAACCATTACTCTCTGCTTCCCATTATTCCGTCAATTCCGGATCCAGTTATAGGAAGGATGTGGATGCTTCGGAGAGGGTACAGAGGAGATTTACCAGGATGCTGCCTGGACTGGAGGGCATGTCTTTTGAAGAAAGGTTGAGAAAGCGAGGGCTTTTCTCACTGGAGCGAAGAAGGCAGAGAGGTGACTTGATAGAGGTGTACAAGGTGATGAGAGGCTTGGATAGAGTGGATAGCCAGAGACTTTCCCCCAGGGTGGAAATGGCTGTCACGAGGGGCATAATTTTAAGGTGATTGGAGGAAGGTACAGGGGAGATGTCAGAGGTCGGTTCTTTACACAGAGAGTGGTGGGTGTGTGGAATGCACTGCCAACAGAGGTGGTGGAGTCAGAGTCATTAGGGACATTTAGCGACTCTGAGACAAGCACATGGACAGCAGTAAATTGAAGGGGTGTAGGTTAGGTTGATCTTAGATTAGGATAAATGGTCGGCACAACATTGTGGGCCGAAGGGCCTGTACTGTTCTATTGTCTATGTTGCTAATGTCTTGTTTATTCCATGAGGTCCAATTTTGCTGACAAGTCTGTTGTGTGACAGTGCATTGCCCTCTATCTCTCTCAACTCCTTTAAGATACGTTCTCATCTGTCCAAAAATCTCCACTTTGTCCAGTTGGACTCCTGTGAAGTGCCTCGCGATGTTCCTGATGTCTAAGGGACTGAACTGAATGCAAGTTGCTGTTATTGTGAATTGGGTGGTTGTAATGCCCTAAACAACCTGCAGATGGTGGTGATGTTCTTTGTAAAGCACTGTGAGTGCAACACCGCCCCCTGCAGCTGCTGAATGGAATATTGACACGAAAGAGAGAGTGAGAGGTTTGGATTTGCCCTGTGATCTCTGGAATGTCTCACAGCCTGAGTAAACTGCGGTTTGATCCCAAGTGAGAATTTATTTCCCATCCCTAGTTGCCCTTCAGAAGGTGGTGATTAGCTGCTTTCTTGAACCACTGGCCTGTTCCTGTGCTGTACTTTTCTTTGTTCCAGTCCCTGAGGTGTAGGTACACCCACAGTGCTGTTAGGGAGGGAGTTCCAGGATGTTGCCCCAGCGCCAGTGAAGGAACGGCCGATATATTTCCAAGTCAGGATAGTGAGTGACTTGGAGGGGAATCTCCAGGTGGTGGGGTTCCCAGGTATCCGCTGCCCTTGTCCTTCTAGATGGTGGTTGGACATCGAAGTCCCCCACCAAGAGCATATTCTGCACCCTTGCCACCCTCAGTGTTTGCTCCGAGTGGTGTTCAACATGGAGGAGAACTGATTCATCAGCTGATTGTGGCCGGTACGTGGTAATCATGTTTTTAAAAACTCACCACTATTCTTAGAAGCCCCCCTATACCAACAAGGGCCGACATTCTAAATGGTGATCAGGGATTCTCACTCCCCGACTCCGATGCAAGCTTCAGTGGGTGCTATTCAGGTCAAACTATGTTTTCAAGTTATCCCCCCGTATAACCTATACCTTCACCGAAGAATTCATCTACTTACCGCTTAGTAGCATTGATCCTGGGTCCCGCATGGCGAAGTAAGTAAAGTAGACTTTGGAATAACCACTGTTTCAGGTTAAAACTTTTAAGTTATTTTATTATTATATATTTTATTATTATATATTTTGGACACTAAGAGCAATTTATCATGGCCAATCCACCTAACCTGCACATCTTTGGACTGTGGGAGGAAACCGGAGCACCCGGAGGAAACCCACGCGGACACGGGGAGGATGTGCAGACTCCGCACAGACAGTGACCCAAGCCGGAATCGAACCTGGGGCCCTGGTGCTATGAAGCAATTGTGCTAACCACTGTGCTACCATGCTGCCCATTCTCCCCGTGTCTGCGTGGGTTTCGTCCCCACAACCCAATGATGTGCAGGGTAGGTGGATTCCCACGCTAAATTGCCCCTTAATTGGAAAAAATGAATTGGGTACTCTAAATTAAAAAAGACAGCAGCGCACACATGCCCAGGGATTTCCCGACGGTGTGGGACTGTCCACAAAGCGAAAACCATTGGCCGGCTGGCAGGACGGAGAATCCTGCTGCCGGCAGGGGCGCAGTGCGGAGAGCTGCGAGTCGGAGCGGAGATTTAAAAAACACAGGAGCTGCGAGTCGGAGCAGAGATTTAAAAAGAGCGGGAGCTGCGAGTCGGAGCGGAGATTTAAAAATCGCGGGAGCTGCGAGTCGGAGCGGAGATTTAAAAAACACAGGAGCTGCGAGTCGGATCAGAGATTTAAAAAGAGCGGGAGCTGCGAGTCGGAGCGGAGATTTAAAAATCGCGGGAGCTGCGAGTCGGAGCGGAGATTTAAAAATCGCGGGAGCTGCGAGTCGGAGCAGAGATTTAAAAAGCGCGGGAGCTGCGAGCCGGGGCAGAGATTTAAAAAGAGCAGGAGCTGCGAGTCGGAGCGGAGATTTAAAAAGAGCAGGAGCTGCGAGTCGGAGCGGAGATTTAAAAAGCACGGGAGCTGCGAGTCCGAGCGGAGATTTAAAAAGAGCGGGAGCTGCGAGTCGGAGCGGAGATTTAAAAAGAGCGGGAGCTGCGAGTCGGAGCGGAGATTTAAAAAGAGAGGGAGCTGAGAGTCAGAGCGGAGATTTAAAAAGCACGGGAGCTGCGAGTCGGAGCGGAGATTTAAAAAGAGCGGGAGCTGAGAGTCAGAGCGGAGATTTAAAAAGAGCGGGAGCTGCGAGTCGGAGCAGAGATTTAAAAAGAGCGGGAGCTGCGAGTCGGAGCGGAGATTTAAAAAGAGCGGGAGCTGAGAGTCAGAGCGGAGATTTAAAAAGAGCGGGAGCTGCGAGTCGGAGCGGAGATTTAAAAAGCACGGGAGCTGCGAGTCGGAGCCGAGATTTAAAAAGAGCAGGAGCTGCGAGTCGGAGCAGAGATATAAAAAGAGCGGGAGCTGCGAGTCGGAGCGGAGATATAAAAAGAGCGGGAGCTGCGAGTCGGAGCGGAGATTTAAAAAGCGCAGGAGCTGGGAGTCGGAGCAGAGATTTAAAAAGCGCGGGAGCTGCGAGTCGGAGCGGAGATATAAAAAGAGCGGGAGCTGCGAGTCAGAGCGGAGATTTAAAAAGAGCGGGAGCTGCGAGTCGGAGAGGAGATTTAAAAAGCGAGTCGGAGCGGAGATTTAAAAAGCACCGGAGCTGAGGGTCGGAACGGAGATTTAAAAAGAGCGGGAGCTGCGAGTCGGAGCGGAGATTTAAAAAGAGCGGGAGCTGCGAGTCGGAGCGGAGATTTAAAAAGCGCGGGAGCTGCGAATCGGAGCGGAGATTTAAAGAGAGCGGGAGCTGCGAGTCGGAGCGGAGATTTAAAAAACGCGGGATCTGCGAGTCGGAGCGGAGATTTAAAAAGAGCCGGAGCTGCGAGTCGGAGCGGAGATTTAAAAAGAGCGGGAGCTGCGAGTCGGAGCGGAGATTTAAAACGAGCGGGAGCTGCGAGTCGGAGCAGAGATTTAAAAAGAGCCGGAGCTGCGAGTCGGAGCGTAGATTTAAAAAGAGCGGGAGCTGCGAGTCGGAGCGGAGATTTAAAAAGAGCGGGAGCTGCGAGTCGGAGCAGAGATTTATAAAGAGCGGGAGCTGCGAGTCGGAGCGGAGATTTAAAAAGAGCGGGAGCTGCGAGTCGGAGTGGAGATTTAAAAAGAGCGGGAGCTGCGAGTCGGAGCAGAGATTTATAAAGAGCGGGAGCTGCGAGTCGGAGCGGAGATTTAAAAAGCGCGGGAGCTGCGAGTCGGAGCGGAGATTTAAAAAGAGCGGGAGCTGAGAGTCGGAGCGGAGATTTAAAAAGAGCGGGAGCTGCGAGTCGGAGCGGAGATTTAAAAAGAGCGGGAGCTGCGAGTCGGAGCAGAGATTTATAAAGAGCGGGAGCTGCGAGTCGGAGCGGAGATTTAAAAAGCGCGGGAGCTGCGAGTTGGAGCGGAGATTTAAAAAGAGCGGGAGCTGCGAGTCGGAGCGGAGATTTAAAAAGAGCAGGAGCTGCGAGTCGGAGCGGAGGTTTAAAAAGAGCAGGAGCTGCGAGTCGGAGCGGAGATTTAAAAAGAGCGGGAGCTGCGAGTCGGAGCAGAGATTTAAAAAGAGCGGGAGCTGCGAGTCGGAGCAGAGATTTATAAAGAGCGGGAGCTGCGAGTCGGAGCGGAGATTTAAAAAGAGCGGGAGCTGCGAGTCGGAGCGGAGATTTAAAAAGAGCGGGAGCTGCGAGTCGGAGCAGAGATTTATAAAAAGCGGGAGCTGCGAGTCGGAGCGGAGATTTAAAAAGCGCGGGAGCTGCGAGTCGGAGCGGAGATTTAAAAAGAGCGGGAGCTGCGAGTCGGAGCGGAGATTTAAAAAGAGCGGGAGCTGCGAGTCGGAGCAGAGATTTATAAAGAGCGGGAGCTGCGAGTCGGAGCGGAGATTTAAAAAGCGCGGGAGCTGCGAGTCGGAGCGGAGATTTAAAAAGAGCGGGAGCTGCGAGTCGGAGCGGAGATTTAAAAAGAGCAGGTGCTGCGAGTCGGAGCGGAGGTTTAAAAAGAGCAGGAGCTGCGAGTCGGAGCGGAGATTTAAAAAGAGCGGGAGCTGCGAGTAGGAGCAGAGATTTAAAAAGCGAGGGAGCTGCGGATCGGAGCGGACATTTAAAAAGAGCGGGAGCTGCGAGTCGGAGCAGAAATTTAAAAAGCGAGTCGGAGCGTAGATTTAAAAAGCGAGTCGGAGCGTAGATTTAAAAAGCACGGGAGCTGCGAGTCGTAGTGGAGATTTAAAAATCGTGGGAGCTGCAGTCGGAGTGGAGATTTAAAAAGAGCGGGAGCTGCGAGTCGGAGCGGAGATTTAAAAATCGTGGGAGCTGTAGTCGGAGCGGAGATTTAAAATGCGCGGGAGCTGCGAGTCGGTGCGGAGAGTTAAAAAGCGCCGGAGCTGAGAGTCGGAGCGGAGATTTAAAAAGCGCGGGAGCTGCGAGTCGGAGCAGAGATTTAAAAAGAGCGGGAGCTGGGAGTCAGAGCGGAGATTTAAAAAGAGCGGGAGCTGCGAGTCAGAGCGGAGATTTAAAAAGGGCGGGAGCTGCGAGTCGGAGCGGAGATTTAAAAAGCGCCGGAGCTGAGAGTCGGAGCGGAGATTTAAAAAGAGCGGGAGCTGGGAGTCGGAGCGGAGATTTAAAAAGCGCCGGAGCTGAGAGTCGGAGCAGAGATTTAAAAAGAGCGGGAGCTGGGAGTCGGAGCGGAGATTTAAAAAGCGCCGGAGCTGAGAGTCGGAGCGGAGATTTAAAAAGAGCGGGAGCTGGGAGTCGGAGCGGAGATTTAAAATGCGCGGGAGCTGCAGTCGGAGCGGAGGTTTAAAAAGAGCGGGAGCTGCGAGTCGGAGCGGAGATTTAAAAAGAGCGGGAGCTGCGAGTCGGAGCGGAGATTTAAAAAGAGCGGGAGCTGCGAGTCAGAGCGGAGATTTAAAAAGCGCGGGAGCTGCGAGTCGGAGCAGAGATTTAAAAAGAGCGGGAGCTGCGAGTCGTAGTGGAGATATAAAAAGAGCGGGAGCTGCGAGACGGAGCAGAGATTTAAAAAGAGCGGGAGCTGCGAGTCGGAGCAGAGATTTAAAAAGCACGGGAGCTGCGAGTCGGCGCGGAGATATAAAAAGAGCGGGAGCTGCGAGTCGGAGCAGAGATTTAAAAAGAGCGGGAGCTGCGAGTCGTAGTGGAGATTTAAAAAGAGCGGGAGCTGCGAGACGGAGCAGCGATTTAAAAAGAGCGGGAGCTGCGAGACGGAGCCGAGATTTAAAAAGAGCGGGAGCTGCGAGTCGGAGCGGAGATTTAAAAAGCACTGGAGCTGCGAGTCGGAGCAGAGATTTAAAAAGAGCAGGAGCTGCGAGTCGGAGCGGAGATTTAAAAAGAGCGGGAGCTGAGAGTCAGAGCGGAGATTTAAAAAGAGCGGGAGCTGCGAGTCGGAGTGGAGATTTAAAAAGCACGGGAGCTGCGAGTCGGAGCCGAGATTTAAAAAGAGCAGGAGCTGCGAGTCGGAGCGGAGATTTAAAAAGCGCAGGAGCTGGGAGTCGGAGCAGAGATTTAAAAAGCGCGGGACCTGCGAGTCGGAGCGGAGATATAAAAAGAGCGGGAGCTGCGAGTCGGAGCGGAGATATAAAAAGAGCGGGAGCTGCGAGTCGGAGCGGAGATTTAAAAAGCACCGGAGCTGAGAGTCGGAGCGGAGATTTAAAAAGAGCGGGAGCTGCGAGTCGGAGCGGAGATTTATAAAGAGCGGGAGCTGCGAATCGGAGCGGAGATTTAAAAAGAGCGGGAGCTGCGAGTCGGAGCGCAGATTTAAAAAGAGCGGGAGCTGCGAGTCGGAGCGGAGATTTAAAAAACGCGGGATCTGCGAGTCGGAGCGGAGATTTAAAAAGAGCCGGAGCTGCGAGTCGGAGCGGAGATTTAAAAAGAGCGGGAGCTGCGAGTCGGAGCGGAGATTTAAAACGAGCGGGAGCTGCGAGTCGGAGCGGAGATTTAAAAAACGCGGGATCTGTGAGTCGGAGCGGAGATTTAAAAAGAGCGGGAGCTGTGAGTCGGAGCGGAGATTTAAAAAGTGCGGGAGCTGCGAGTCGGAGCGGAGATTTAAAAAGAGCGGGAGCTGCGAGTCGGAGTGGAGATTTAAAAAGAGCGGGAGCTGCGAGTCGGAGCGGAGATTTAAAAAGTGCAGGAGCTGCGAGTCGGAGTGGAGATTTAAAAAGCACGGGAGCTGCGATTCGGAGCGGAGATTTAAAAAGAGCGGGAGCTGCGAGTCGGAGCGGAGATTTAAAAAGCGCGGGAGCTGTGAGTCGGAGCGGAGATTTAAAAAGCGCGGGAGCTGCGAGTCGGAGTGGAGATTTAAAAAGAGCGGGAGCTGCGAGTCGGAGCGGAGATTTAAAAAGTGCAGGAGCTGCGAGTCGGAGTGGAGATTTAAAAAGCACGGGAGCTGCGATTCGGAGCGGAGATTTAAAAAGAGCCGGAGCCGCGAGTCGGAGCGCAGATTTAAAAAGAGCAGGAGCTGCGAGTCGGAGCGGAGATTTTAAAAGAGCCGGAGCTGCGAGTCGGAGCAGAGATTTATAAAGAGCCGGAGCTGCGAGTCGGAGCGGAGATTTAAAAAGAGCAGGAGCTGCGAGTCGGAGCGCAGATTTAAAAAGAGCAGGAGCTGCGAGTCGGAGCGGAGATTTTAAAAGAGCCGGAGCTGCGAGTCGGAGCAGAGATTTATAAAGAGCCGGAGCTGCGAGTCGGAGCGGAGATTTAAAAAGAGCAGGAGCTGCGAGTCGGAGCGCAGATTTAAAAAGAGCAGGAGCTGCGAGTCGGAGCAGAGATTTAAAAAGCGAGGGAGCTGCGAGTCGGAGCGGAGATTTAAAAAGAGCGGGAGCTGCGAGTCGGAGCGCAGATTTAAAAAGAGCAGGAGCTGCGAGTCGGAGCAGAGATTTAAAAAGCGAGGGAGCTGTGAGTCGGAGCGGAGATTTAAAAAGTGCAGGAGCTGCGAGTCGGAGTGGAGATTTAAAAAGAGCGGGAGCTGCGAGTCGGAGCGGAGATTTAAAAAGTGCAGGAGCTGCGAGTCGGAGTGGAGATTTAAAAAGCACGGGAGCTGCGATTCGGAGCGGAGATTTAAAAAGAGCGGGAGCTGCGAGTCGGAGCGGAGATTTAAAACGAGCGGGAGCTGCGAGTCGGAGCAGAGATTTAAAAAGAGCCGGAGCCGCGAGTCGGAGCGCAGATTTAAAAAGAGCAGGAGCTGCGAGTCGGAGCGGAGATTTTAAAAGAGCCGGAGCTGCGAGTCGGAGCAGAGATTTATAAAGAGCCGGAGCTGCGAGTCGGAGCGGAGATTTAAAAAGAGCAGGAGCTGCGAGTCGGAGCGCAGATTTAAAAAGAGCAGGAGCTGCGAGTCGGAGCAGAGATTTAAAAAGCGAGGGAGCTGCGAGTCGGAGCGGAGATTTAAAAAGAGCGGGAGCTGCGAGTCGGAGCGGAGATTTAAAAAGAGCGGGAGCTCCGAGTCGGAGCAGATTTTAAAAAGCGAGGGAGCTGCGAGTCGGAGCGGACATTTAAAAAGAGCGGGAGCTGCGAGTCGGAGCAGAAATTTAAAAGGCGAGTCGGAGCGTAGATTTAAAAAGCGAGTCGGAGCGTAGATTTAAAAAGCACGGGAGCTGCGAGTCGTAGTGGAGATTAAAAAATCATGGGAGCTGCAGTCGGAGTGGAGATTTAAAAAGAGCGGGAGCTGCGAGTCGGAGCGGAGATTTAAAACGAGCGGGAGCTGCGAGTCGGAGCAGAGATTTAAAAAGAGCCGGAGCTGCGAGTCGGAGCGTAGATTTAAAAAGAGCGGGAGCTGCGAGTCGGAGCGGAGATTTAAAAAGAGCGGGAGCTGCGAGTCGGAGCAGAGATTTATAAAGAGCGGGAGCTGCGAGTCGGAGCGGAGATTTAAAAAGAGCCGGAGCTGCGAGTCGGAGTGGAGATTTAAAAAGAGCGGGAGCTGCGAGTCGGAGCAGAGATTTATAAAGAGCGGGAGCTGCGAGTCGCAGCGGAGATTTAAAAAGCGCGGGAGCTGCGAGTCGGAGCGGAGATTTAAAAAGAGCGGGAGCTGAGAGTCGGAGCGGAGATTTAAAAAGAGCGGGAGCTGCGAGTCGGAGCGGAGATTTAAAAAGAGCGGGAGCTGCGAGTCGGAGCAGAGATTTATAAAGAGCGGGAGCTGCGAGTCGGAGCGGAGATTTAAAAAGCGCGGGAGCTGCGAGTCGGAGCGGAGATTTAAAAAGAGCGGGAGCTGCGAGTCGGAGCGGAGATTTAAAAAGAGCATGAGCTGCGAGTCGGAGCGGAGGTTTAAAAAGAGCAGGAGCTGCGAGTCGGAGCCGAGATTTAAAAAGAGCGGGAGCTGCGAGTCGGAGCAGAGATTTAAAAAGAGCGGGAGCTGCGAGTCGGAGCAGAGATTTAAAAAGAGCAGGAGCTGCGAGTCGGAGCGGAGATTTAAAAAGAGCGGGAGCTGAGAGTCAGAGCGGAGATTTAAAAAGAGCGGGAGCTGCGAGTCGGAGTGGAGAATTAAAAAGCACGGGAGCTGCGAGTCGGAGCCGAGATTTAAAAAGAGCAGGAGCTGCGAGTCGGAGCGGAGAGTTAAAAAGCGCAGGAGCTGGGAGTCGGAGCAGAGATTTAAAAAGCGCGGGACCTGCGAGTCGGAGCGGAGATATAAAAAGAGCGGGAGCTGCGAGTCGGAGCGGAGATATAAAAAGAGCGGGAGCTGCGAGTCGGAGCGGAGATTTAAAAAGCACCGGAGCTGAGAGTCGGAGCGGAGATTTTAAAAGAGCCGGAGCTGCGAGTCGGAGCAGAGATTTATAAAGAGCCGGAGCTGCGAGTCGGAGCGGAGATTTAAAAAGAGCAGGAGCTGCGAGTCGGAGCGCAGATTTAAAAAGAGCAGGAGCTGCGAGTCGGAGCAGAGATTTAAAAAGCGAGGGAGCTGCGAGTCGGAGCGGAGATTTAAAAAGAGCGGGAGCTGCGAGTCGGAGCGGAGATTTAAAAAGAGCGGGAGCTCCGAGTCGGAGCAGATTTTAAAAAGCGAGGGAGCTGCGAGTCGGAGCGGACATTTAAAAAGAGCGGGAGCTGCGAGTCGGAGCAGAAATTTAAAAGGCGAGTCGGAGCGTAGATTTAAAAAGCGAGTCGGAGCGTAGATTTAAAAAGCACGGGAGCTGCGAGTCGTAGTGGAGATTAAAAAATCATGGGAGCTGCAGTCGGAGTGGAGATTTAAAAAGAGCGGGAGCTGCGAGTCGGAGCGGAGATTTAAAACGAGCGGGAGCTGCGAGTCGGAGCAGAGATTTAAAAAGAGCCGGAGCTGCGAGTCGGAGCGTAGATTTAAAAAGAGCGGGAGCTGCGAGTCGGAGCGGAGATTTAAAAAGAGCGGGAGCTGCGAGTCGGAGCAGAGATTTATAAAGAGCGGGAGCTGCGAGTCGGAGCGGAGATTTAAAAAGAGCCGGAGCTGCGAGTCGGAGTGGAGATTTAAAAAGAGCGGGAGCTGCGAGTCGGAGCAGAGATTTATAAAGAGCGGGAGCTGCGAGTCGCAGCGGAGATTTAAAAAGCGCGGGAGCTGCGAGTCGGAGCGGAGATTTAAAAAGAGCGGGAGCTGAGAGTCGGAGCGGAGATTTAAAAAGAGCGGGAGCTGCGAGTCGGAGCGGAGATTTAAAAAGAGCGGGAGCTGCGAGTCGGAGCAGAGATTTATAAAGAGCGGGAGCTGCGAGTCGGAGCGGAGATTTAAAAAGAGCCGGAGCTGCGAGTCGGAGTGGAGATTTAAAAAGAGCGGGAGCTGCGAGTCGGAGCAGAGATTTATAAAGAGCGGGAGCTGCGAGTCGCAGCGGAGATTTAAAAAGCGCGGGAGCTGCGAGTCGGAGCGGAGATTTAAAAAGAGCGGGAGCTGAGAGTCGGAGCGGAGATTTAAAAAGAGCGGGAGCTGCGAGTCGGAGCGGAGATTTAAAAAGAGCGGGAGCTGCGAGTCGGAGCAGAGATTTATAAAGAGCGGGAGCTGCGAGTCGGAGCGGAGATTTAAAAAGCGCGGGAGCTGCGAGTCGGAGCGGAGATTTAAAAAGAGCGGGAGCTGCGAGTCGGAGCGGAGATTTAAAAAGAGCATGAGCTGCGAGTCGGAGCGGAGGTTTAAAAAGAGCAGGAGCTGCGAGTCGGAGCCGAGATTTAAAAAGAGCGGGAGCTGCGAGTCGGAGCAGAGATTTAAAAAGAGCGGGAGCTGCGAGTCGGAGCAGAGATTTAAAAAGAGCAGGAGCTGCGAGTCGGAGCGGAGATTTAAAAAGAGCGGGAGCTGAGAGTCAGAGCGGAGATTTAAAAAGAGCGGGAGCTGCGAGTCGGAGTGGAGAATTAAAAAGCACGGGAGCTGCGAGTCGGAGCCGAGATTTAAAAAGAGCAGGAGCTGCGAGTCGGAGCGGAGAGTTAAAAAGCGCAGGAGCTGGGAGTCGGAGCAGAGATTTAAAAAGCGCGGGACCTGCGAGTCGGAGCGGAGATATAAAAAGAGCGGGAGCTGCGAGTCGGAGCGGAGATATAAAAAGAGCGGGAGCTGCGAGTCGGAGCGGAGATTTAAAAAGCACCGGAGCTGAGAGTCGGAGCGGAGATTTAAAAAGAGCGGGAGCTGCGAGTCGGAGCGGAGATTTATAAAGAGCGGGAGCTGCGAATCGGAGCGGAGATTTAAAAAGAGCGGGAGCTGCGAGTCGGAGCGCAGATTTAAAAAGAGCGGGAGCTGCGAGTAGGAGCGGAGATTTAAAAAACGCGGGATCTGCGAGTCGGAGCGGAGATTTAAAAAGAGCCGGAGCTGCGAGTCGGAGCGGAGATTTAAAAAGAGCGGGAGCTGCGAGTCGGAGCGGAGATTTAAAACGAGCGGGAGCTGCGAGTCGGAGCGGAGATTTAAAAAACGCGGGATCTGTGAGTCGGAGCGGAGATTTAAAAAGAGCGGGAGCTGTGAGTCGGAGCGGAGATTTAAAAAGTGCAGGAGCTGCGAGTCGGAGTGGAGATTTAAAAAGAGCGGGAGCTGCGAGTCGGAGCGGAGATTTAAAAAGTGCAGGAGCTGCGAGTCGGAGTGGAGATTTAAAAAGCACGGGAGCTGCGATTCGGAGCGGAGATTTAAAAAGAGCGGGAGCTGCGAGTCGGAGCGGAGATTTAAAACGAGCGGGAGCTGCGAGTCGGAGCAGAGATTTAAAAAGAGCCGGAGCCGCGAGTCGGAGCGCAGATTTAAAAAGAGCAGGAGCTGCGAGTCGGAGCGGAGATTTTAAAAGAGCCGGAGCTGCGAGTCGGAGCAGAGATTTATAAAGAGCCGGAGCTGCGAGTCGGAGCGGAGATTTAAAAAGAGCAGGAGCTGCGAGTCGGAGCGCAGATTTAAAAAGAGCAGGAGCTGCGAGTCGGAGCAGAGATTTAAAAAGCGAGGGAGCTGCGAGTCGGAGCGGAGATTTAAAAAGAGCGGGAGCTGCGAGTCGGAGCGCAGATTTAAAAAGAGCAGGAGCTGCGAGTCGGAGCAGAGATTTAAAAAGCGAGGGAGCTGTGAGTCGGAGCGGAGATTTAAAAAGTGCAGGAGCTGCGAGTCGGAGTGGAGATTTAAAAAGCACGGGAGCTGCGATTCGGAGCGGAGATTTAAAAAGAGCGGGAGCTGCGAGTCGGAGCGGAGATTTAAAACGAGCGGGAGCTGCGAGTCGGAGCAGAGATTTAAAAAGAGCCGGAGCCGCGAGTCGGAGCGCAGATTTAAAAAGAGCAGGAGCTGCGAGTCGGAGCGGAGATTTTAAAAGAGCCGGAGCTGCGAGTCGGAGCAGAGATTTATAAAGAGCCGGAGCTGCGAGTCGGAGCGGAGATTTAAAAAGAGCAGGAGCTGCGAGTCGGAGCGCAGATTTAAAAAGAGCAGGAGCTGCGAGTCGGAGCAGAGATTTAAAAAGCGAGGGAGCTGCGAGTCGGAGCGAAGATTTAAAAAGAGCGGGAGCTGCGAGTCGGAGCGGAGTTTTAAAAAGAGCGGGAGCTCCGAGTCGGAGCAGATTTTAAAAAGCGAGGGAGCTGCGAGTCGGAGCGGACATTTAAAAAGAGCGGGAGCTGCGAGTCGGAGCAGAAATTTAAAAAGCGAGTCGGAGCGTAGATTTAAAAAGCGAGTCGGAGCGTAGATTTAAAAAGCACGGGAGCTGCGAGTCGTAGTGGAGATTAAAAAATCATGGGAGCTGCAGTCGGAGTGGAGATTTAAAAAGAGCGGGAGCTGCGAGTCGGAGCGGAGATTTAAAACGAGCGGGAGCTGCGAGTCGGAGCAGAGATTTAAAAAGAGCCGGAGCTGCGAGTCGGAGCGTAGATTTAAAAAGAGCGGGAGCTGCGAGTCGGAGCGGAGATTTAAAAAGAGCGGGAGCTGCGAGTCGGAGCAGAGATTTATAAAGAGCGGGAGCTGCGAGTCGGAGCGGAGATTTAAAAAGAGCGGGAGCTGCGAGTCGGAGTGGAGATTTAAAAAGAGCGGGAGCTGCGAGTCGGAGCAGAGATTTATAAAGAGCGGGAGCTGCGAGTCGGAGCGGAGATTTAAAAAGCGCGGGAGCTGCGAGTCGGAGCGGAGATTTAAAAAGAGCGGGAGCTGAGAGTCGGAGCGGAGATTTAAAAAGAGCGGGAGCTGCGAGTCGGAGCGGAGATTTAAAAAGAGCGGGAGCTGCGAGTCGGAGCAGAGATTTATAAAGAGCGGGAGCTGCGAGTCGGAGCGGAGATTTAAAAAGCGCGGGAGCTGCGAGTCGGAGCGGAGATTTAAAAAGAGCGGGAGCTGCGAGTCGGAGCGGAGATTTAAAAAGAGCATGAGCTGCGAGTCGGAGCGGAGGTTTAAAAAGAGCAGGAGCTGCGAGTCGGAGCGGAGATTTAAAAAGAGCGGGAGCTGCGAGTCGGAGCAGAGATTTAAAAAGAGCTGGAGCTGCGAGTCGGAGCAGAGATTTATAAAGAGCGGTAGCTGCGAGTCGGAGCGGAGATTTAAAAAGAGCGGGAGCTGCGAGTCGGAGCGGAGATTTAAAAAGAGCGGGAGCTGCGAGTCGGAGCAGAGATTTATAAAGAGCGGGAGCTGCGAGTCGGAGCGGAGATTTAAAAAGCGCGGGAGCTGCGAGTCGGAGCGGAGATTTAAAAAGAGCGGGAGCTGCGAGTCGGAGCGGAGATTTAAAAAGAGCGGGAGCTGCGAGTCGGAGCAGAGATTTATAAAGAGCGGGAGCTGCGAGTCGGAGCGGAGATTTAAAAAGCGCGGGAGCTGCGAGTCGGAGCGGAGATTTAAAAAGAGCAGGTGCTGCGAGTCGGAGCGGAGGTTTAAAAAGAGCAGGAGCTGCGAGTCTGAGCGGAGATTTAAAAAGAGCGGGATCTGCGAGTAGGAGCAGAGATTTAAAAAGCGAGGGAGCTGCGGATCGGAGCGGACATTTAAAAAGAGCGGGAGCTGCGAGTCGGAGCAGAAATTTAAAAAGCGAGTCGGAGCGTAGATTTAAAAAGCGAGTCGGAGCGTAGATTTAAAAAGCACGGGAGCTGCGAGTCGTAGTGGAGATTTAAAAATCGTGGGAGCTGCAGTCGGAGTGGAGATTTAAAAAGAGCGGGAGCTGCGAGTCGGAGCGGAGATTTAAAAATCATGGGAGCTGTAGTCGGAGCGGAGATTTAAAATGCGCGGGAGCTGCGAGTCGGTGCGGAGAGTTAAAAAGCGCCGGAGCTGAGAGTCGGAGCGGAGATTTAAAAAGAGCGGGAGCTGCGAGTCAGAGCGGAGATTTAAAAAGGGCGGGAGCTGCGAGTCGGAGCGGAGATTTAAAAAGCGCCGGAGCTGAGAGTCGGAGCGGAGATTTAAAAAGCGGCGGAGCTGAGAGTCGGAGCAGAGATTTAAAAAGAGCGCGAGCTGGGAGTCGGAGCGGAGATTTAAAAAGCGCCGGAGCTGAGAGTCGGAGCGGGGATTTAAAAAGAGCGGGAGCTGGGAGTCGGAGCGGAGATTTAAAATGCGCGGGAGCTGCAGTCGGAGCGGAGGTTTAAAAAGAGCGGGAGCTGCGAGTCGGAGCGGAGATTTAAAAAGAGCGGGAGCTGCGAGTCGGAGCGGAGATTTAAAAAGAGCGGGAGCTGCGAGTCAGAGCGGAGATTTAAAAAGCGCGGGAGCTGCGAGTCGGAGCAGAGATTTAAAAAGAGCGGGAGCTGCGAGTCGTAGTGGAGATATAAAAAGAGCGGGAGCTGCGAGACGGAGCAGAGATTTAAAAAGAGCGGGAGCTGCGAGACGGAGCCGAGATTTAAAAAGAGCGGGAGCTGCGAGTCGGAGCGGAGATTTAAAAAGCACGGGAGCTGCGAGTCGGAGCAGAGATTTAAAAAGAGCAGGAGCTGCGAGTCGGAGCGGAGATTTAAAAAGAGCGGGAGCTGAGAGTCAGAGCGGAGATTTAAAAAGAGCGGGAGCTGCGAGTCGGAGCGGAGATTTAAAAAGCACGGGAGCTGCGAGTCGGAGCCGAGATTTAAAAAGAGCAGGAGCTGCGAGTCGGAGCGGAGATTTAAAAAGCGCAGGAGCTGGGAGTCGGAGCAGAGATTTAAAAAGCGCGGGACCTGCGAGTCGGAGCAGAGATATAAAAAGAGCGGGAGCTGCGAGTCGGAGCGGAGATATAAAAAGAGCGGGAGCTGCGAGTCGGAGCGGAGATTTAAAAAGCACCGGAGCTGAGAGTCGGAGTGGAGATTTAAAAAGAGCGGGAGCTGCGAGTCGGAGCGGAGATTTATAAAGAGCGGGAGCTGCGAATCGGAGCGGAGATTTAAAAAGAGCGGGAGCTGCGAGTCGGAGCGCAGATTTAAAAAGCGCGGGAGCTGCGAGTCGGAGCGGAGATTTAAAAAACGCGGGATCTGCGAGTCGGAGCGGAGATTTAAAAAGAGCCGGAGCTGCGAGTCGGAGCGGAGATTTAAAAAGAGCGGGAGCTGCGAGTCGGAACGGAGATTTAAAACGAGCGGGAGCTGCGAGTCGGAGCGGAGATTTAAAAAACGCGGGATCTGTGAGTCGGAGCGGAGATTTAAAAAGAGCGGGAGCTGTGAGTCGGAGCGGAGATTTAAAAAGTGCAGGAGCTGCGAGTCGGAGTGGAGATTTAAAAAGAGCGGGAGCTGCGAGTCGGAGCGGAGATTTAAAAAGTGCAGGAGCTGCGAGTCGGAGTGGAGATTTAAAAAGCACGGGAGCTGCGATTCGGAGCGGAGATTTAAAAAGAGCGGGAGCTGCGAGTCGGAGCGGAGATTTAAAACGAGCGGGAGCTGCGAGTCGGAGCAGAGATTTAAAAAGAGCCGGAGCCGCGAGTCGGAGCGCAGATTTAAAAAGAGCAGGAGCTGCGAGTCGGAGCGGAGATTTTGAAAGAGCCGGAGCTGCGAGTCGGAGCAGAGATTTATAAAGAGCCGGAGCTGCGAGTCGGAGCGGAGATTTAAAAAGAGCAGGAGCTGCGAGTCGGAGCGCAGATTTAAAAAGAGCAGGAGCTGCGAGTCGGAGCGGAGATTTAAAAAGAGCGGGACCTCCGAGTCGGAGCAGATTTTAAAAAGCGAGGGAGCTGCGAGTCGGAGCGGACATTTAAAAAGAGCGGGAGCTGCGAGTCGGAGCAGAAATTTAAAAAGCGAGTCGGAGCGTAGATTTAAAAAGCGAGTCGGAGCGTAGATTTAAAAAGCACGGGAGCTGCGAGTCGTAGTGGAGATTAAAAAATCATGGGAGCTGCAGTCGGAGTGGAGATTTAAAAAGAGCGGGAGCTGCGAGTCGGAGCGGAGATTTAAAAATCGTGGGAGCTGCGAGTCGAGCGGTGATTTAAAAAGAGCAAGAGCTGCAGTCGGAGCGGAGATTTAAAAAGAGCGGGAGCTGCGAGTCGGAGCGGAGATTTAAAAAGAGCGGGAGCTGCGAGTCGGAGCGGAGATTTAAAAAGAGCGGGAGCTCCGAGTCGGAGCAGAGATTTAAAATGCGCGGGAGCTGCGAGTCCGAGCGGAGATTTAAAAAGCGTGGGAGCTGCGAGTCGGAGCGGAGATTTAAAAAGAGCAGGAGCTGCGAGTCGGACGGAGATTTAAAAAGCGCAGGAGCTGAGAGTCGGAGCAGAGATTTAAAAAGAGCGGGAGCTGCGAGTCGGAGCGGAGATTTAAAAAGCACCGGAGCTGCGAGTCGGAGAGGAGATTTAAAAAGCGAGGGAGCTGCGAGTCGGAGCGGACATTTTAAAAGAGCGGGAGCTGCGAGTCGGAGCAGAGATTTAAAAAGCGAGTCGGAGCGTAGATTTAAAAAGCGAGTCGGAGCGTAGATTTAAAAAGCACGGGAGCTGCGAGTCGTAGTGGAGATTTAAAACTCGTGGGAGCAGCAGTCGGAGCGGAGATTTAAAAAGAGCGGGAGCTGCGAGTCGGAGCAGAGATTTAAAAAGAGCCGGAACTGCGAGTCGGAGCGCAGATTTAAAAAGAGCAGGAGCTGCGAGTCGGAGCGGAGATTTAAAAAGAGCGGGAGCTGCGAGTCGGAGCGCAGATTTAAAAAGAGCAGGAGCTGCGAGTCGGAGCGGAGATTTAAAAAGAGCGGGAGCTGCGAGTCGGAGAGGAGATTTAAAAAGAGCGGGAGCTGCGAGTCGGAGCAGAGATTTATAAAGAGCGGGAACTGCGAGTCGGAGCGGAGATTTAAAAAGCGAGGGAGCTGCGAGTCGGAGCGGACATTTAAAAAGAGCGGGAGCTGCGAGTCGGAGCGGAGATTTAAAAGGAGCGGGAGCTGCGAGTCGGAGCAGAGATTTAAAAAGCGCGGGAGCTGCGAGCCAGAGCGGAGATTTGAAAGGAGTGGGAGCTGCGAGTCGGAGTGGAGATTTAAAAAGCGCGGGAGCTGCGAGTCGGCGCGGAGATTTAAAAAGCGCGGGAGCTGCGAGTCGGAGCGGAGATTTAAAAAGAGCGGGAGCTGCGAGCCAGAGCGGAGATTTAAAAGGAGCGGGAGCCGCGAGTTGGAGCGGAGATTTAAAATGCGCGGGAGCTGCGAGTCGGAGCGGAGATTTAAAAAGATCGCGGCCTAGTTTTGGGAGCCGTTTTGAGGAGGAGGAGCAGTCTCTGTCAGGGAGAGAACCTGAGAACATCTGAGACCCTCAGAAGTTAAGTAAGTGATTTTTACTCTTACTTTTATTACCTTTTCAAATTGTGTGTGTCGGGGGGAAACTGAAGTGACATCACAGAAAAGCTGAGACCTGAGTGGCTGGTTGGGAATCTACACTAAATTAAAAAAATTAAGCATTGGTAACTAATTAAACATAATTACTTAATTATAATTTAGAGGGTTATCTAAGCCAGAGATCGGAGAGTACTATATTTAGCTTTCACATTTATAGTAGAAATCTAGTGCTAGGAAACAGATAGTAAACAGTAACATAAAATTTAAAAAAAAAACTTTTAATTTTAATTTACTAATTAATTGATGCAATGTCAGTTAGAGGGGTGCAGTGCTCTGACTGTGAGATGTGGCAGGTCCAGGAGGCTTCCAGCGTCCCGGATGGCTTCATCTGCAGCAAGTGCACCCAACTGGAGCTCCTCACAGACCGCATGGTTCGGTTGGAGCAGCAATTGGATGCACTTAGGTGGCGGAAAGCAGGCAGAGAAATGGGTGACCACCAGAAAGGGCAGGCAGTCAGTGCAGGAATCCCCTGTGGTTGTCCCCCTCTCGAACAGGTATACCCCTTTGGATACTGTCAGGGGGAATAGCCTATCAAGGGAAAACAGCAGCAGTCAGAGCAGTGGCACCACGGCTGGCTCTGATGTTCAGAAGGGAGTGTCAAAGCGCAGAAGAGCAATAGTAATAGGGGACTCTATAGTCAGGGGCACAGATAGGCGCTTCTGTGGACATGAAAGAGACTCCAGGATGGTATGTTGCCTCCCTGATGCCAGGGTCCAGGATGTCTCCGAACGGGTAGAGGGAATCCTGAAGGGGAAGGGTAAACAGGCAGAGGTCATTGTACATATTGATACTAACGACATAGGCAGGAAGGGGCATGAGGTCCTGCAGCAGGAGTTCAGGGAGCTAGGCAGAAAGTTAAAAGACAGTACCTCTAGGGATGTAATCTCGGGATTACTCCCTGTGCCACGTGCCAGTGAGGCTAGAAATAGGAAGATAGAGCAGCTAAACACGTGGCTAAACAGCTGGTGTAGGAGGGAGGGTTTCCGTTATCTGGACCACTGGGAGCTCTTCCGGGGCAGGTGTGACCTATATAAGAAGGACGAGTTGCATCTAAACTGGAGAGGCATAAATATCCTGGCCGCGAGGTTTGCTAGTGTCACACGGGAGGGTTTAAACTAGTATGGCAGGGGGGTGGGCACGGGAGCAATAGGTCAGAAGGTGAGAGCATTGAGGGAGAACTAGGGAATAGGGACAGTGTGGCTCTGAGGCAGAGCAGACAGGCAGACGTTGCTGAACACAGTGGGTCTGGTGGCCTGAAGTGCATATGTTTTAATACAAGAAGTATTACGGGTAAGGCAGATGAACTTAGAGCTTGGATTAGTCCTTGGAACTATGATGTTGTTTCCATTACAGAGACCTGGCTGAGGGAAGGGCAGGATTGGCAGCTAAACATTCCAGGATTTAGATGTTTCAGGTGGGATAGAGGGGGGTGTAAAAGGGGTGGCGGAGTTGCGCTCCTGGTTAGGGAGAATATCACAGCTGTACTGCGGGAGGACACCTCAGAGGGCAGTGAGGATATATGGGTAGAGATCAGGAATAAGAAGGGTGCAGTCACAATGTTGGGGGTTTACTACAGGCCTCCCAACAGCCAGCGGGAGATAGAGGAGCAGATAGGTAGACAGATTTTGGAAAAGAGTAAAAACAACAGGGTTGTGGTGATGGGAGACTTCAACTTCCCCAATATTGAATGGGATTCACTTAGTGCCAGGGGCTTAGACGGGGCAGAGTTTGTAAGGAGCATCCAGGAGGGCTTCTTAAAACAATATGTGGACAGTCCAACTAGGGAAGGGGCGGTACTGGACCTGGTATTGGGGAATGAGCCCGGCCAGGTGGTAGAAGTTTCAGTAGGGGAGCATTTCGGGAACAGTGACCACAATTCAGTAAGTTTTAAAGTACTGGTGGACAAGGATAAGAGTGGTCCTAGGATGAATGTGCTAAATTGGGGGAAGGCTAATTATAACAATATTAGGCGGGAACTGAAGAACCTAGATTGGGGGCGGATGTTTGAGGACAAATCAACATCTACATGTGGGAGGTTTTCAAGTGTCAGTTGAAAGGAATTCAGGACCGGCATGTTCCTGTGAGGAAGAAGGATAAATACGGCAATTTTCGGGAACCTTGGATAACGAGAGATATTGTAGGCCTCGTCAAAAAGAAAAAGGAGGCATTTGTCAGGGCTAAATGGCTGCGAACAGACGAAGCATGTGTGGAATATAAGGAAAGTAGGAAGGAACTTAAGCAAGGAGTCAGGAGGGCTAGAAGGGGTCACGAAAAGTCATTGGCAAATAGGGTTAAGGAAAATCCCAAGGCTTTTTACACGTACATAAAAAGCAAGAGGGTAGCCAGGGAAAGGGTTGGCCCACTGAAGGATAGGCAAGAGAATCTATGTGTGGAGCCAGAGGAAATGGGCGAGGTACTAAATGAATACTTTGCATCAGTATTCACCAAAGAGAAGGAATTGGTAGATGTTGAGTCTGGAGAAGGGTGTGTAGATAGCCTGGGTCACATTGAGATCCAAAAAGACGAGGTGTTGGGTGTCTTAAAAAATATTAAGGTAGATAAGTCCCCAGGGCCTGATGGGATCTACCCCACAATACTGAAGGAGGCTGGAGAGGAAATTGCTGAGGCCTTGACAGAAATCTTTGGATCCTCACTGTCTTCAGGGGATGTCCCGGAGGACTGGAGAATAGCCAATGTTGTTCCTCTGTTTAAGAAGGGTAGCAAGGATAATCCAGGGAACTGCAGGTCAGTGAGCCTTACTTCAGTGGTAGGGAAATTACTGGAGAGAATTCTTCGAGACAGGATCTACTCCCATTTGGAAGCAAATGGACATATTAGTGAGAGGCAGCATGGTTTTGTGAAGGGGAGGTCGTGTCTCACTAACTTGAGAGAGTTTTTCGATGAGGTCATAAAGATGATTGATGCAGGTAGGGCAGTGGATGTTATCTATATGGACTTCAGTAAGGCCTTTGACAAGGTCCCTCATGGTAGACTAGTACAAAAGGTGAAGTCACACGGGATCAGGGGTGAGCTGGCAAGGTGGATACAGAACAGGCTAGGTCATAGAAGGCAGAGAGTAGCAATGGAAGGATGCTTTTCTAATTGGAGGGCTGTGACCAGTGGTGTTCCGCAGGGATCAGTGCTGGGACCTTTGCTGTTTGTAGTATATATAAATGATTTGGAGGAAAATGTAACTGGTCTGATTAGTAAGTTTGCAGACGACACAAATGTTGGTGGAATTGCGGATAGCAATGAGGACTGTCAGAGGATACAGCAGGATTTAGATTGTTTGGAGACTTGGGCGGAGAGATGGCAGATGGAGTTTAATCCGGACAAATGTAAGGTAATGCATTTTGGAAGGTTTAATGCAGGTAGTGAATATACAGTGAATGGTAGAACCCTCAAGAGTATTGAAAGTCAGAGAGATCGAGGAGTACAGGTCCACAGGTCACTGAAAGGGGCAACACAGGTGGAGAAGGTAGTCAAGAAGGCATACGGCATTCTTGTCTTCATTGGCCGGGACATTGAGTGTAAGAATTGGCAAGTCATGTTGCAGCTGTATAGAACCTTAGTTAGGCCACACTTGGAGTTTAGTGTTCAATTCTGGTCGCCACACTACCAGAAGGATGTGGAGGCTTTAGAGAGGGTACAGAAGAGATTTACCAGAATGTTGCCTGGCATGGAGGGCATTAGCTATGAGGAGCGGTTGAATAAACTCGGTTTGTTCTCACTGGATCGACGGAGGTTGAGGGGCGACCTGATAGAGGTCTACAAAATTATGAGGTGCATAGACAGAGTGGATAGTCAGAGGCTTTTCCCCAGGGTAGAGGGGTCAATTACTAGGGGGCATAAGTTTAAGGTGAGAGGGGCAAGGTTTAGAGTAGATGTACGAGGCAAGTCTTTTACACAGAGGGTACTGGGTGCCTGGAACTCGCTACCGGAGGAGGTGGTGGAAGCAGGGACGATAGTGACATTTAAGGGGCATCTTGACAAATACGTGAATCGTATGGGAATAGAGGGATACGGACCCAGGAAGTGTAGAAGATTGTAGTTTAGTCGGGCAGCATGGTCGGCACGGGCTTGGAGGGCCGAAGGGCCTGTTCCTGTGCTGTACGTTTCTTTGTTCTTTGTTCTCTGTAATCCTGCACCATCCATTTCAGATTTCCTCTCCCCCTTGTGTGAGTAAATGTTTCCTGTCGCCACCCGTGGGTGACCTGTCTCGAACTTTCAGATTCTGCCCCTTTGTTCTGGAGGAACCCGTTCCCCCAACTTCCTTCCCCCCCCCCGCTTCTATGACACCAACCCCAAGATCAAGAAGGACATACACGCTCAGTCTTTGGAATCTGTCCACATCATTCAATCCGTCTAGCCCCATGTGAATCTGGCTGCACCGTCTCCAAGGCCTGTAGCTCCTTCCCGTGGAGCGGTCCACAGGACAGATGCCAAATCAGTCAAACATCCAGCTCCAGTCATCGTTCAGTGGTTTCCATGTGTGTATATGTTTGTGTGTGCATGTATGTGCGTTTGTGTCTGTGTATGTTTGTGTGTGCATGTATGTGCGTTTGTGTCTGTGTATGTTTGTGTGTGCATGTATGTGTGTTTGTGTCTGTGTATGTTTGTGTGTGCATGTATGTGCGTTTGTGTCTGTGTATGTTTGTGTGTGCATGCATGTGCGTTTGTGTCTGTGTATGTTTGTGTGTGCATGTATGTGCGTTTGTGTCTGTGTATGTTTGTGTGTGCATGTATGTGCGTTTGTGTCTGTGTATGTTTGTGTGTGCATGTATGTGTGTTTGTGTCTGTGTATGTTTGTGTGTGCATGTATGTGCGTTTGTGTCTGTGTATGTTTGTGTGTGCATGTATGTGCGTTTGTGTCTGTGTATGTTTGTGTGTGCATGTATGTGCGTTTGTGTCTATGTATGTTTGTGTGTGCATGTATGTGCGTTTGTGTCTGTGTATGTTTGTGTGTGCATGTATGTGCGTTTGTGTCTATGTATGTTTGTGTGTGCATGTATGTGTGTTTGTGTCTGTGTATGTTTGTGTGTGCATGTATGTGCGTTTGTGTCTGTGTATGTTTGTGTGTGCATGTATGTGCGTAGCAATGTGGATACAAAATTGGCTGAATATTGAGAAGCAGAGAGTAATGGGCAAGGGATATTTTTCAGGCTGGAGGGTGATTTGTCGTGGTGTACCCCAGGGGTCGGGATTGGGACTCTTGCTTTTCCTGGTGTATATTAATGATCTCGATCTTGCTCTCCAGGGAACAATTTCAAAGTTTGCAGATGATATAAAACTTAGACATATTGTAAACTGTGAAGAAGACAGTGTGGAACTTCCAAACAACAGAGACAGGTTGGTGATGTGGGCAGACAGGTGGCAGATGAAGTTCAATGTGGAGAAGTGTGAGGTGATGCGTTTTGATAGGAAGAACATGGAGACAATATTAAATAAGGGGTAAATTTCCTAAAGGGGTGCAGGAGCAGAGGGACCTGGGTGTAAATGTGCAAGGATCATTGATGGTGGCAGGACAGGTTTTGGTCTTGACCGAAGTTAGGGGGATTCTGGACATCGATTTTCGAGATTCTGTTGGAGATCGTGCGGGTAAGGATGGTGCCGTGTCCATTGGTGGCGAACTTCGGAGTTTTGCAGCTTACATTAACACTGCAATGAAGTTGCAGGACAGGTGGAGAGAGCAGTTAATAAAGCAGACAGTATTCTGGGCTTTATTAATAGGGGCATAGAGTAAAAGAGTGAGGAGGTTAGGCTGAATTTATACAAGACACTAGTTAGCCCTCAGCTGGAATATTGTGCACAGTCCTGGGTACCGCACTATAGGAAGGATGTGAACACATTGGAGAGAGAGCAGAAGAGGTTTCCAAGAATGGTTCATGGATGAGAAACTTCAGTTATGAGGATAGATCGGAGAGGTTGGGACTGTTCTCCTTGGAGAGAAGAAGGCTAAGAGGAGATTTGATAGAGATGTTCAAAATCATGAGGGGTGGGACTTCCAGTGGCGGCCGTGAGCTGATTGGTCACTGAGGTACCCTCAATAACGAGTGTAAACGGTAAAGAAGGCTTTATTAGACTAAGAACTATGCTAGAGCTGAGACATGTGCTGACTGCTGCACAGCCCATGAGGCAGCCCTTTATATACGGCTCACAGATGGGCGGAGCCAGAGGCGGAGTCCCCAGGGTTCCAAGCCCGGTCTTAAAGGGGACATCACCTGACATGATGACAAGGCAGTAAACCGTTCATCACAGTCACACACACGATGGCCCCTGTGTGGAGGCTTTGGTTTGGACCTTTCAGCCCGGTTCATGGGCAGTTTGTTTGTGAAAGGTGCAAAATAAGTGGAGGGAGTCAGTTTCTTCTCCAAAGTGGAATGCCGGCGGGTTCCAACACCTGGTAAAAGTCAAGTAAAGCCTTGGCTCAGGAGGTGATGGATCCGCAGGTCAGAGGAACATGGTAGAGTCGGAAACATCATCGCCGACCCCACTGCCTGTGGAACAGTCCATGGAATTTATCAAGGGGGAGTTAATAATAATAATCTTTATTGTCACAAGTAGGCTTACAGTAACACTGCAATCGGACCCGGGACCCTGGAGCTGTGAAGCAGCTGTACTAACCCGCCGTGCTGCCAGGCACCATCGGCAAGAACGCTGGTACAGGATGTTTGAGGGAGCAGTAGCCCCAATTCGCGGGACTTTGGAATGGGTGAAGAAGCATTTGGAGTCGCAAGGTGCAACGGGAATGCCAGCTATTAGACTAGGTAGGGCGTCACAGCGACCAGGTCGTTCGAGGCAGGGTGGGCGATGCTGGGGAGGCCTGTAAGGTATTGAAGGCAAAGGGTAACGATCAGGAAAATTGGTCCAGGCCTGAGAACGTACGAATCATGGGCCTGCCCGGGGGGGGGGGGGGGGGGGGGGGGGGGGGGGGGGGGGGGGGGGGGGGGGGGGGGGGGGGGGGGGGGGGTGGAGAGGCGGGGGGGCGGTGGAGGAGGGAGCAGAGGAGTGGAGGAGGAACTGGAGGAGGGGGGCTGGGGGCACCGGGTGAATCTGACGTCATCCTATACCAGGGTGAATCTGATTCAGTTTAAGGTGATGCACAGGGCCCTTATCACTCAGGCTTGTACGAGTGGGTTCTTCCCGGAGGCTGAGGACAAATGCGAGAGGTGCGGAGATGGGGCCTGCGAATTATGTTCGTATGTATTGGTCTTGCTCGAAGCTGGGGGGATCAGATGTGCAATGTCGATTCCAGGGCAGACAAGGCGATGGACTAAGTGCTGGGAAATGGGATAAGAATAGTTCGGTGGTTGTTTTGACCGGCGTAGACTCGATGTGCCGTGCTGTGCCGTGCTGTGTGACTCTATGGCTGGACAGAGTTGGGAAGGAGGTTCTTCTCCGTCTCGAGAATGAGAGAGCGCAGATTTAAAGTGATTTGCAAAAGCAGCAAATGTGACGCGAGTGATAGAAAACTTCCTCACACAACAAGTGGCTCGGGTCTGGAATGTTCGCCTGGAAATGTGGTAGAGGCAGTTTGTGTGTTGGTGTCTGTCTGTTTGTGTGTGTGTGTGTTGGTGTCTGTCTGTGTGTGTGTGTTGGTGTCTGTGTGTGTGTGTGTTGGTGTCTGTGTGTGTGTGTGTTAGTGTCTGTGTGTGTGTGTGTGTTTTGGTGTCTGTGTGTGTGTGTTGGTGTATGTGTGTGTGTGTTGGTGTCTGTCTGTGTGTGTGTGTGTGTTAGTGTGTGTGTGTGTGTGTTTTGGTGTCTGTGTGTGTGTTGGTGTCTGTCTGTGTGTGTGTGTGTGTTGGTGTGTGTGTGTGTTGGTGTCTGTCTGTGTGTGTGTTGGTGTCTGTCTGTGTGTGTGGATGTGTGTGTGTGTGTTGGTGTCTGTCTGTGTGTGTGTGTTGGTGTCTGTGTGTGTGTGTGTTGGTGTCTGTGTGTGTGTTGGTGTCTGTGTGTGTGTTGGTGTGTGTGTGTGTGTTGGTGTCTGTCTGTGTGTGTGTTGGTGTCTGTGTGTGTGTTGGTGTCTGTGTGTATGTGTTGGTGTCTGTCTGTCTGTGTGTGTTGGTGTCTGTCTGTGTGTGTGCCTGTGTGTTGGTGTCTGTCTGTGTGTGTGTTGGTGTCTGTGTGTGTGTTGGTGTCTGTGTGTGTGTGTGTGTTGGTGTCTGTGTGTGTGGATGTGTGTGTGTTGGTGTCTGTCTGTGCGTGTGTGTTGGTGTCTGTGTGTGTGTTGGTGTCTGTGTGGGTGTCGGTGTCTGTCTGTGTGTGTGTGTTGGTCTGTGTGTGTGTGTGTGTTGGTGTCTGTCTGTGTGTGAGTGTTGGTGTCTGTGTGTGTGTGTGTTGGTGCCTGTGTGTGTGTGTGTGTTGGTGTCTGTGTGTGTGTTGGTGTCTGTCTGTGTGTGTGTTGGTGTCTGTCTGTGTGTGTGGTTGGTGCGTGTGCGTGTGTTGGTGTCTGTGTGTGTGTGTGTTGGTGTCTGTCTGTGTGTGTGTCTGTGTGTTGGTGTCTGTCTGTGTGTGTGTTGGTGTGTGTGTGTTGGTGTCTGTCTGTGTGTGTGTGTGTGTTGGTGTCTGTCTGTGTGTGTGTTGGTGTCTGTCTGCGTGTGTGTGTGTGTTGGTGTCTGTCTGTGCGTGTGTGTTGGTGTCTGTGTGTGTGTTGGTGTCTGTGTGTGTGTGTGTGTGTTGGTGTCTGTCTGTGTATGTGTGTTGGTCTCTGTCTGTGTGTGTGTGTTGGTGTCTGTCTGTGTGTGTGTTGGTGTCTGTCTGTGTGTGTGTGTGTTGGTGTTTGTCTGTGTGTGTGTTGGTGTCTGTGTGTGTGTTGGTGTCTGTGTGTGTGTGTGTTGGTCTCTGTCTGTGTGTGTGTGTGTTGGTGTCTGTGTGTGTTGGTGTGTTGGTGTCTGTGTGTGTCTGTGTGTGTTGGTGTCTGTCTGTGTGTGTGTGTTGGTCTCTGTCTGTGTGTGTGTGTGTGTTGGTGTCTGTGTGTGTGTGTGTGTTGGTGTCTGTCTGTGTGTGTGTGTTGGTGTCTGTCTGTGCGTGTGTGTTTGTGTGTGTGTTGGTGTCTGTGTGTGTGTGTGTTGGTGTCTGTCTGTGTGTGTGTGTTGGTCTCTGTCTGTGTGTGTGTGTTGGTGTCTGTGTGTGTGTGTGTGTTGGTGTGTTGGTGTCTGTGTGTGTCTGTGTGTGTGTGTGTGTTGGTGTCTGTGTGTGTGTGTTGGTCTCTGCCTGTGTGTGTGTGTTGGTGTCTGTCTGTGTGTGTGTGTGTTGGTGTCTGTCTGTGTCTGTGTGTGTGTGTTGGTCTCTGTCTGTGTGTGTGTGTTGGTGTCTGTCTGTGTGTGTGTGTGTTGGTGTCTGTCTGTGTGTGTGTGTGTGTTGGTGTTTGTCTGTGTGTGTGTTGGTGTCTGTGTGTGTGTTGGTGTCTGTCTGTGTGTGTGTGTTGGTCTCTGTCTGTGTGTGTGTGTGTTGGTGTCTGTGTGTGTTGGTGTGTTGGTGTGTGTGTGTGTGTGTGTTGGTGTCTGTCTGTGTGTGTGTGTGTGTGTGTTGGTGTCTGTCTGTGTGTGTGTGTGTGTGTGTTGGTGTCTGTCTGTGTGTGTGTGTGTTGGTGTGTTGGTGTGAGGAACATACAGAATTGGGGACTGCTACGACGCCCTATCTAGTCAAATAGCTGGCATTCATGGAGAGTTCAACAAGTGGGAGGTGAAGCAGTGTTTGTGGGACTGAGCTCCAGGGGGAGGTGAAGGGGGTTCGATCCAATCATAGATTATCATAGAATTTACAGTGCAGAAGGAGGCCGTTCGGCCCATCGAGTCTGCACCGGCTCTTGGAAAGAGCACCCGACCCAAGGTCAACACCTCCACCCAACACTAAGGGCAATTTTGGACACTAAGGGCAATTTATCATGGCCAATCCACCTAACCTGCACATGTTTGGACTGTGGGAGGAAACCGGAGCACCCGGAGGAAACCCACGCACACACGGGGAGGACGTGCAGACTCCGCACAGGCAGTGACCCAAGCGGGAATCGAACCTGGGACCCAGGAGCTGTGAAGCAATTGTGCTATCCACGATGCTATCGTGTGGCCATCCAACCTTTGACCCTGCTCCTGCTGTGGGGAAGCCAGGCTGAGCTGGGATCGATGTTGTTTCAGATTCACCAGGCAGACCTGAGCGGGAGCGCTCTCCCCTCACGTCCCGGTGATATATGACCATTCACCATCATAAATCCAGCCCTCCACATTACTGAGAACATTTATAGAAAGCACTGGAACTAAATCTCAGGCTGCGGGGCTAACCAGGCCTGGGCGATTACTGTCAGCTCAGGGGTGTATTTATTCTGCTCACTTTGATATTTGGTTTACAGCACTGACTGCGCAGAACCGACACAGGGAGCTCCTTGCTGCCTCCCAGGCTCAATATCTCACTGCAGCTTCATGGCGGGAAATAAAATCCCCAGCAGGTGGTTTCGAAACCCATTGCAGAAATTGGAGCACATTATTCTGGCAAGCTGAGGGTCAGTACTGAGGGGGTGCCGCACTGTCAGAGGGTCAGTACCGAGGGAGTGCTGCACTGTCAGAGGGTCAGTACTGAGGGAGTGCTGCACTGTCAGAGGGTCAGTACTGAGGGAGTGCCGCACTGTCAGAGGGTCAGTACTGAGGGTGTGCCGCACTGTCAGAGGGTCAGTACTGAGGGAGTGCTGCACTGTCAGAGGGTCAATACTGAGGGAGAGCCGCACTGTCAGAGGGTCAGTACCGAGGGAGTGCTGCACTGTCAGAGGGTCAGTACTGAGGGAGTGCTGCACTGTCAGAGGGTCAGTACTGAGGGAGTGCCGCACTGTCAGAGGGTCAGTACTGAGGGTGTGCCGCACTGTCAGAGGGTCAGTACTGAGGGAGTGCTGCACTGTCAGAGGGTCAGTACTGAGGGAGCGCTGCACTGTCAGGGGGTCAGTACTGAGGGAGCGCTGCACTGTCAGGGGGTCAGTACTGAGGGAGTGCTGCACTGTCAGAGGGTCAGTACTGAGGGAGTGCCGCACTATCAGAGGATCAGTACTGAGGGAGTGCCGCACTGTCAGAGGGTCAGTACTGAGGGAGTGCCGCACTGTCAGAGGGTCAGTACTGAGGGAGTGCCGCACTGTCAGAGGGTCAATACTGAGGGAGTGCTGCACTGTCAGAGCGACAGTTCTGAGGGAGTGCCGCACTGTCAGAGGGTCAGTACTGAGGGAGTGCTGCACTGTCAGAGGGCCAGTACTGAGGGAGTGCTGCACTGTCAGAGGGACAGTACTGAGGGAGTGCCGCACTGTCAGAAGTGCCTTGGCAGCGCCAGATTACCAGGAGACAGTTTTTAGGATCACGGATGAGAACTCAACTATTTGCAATTAGTAAATCCGTGAGGAATGTTGACTGCACCACAGGGCAGCACAGTAGCACAGTGGTTAGCACTGTTGCTTCACAGCTCCAGGGTCCCAGGTTCGATTCCGGCTTGTATCACAGTCTGTGCAGAGTCTGCACATCCTCCCCGTGTCTGCGTGGGCTTCCTCCGGGTGCTCTGGTTTCCTCCCACAGTCCAAAGATGTGCGGGTTAGGTGGATTGGCCATGATAAATGGTAAAAGGAAGAACCTTAACTTACTCCCTGCACCTGCACTATATATACATTCCAATAAAGCAAACCAATATAGTTCAAATAACACTTATAAATAAAGTTAACAATAGGGTAAACATGCTTTTCTCTGTGCAGAGACCTGGGAGAGAACATTTTAGGAGCAAACTGAAAGACACTTCTTGGCAGTCTAAAATCCTTTGTTAGGCCACACTTGGAGTATAGTGTTCAATTCTGGTCGCCACACTACCAGAAGGATGTGGAGGCTTTAGAGAGGGTGCAGAAGAGATTTACCAGAATGTTGCCTGGTATGGAGGGCATAAGCTATGAGGAGCGATTGAATAAACTCGGTTTGTTCTCTCTGGAACGAAGGAGGTTGAGGGGCGACCTGATAGAGGTAGACAAAATTATGAGGGGCATGGACAGAGTGGATAGTCAGAGGCTTTTCCCCAGGGTAGAGGGGTCAATTACTAGGGGGCATAGGTTTAAGGTGAGAGGGGCAAGGTTTAGAGTAGATGTACGAGGCAAGTTTTTTACGCAGAGGGTAGTGGGTGCCTGGAACTCACTACCGGAGGAGGTAGTGGAAGCAGGGACGATAGGGACATTTAAGGGGCATCTTGACAAATATATGAATAGGATGGGAATAGAAGGATACGGACCCAGGAAGTGTAGAAGATTGTAGTTTAGTCGGGCAGTATGGTCGGCACGGGCTTGGAGGGCCGAAGGGCCTGTTCCTGTGCTGTACATTTCTTTGTTCTTTGTTTGTTGTTCTATGATAAACTGAAACTACAGACAGACCTGGTTCCTCCTCTTGATTACATAATTTGCACCCAAAGCATCAGACATTCTCTCCTCCCACAAATTGTCCCATGACCTGGTTAGTCAGGACCAAATGCAATATCTCTCATATACCCCAGGGACCCCAAACCAAAATATTTTTCTATTAGCCCCCTATCTATCAATAAAACATTCTTCTCAATTCTACCTGCAGAACACTCCCCCTACAAAATCAAGAATTACCCCCCTTAATCGCAGCTTCAGCAGACATACTGACTGTATCGATTCATAGATTCCCTAATGTGTTGAAGGAGGCCATTCGGCCTATTGATTCTGCACCAGCCCTCTGAAAGTATATTCCACCCCAGCTCACTTCCCCACCGTATCCCCCAAACCCCATAACCTAACCAACACATTGTTTTGAACACTAAGCAGCAATTTAGCACGGCCAATCCACCCAACCGGCACAGCTTTGGATTGTGGGAGGAAACCGGAGCACCCGGAGGAAACCCACGCACACACGAGGAGAACGTGCAGACTCCACACAGATCGTCACCCGAGGCCGGGTCCTTGGTGTTGTGAGGTAGAAGTGCTAACCACTGTGCTACTGTGCCGCTGTGAGGCAGCAGTGCTAACCACTGTGCCACCGTACTGCCCATCTTATATCCAAGTTTAACATTACTGCAACAAATATAAAACATAACAATTACTTACATTAATTACAGACAAGCCGTAGCCTTGTCTGGTCAGGTCCCTGGCCACCCCGGGGCCACAATATCCTCAGAGTCACCCCCAGTGGGATCATCATTTCTATCCAGAAAACACAACAGTGGTGCAGGTAAGTCCTCCTCGAGGAACACTTTCACTTTAATGCCTGAGTGGTACCACCTGCACCTATGGTGGAAAAGTACCTCCAGTGCAGGCCTGCGATTCAGGCAGCAGAGATTGGATAAAACTCACTATATAAAAAAGAAAGCTGGCAGACAGAGCACCTGGTCTTTCTGGGAAGCAATTCAGAGTTTAAAAAATGCACTTTAGGAAACATGCAGTTAGACAGGACACCTGTTCAAAAGAGGAAGCACTTCACAGTTAATAGACTGTGAAATGGTATAAAAACAAACAAAGCTAACCCCTCCATTGAGATAGCTTTCAGCAGTCAATCCAGAGGCTTCTAAAAGTCAATGAGATGTGAAATACAATGTTAACAATCAAGAACAAAGGGATAAAAGCAGGCATACTGCAACATTGAAACTGCAGAGCCTATTGAAACTTCAAGGGGAGTGAAATGTTTATCTCAGAAACAAACTGCAGAATGGCTCTGTCCTGTGAGGGACTTCAGGGCAGACAGGCTGCAGAATGGCTCTGTCCTGTGAGGCGATAGTAGGATAGACAGGCTGCAGAATGGCTCTGTCCTGTGAGAGGATAGTAGGATAGACAGGCTGCAGAATGGCTCTGTCCTGTGTGAGGATAGTAGGATAGACAGGCTGCAGAATGGCTCTGTCCTGTGTGAGGATAGTAGGATAGACAGGCTGCAGAAAGTCTCTGTCCTGTGCGAGGATAGTCGGATAGACAGGCTGCAGAATGTCTCTGTCCTGTGAGAGGATAGTAGGATAGACAGGCTGCAGAATGGCTCTGTCCTGTGAGAGGATAGTAGGATAGACAGGCTGCAGAATGGCTCTGTCCTGTGAGAGGATAATAGGAGAGACAGGCTGCAGAATGGCTCTGTCCTGTGAGAGGACTTTAGGATAGACAGGCTGCAGAATGTCTCTGTCCTGTGAGAGGATTATAGGATAGACAGGCTGCAGAATGGCTCTGTCCTGTGTGAGGATAGTAGGATAGACAGGCTGCAGGATGGCTCTGTCCTGTGAGAGGATAGTAGGATAGACAGGCTGCAGAATGGCTCTGTCCTGTGAGAGGATTATAGGATAGACAGGCTGCAGAATGGCTCTGTCCTGTGTGAGGATAGTAGGATAGACAGGCTGCAGAATGGCTCTGTCCTGTGAGAGGATAGTAGGATAGACAGGTTGCAGAATGTCTCTGTTCTGTGAGAGGATAGTAGGACAGACAGGCTGCAGAATGGCTCTGTCCTGTGAGTGGATAGTAGGATAGACAGGCTGCAGAATGGCTCTGTCCTGTGAGAGGATAGTAGGATAGACAGGCTGCAGAATTGCTCTGTCCTGTGAGAGGATAGTAGGATAGACAGGCTGAAGAATGGCTCTGTCCTGTGAGAGGATATTAGGATAGACAGGCTGCAGAATGGCTCTGTCCTGTGTGAGGATAGTAGGATAGACAGGCTGCAGAATGGCTCTGTCCTGTGAGAGGATAGTAGGATAGACAGGCTGCAGAATGGCTCTGTCCTGTGAGAGGATATTAGGATAGACAGGCTGCAGAATGGCTCTGTCTTTTGAGGCGATAGTAAGATAGACAGGCTGCAGAATGGCTCTGTCCTGTGAGGAGATAGTGGGACAGACAGGCTGCAGAATGGCTCTGTCCTGTGTGAAGATATTAGGATAGACAGGCTGCAGAATGGCTCTGTCCTGTGAGGCGATAGTAATATAGACAGGCTGCAGAATGTCTCTGTCCTGTGAGAGGATAGTAGGATAGACAGGCTGCAGAATGGCTCTGTCCTGTGAGAGGATAGTAGGATAGACAGGCTGCAGAATGGCTCTGTCCTGTGTGAGGATAGTAGGGGAGACAGGCTGCAGAATGGCTCTGTCCTGTGTGAGGATAGTAGGATAGACAGGCTGCAGAATGTCTCTGTCCTGTGCCAGGATAGTCGGATAGACAGGCTGAAGAATGGCTCTGTCCTGTGAGAGGATAGTAGGATAGACAGGCTGCAGAATGGCTCTGTCCTGTGCGAGGATAGTAGGGTAGACAGGCTGCAGAATGGCTCTGTCCTGTGTGAGGATAGTAGGATAGACAGGCTGCAGAATGGCTCTGTCCTCTGAGAGGATAGTAGGATAGACAGGCTGCAGAAAGTCTCTGTCCTGTGAGAGGATAGTAGGATAGACAGGCTGCAGAATGGCTATGTCCTGTGAGGTACTTCAGGACAGACAGGCTGCAGAATGGCTCTGTCCTGTGAGGCGATAGTAGGATAGACAGGCTGAAGAATGGCTCGGTCCTGTGAGGCGATAGTAGGATAGACAGGCTGCAGAATGGCTCGGTCCTGTGCGAGGATAGTAGGATAGACAGGCTGCAGAATGGCTCTGTCCTGTGAGGTGATAGTAGGACATACGCTGCAGAATGGCTTGGTCCTGTGCGAGGATAGTAGGATAGACAGGCTGCAGAATGGCTCTGTCCTGTGAGAGGATAGTAGGATAGACAGGCTGCAGAATGGCTCTGTCCTGTGAGAGGATAGTAGGATAGACAGGCTGCAGAATGGCTCTGTCCTGTGAGAGGATAGTAGGATAGGCAGGCTGCAGAATGGCTCTGTCCTGTGAGGTACTCCAGGACAGACAGGCTGCAGAATGGCTCTGTCCTGTGAGGCGATAGTAGGATAGACAGGCTGCAGAATGGCTCGGTCCTGTGAGGCTATAGTAGAATAGACAGGCTGCAGAATGGCTCTGTCCTGTGCGAGGATAGTAGGATAGACAGGCTGCAGAATGGCGCGGTCCTGTACGAGGATAGTAGGATAGACAGGCTGCAGAATGGCTCTGCCCTGTGAGGAGATAGTAGGATAGACAGGCTGCAGAATGGCTCGGTCCTGTGCGAGGATAGTAGGATAGACAGGCTGCAGAATGGCTCTGTCCTGTGAGAGGATAGTAGGATAGACAGGCTGCAGAATGGCTCTGTCCTGTGAGAGGATAGTAGGATAGACAGGCTGCAGAATGGCTCTGTCCTGTGAGAGGATAGTAGGACAGACAGGCTGCAGAATGGCTCTGTCCTGTGAGAGGATAGTAGGATAGACAGGCTGCAGAATGGCTCTGTCCTGTGAGAGGACAGTAGGATAGACAGGCTGCAGAATGGCTCTGTCCTGTGCGAGGATAGTAGAATAGACAGGCTGCAGAATGGCTCTGTCCTGTGAGAGGATAGTAGGATAGACAGGCTGCAGAATGGCCCTGTCCTGTGCGAGGATAGTAGAATAGACAGGCTGCAGAATGGCTCTGTCCTGTGAGAGGATAGTAGGGTAGACAGGCTGCAGAATGGCTCTGTCCTCTGAGAGGATAGTAGGATAGACAGGCTGCAGAATGGCTCTGTCCTGTGAGAGGATAGTAGGATAGACAGGCTGCAGAATGGCTCTGTCCTGTGAGGGACTTCAGTGCAGACAGGCTGCAGAATGGCTCTGTCCTGTGAGTGGATAGTAGGATAGACGGGCTGCAGAATGGCTCTGTCCTGTGAGAGGATAGTAGGACAGACAGGCTGCAAAATGGCTCTGTCCTGCGAGAGGATATTAGGATAGACGGGCTGCAGAATGGCTCTGTCCTGTGTGAGGATAGTAGGATAGACAGGCTGCAGAATGGCTCTGTCCTGTGTGAGGATAGTAGGATAGACAGGCTGCAGAATGTCTCTGTCCTGTGCAAGGATAGTCGGATAGACAGGCTGAAGAATGGCTCTGTCCTGTGAGAGGATAGAAGGATATACAGGCTGCAGAATGGCTCTGTCCTGTGCGAGGATAGTAGGGTAGACAGGCTGCAGAATGGCTCAGTCCTGTGTGAGGATAGTAGGATAGACAGGCTGCAGAATGGGTCTGTCCTGTGAGAGGATAGTAAGATAGACAGGCTGCAAAATGGCTCTGTCCTGTGGGAGGATAGTAGGATAGACAGGCTGCAGAATGGCTCTGCCCTGTGAGTGGATAGTAGGATAGACAGGCTGCAGAATGGCTCTGTGCTGTGCGAGGATAATAGGACAGGCGGGCTGCAGAATGGCTCTGTCCTATGAGAGGATAGTAGGATAGGCAGGCTGCAGAATGGCTCTGTCCTGTGAGGTACTTCAGGACAGACAGGCTGCAGAATGGCTCTGTCCTGTGAGGCGATAGTAGGATAGACAGGCTGCAGAATGGCTCGGTCCTGTACGAGGATAGTAGGATAGACAGGCTGCAGAATGGCTCTGCCCTGTGAGGTGATAGTAGGATAGACAGGCTGCAGAATGGCTCGGGCCTGTGCGAGGATAGTAGGATAGACAGGCTGCAGAGTGGCTCTGTCCTGTGAGAGGATAGTAGGATAGACAGGCTGCAGGATGGCTCTGTCCTGTGAGAGGATAGTAGGATAGACAGGCTGCAGAATGGCTCTGTCCTGTGAGAGGATAGTAGGATAGACAGGCTGCAGAATGGCTCTGTCCTGTGAGAGGATAGTAGGATAGACAGGCTGCAGAATGGTGCTGTCCTGTGAGAGGATAGTAGGATAGACAGGCTGCAGAATGGATCTGTCCTGTGAGAGGATAGTAGGACAGACAGGCTGCCGAGTGGCTCTGTCCTGTGAGAGGATAGTAGGATAGACAGGCTGCAGAATGGCTCTGTCCTGTGAGAGGATAGTAGGATAGACAGGCTGCAGAATGGCTCTGTCCTGTGTGAGGATAGTAGGATAGACAGGCTGCAGAATGTCTCTGTCCTGTGTGAGGATAGTAGGATAGACAGGCTGCAGAATGGCTCTGTCCTGTGAGGCGATAGGAGGATAGACAGGCTGCAGAATGGCTCTGTCCTGTGTGAGGACAGTAGGATAGACAGGCTGCAGAATGGCTCTGTCCTGTGAGGTGATAGTAGGATAGACAGGCTGCAGAATGTCTCTGTCCTGTGTGAGGATAGTAGGATAGACAGGCTGCAGAATGGCTCTGTCCTGTGAGGCGATAGGAGGATAGACAGGCTGCAGAATGGCTCTGTCCTGTGTGAGGATAGTAGGATAGACAGGCTGCAGAATGTCTCTGTCCTGTGTGAGGATAGTAGGATAGACAGGCTGCAGAATGGCTCGGTCCTGTACGAGGATAGTAGGATAGACAGGCTGCAGAATGGCGTTGTCCTGTGAGAGGATAGTAGGATAGACAGGTTGCAGAATGTCTCTGTCCTGTGTGAGGATAGTAGGATAGACAGGCTGCAGAATGGCTCTGTCCTGTGAGAGGATAGAAGGATAGACAGGCTGCAGAATGTCTCTGTCCTGTGTGAGGATAGTAGGATAGACAGGCTGCAGAATGGCTCTGTCCTGTGAGAGGATAGTAGGATAGACAGGCTGCAGAATGTCTCTGTCCTGTGTGAGGATAGTAGGATAGACAGGCTGCAGAATGGCTCGGTCCTGTACGAGGATAGTAGGATAGACAGGCTGCAAAAATGGCGTTGTCCTGTGAGAGGATAGTAGGATAGACAGGTTGCAGAATGTCTCTGTCCTGTGTGAGGATAGTAGGATAGACAGGCTGCAGAATGGCTCTGTCCTGTGATGCGATAGTAGGATAGACAGGCTGCAGAATGGCTCTGCCCTGTGAGAGGATAGTAGGATAGACAGGCTGCAGAATGGCTCTGTCCTGTGAGGTACTTCAGGACAGACAGGCTGCAGAAAGGCTCTGTCCTGTGAGAGGATAGTAGGATAGACAGGCAGTAGAATGGATCTGTCCTGTGAGAGGATAGTAGGATAGACAGGCTGCAGAATGGCTCTGTCCTGTGAGAGGATAGTAGGATAGACAGGCTGCAGAATGGCTCTGTCCTGTGAGAGGATAGTAGGATAGACAGGCTGCAGAATGGCTCTGTCCTGTGTGAGGATAGTAGGATAGACAGGCTGCAGAATGGCTCTGTCCTGTGAGGCGATAGTAGGATAGACTGGCTGCAGAATGGCTCTGTCCTGTGAGAGGATAGTAGGATAGACAGGCTGCAGAATGGCGCTGTCCTGTGAGAGGATAGTAGGATCGACAGGCTGCAGAATGGCTCTGTCCTGTGAGGCGATAGTAGGATAGACAGGCTGCAGAATGGCTCTGTCCTGTGTGAGGATAGTAGGATAGACAGGCTGCAGGATGGCTCTGTCCTGTGAGAGGATAGTAGGATAGAAAGGCTGCAGAATGGCTCTGTCCTGTGAGGCAATAGTAGGATAGACAGGCTGCAGAATGGCTCTGTCCTGTGAGGCAGTAGTAGTATAGACAGGCTGCAGAATGGCTCTGTCCTGTGAGAGGATAGTAGGATAGACAGGCTGCAGAATGGCTCTGTCCTGTGAGGCGGTAGTAGTATAGACAGGCTGCAGAATGGCTCTGTCCTGTGAGAGGATAGTAGGATAGACAGGCTGCAGAATGGCTCTCTCCTGTGAGGGACTTCAGGGCAGACAGGCTGCAGAATGGCTCTGTCCAATGTGAGGATAGTAGGATAGACAGGCTGCAGAATGTCTCTGTCCTGTGAGAGGATAGTAGGATAGACAGGCTGCAGAATGGCTCTGTCCTGTGTGAGGCGATAGTAGGATAGACAGGCTGCAGAATGGCTCTGTCCTGTGAGGCGATGGTAGGATAGACAGGCTGCAGAATGGCTCTGCCCTGTGAGGGACATCAGGGCAGTCAGGCTGCAGAATGGCTCTGTCCTGTGAGGGACCACAGGGCAGACAGGCTGCAGAATGGCTCTGTCCTGTGAGGGACATCAGGGCAGTCAGGCTGCAGAATGGCTCTGTCCTGTGAGGGACCTCAGGGCAGACAGGCTGCAGAATGTCTCTGTCCTGTGAGAGGATAGTAGGATAGACAGGCTACAAAATGGCTCTGTTCTGTGTGAGGATAGTAGGATAGACAGGCTGCAGAATGGCTCTGTTCTGTGTGAGGATAGTAGGATAGACAGGCTGCAGAATGGCTCTGTCCTGTGTGAGGATAATAGGACAGGCGGGCTGCAGAATGGCTCTGTCCTGTGTGAGGATAGTAGGATAGACAGGCTGCAGAATGGCTCTGTCCTGTGTGAGGATAGTAGGATAGACAGGCTGCAGCATGGCTCTGTCCTGTGAGAGGATAGTAGGACAGACGTGCTGCAGAATAGCTCTGTCCTGTGAGCCGATAGTAGGACAGACAGGCTGCAGAATGGCTCTGTCCTGTGTGAGGATAGTAGGATAGACAGGCTGCAGAATGGCTCTGTCCTGTGTGAAGATAGTGGGATAGACAGGCTGCAGAATGGCTCTGTTCTGTGTGAGGATAGTAGGATAGACTGGCTGCAGAATGGCTCTGTTCTGTGTGAGGATAGTAGGATAGACTGGCTGCAGAATGGCTCTGTCCTGTGATGGACTTCAGGGCAGACAGGCTGCAGAGTGGCTCTGTCCTGTGTGAGGATAGTAGGATAGACAGGCTGCAGAATGGCTCTGTCTTGTGAGGGACCTCAGGACAGACAGGCTGCAGAATGTCTCTGTCCTGTGAGAGGATAGTAGGATAGACAGGCTACAAAATGGCTCTGTTCTGTGTGAGGATAGTAGGATAGACAGGCTGCAGAATGGCTCTGTTCTGTGTGAGGATAGTAGGATAGACTGGCTGCAGAATGGCTCTGTCCTGTGTGAGGATAATAGGACAGGCGGGCTGCAGAATGGCTCTGTCCTGTGTGAGGATAGTAGGATAGACAGGCTGCAGAATGGCTCTGTCCTGTGTGAGGATAGTAGGATAGACAGGCTGCAGCATGGCTCTGTCCTGTGAGAGGATAGTAGGACAGACGTGCTGCAGAATAGCTCTGTCCTGTGAGCCGATAGTAGGACAGACAGGCTGCAGAATGGCTCTGTCCTGTGTGAGGATAGTAGGATAGACAGGCTGCAGAAGTGCTCTGTCCTGTGAGAGGATAGTAGGATAGACAGGCTGCAGAATGGCTCTGTCCTGTGTGAGGATAGTGGGATAGACAGGCTGCAGAATGGCTCTGTTCTGTGTGAGGATAGTAGGATAGACTGGCTGCAGAATGGCTCTGTCCTGTGAGAGGATAGTAGGATAGACAGGCTGCAGAATGGCTCTGTCCTGTGAGGGACTTCAGGCCAGACAGGCTGCAGAATGGCTCTGTCCTGTGAGGCGATAGTAGGATAGACAGGCTGCAGAATGGCTCTGTCCTGTGAGAGGATAGTAGGATAGACAGGCTGCAGAATGGCTCTGTCCTGTGAGAGGATAGTAGGATAGACAGGCTGCAGAATGGCTCTGTCCTGTGTGAGGATAGTAGGGGAGACAGGCTGCAGAATGGCTCTGTCCTGTGTGAGGATAGTAGGATAGACAGGCTGCAGAATGTCTCTGTCCTGTGCCAGGATAGTCGGATAGACAGGCTGAAGAATGGCTCTGTCCTGTGAGAGGATAGTAGGATAGACAGGCTGCAGAATGGCTCTGTCCTGTGCGAGGATAGTAGGGTAGACAGGCTGCAGAATGGCTCTGTCCTGTGTGAGGATAGTAGGATAGACAGGCTGCAGAATGGCTCTGTCCTCTGAGAGGATAGTAGGATAGACAGGCTGCAGAAAGTCTCTGTCCTGTGAGAGGATAGTAGGATAGACAGGCTGCAGAATGGCTATGTCCTGTGAGGTACTTCAGGACAGACAGGCTGCAGAATGGCTCTGTCCTGTGAGGCGATAGTAGGATAGACAGGCTGAAGAATGGCTCGGTCCTGTGAGGCGATAGTAGGATAGACAGGCTGCAGAATGGCTCGGTCCTGTGCGAGGATAGTAGGATAGACAGGCTGCAGAATGGCTCTGTCCTGTGAGGTGATAGTAGGACAGACGCTGCAGAATGGCTTGGTCCTGTGCGAGGATAGTAGGATAGACAGGCTGCAGAATGGCTCTGTCCTGTGAGAGGATAGTAGGATAGACAGGCTGCAGAATGGCTCTGTCCTGTGAGAGGATAGTAGGATAGACAGGCTGCAGAATGGCTCTGTCCTGTGAGAGGATAGTAGGATAGGCAGGCTGCAGAATGGCTCTGTCCTGTGAGGTACTTCAGGACAGACAGGCTGCAGAATGGCTCTGTCCTGTGAGGCGATAGTAGGATAGACAGGCTGCAGAATGGCTCGGTCCTGTGAGGCTATAGTAGAATAGACAGGCTGCAGAATGGCTCTGTCCTGTGCGAGGATAGTAGGATAGACAGGCTGCAGAATGGCTCGGTCCTGCACGAGGATAGTAGGATAGACAGGCTGCAGAATGGCTCTGCCCTGTGAGGTGATAGTAGGATAGACAGGCTGCAGAATGGCTCGGTCCAATGTGAGGATAGTACGATAGACAGGCTGCAGAATGTCTCTGTCCTGTGAGAGGATAGTAGGATAGACAGGCTGCAGAATGGCTCTGTCCTGTGTGAGGCGATAGTAGGATAGACAGGCTGCAGAATGGCTCTGTCCTGTGAGGCGATGGTAGGATAGACAGGCTGCAGAATGGCTCTGCCCTGTGAGGGACATCAGGGCAGTCAGGCTGCAGAATGGCTCTGTCCTGTGAGGGACCTCAGGGCAGACAGGCTGCAGAATGGCTCTGTCCTGTGAGGGACATCAGGGCAGTCAGGCTGCAGAATGGCTCTGTCCTGTGAGGGACCTCAGGGCAGACAGGCTGCAGAATGTCTCTGTCCTGTGAGAGGATAGTAGGATAGACAGGCTACAAAATGGCTCTGTTCTGTGTGAGGATAGTAGGATAGACAGGCTGCAGAATGGCTCTGTTCTGTGTGAGGATAGTAGGATAGACAGGCTGCAGAATGGCTCTGTCCTGTGTGAGGATAATAGGACAGGCGGGCTGCAGAATGGCTCTGTCCTGTGTGAGGATAGTAGGATAGACAGGCTGCAGAATGGCTCTGTCCTGTGTGAGGATAGTAGGATAGACAGGCTGCAGCATGGCTCTGTCCTGTGAGAGGATAGTAGGACAGACGTGCTGCAGAATAGCTCTGTCCTGTGAGCCGATAGTAGGACAGACAGGCTGCAGAATGGCTCTGTCCTGTGTGAGGATAGTAGGATAGACAGGCTGCAGAATGGCTCTGTCCTGTGTGAAGATAGTGGGATAGACAGGCTGCAGAATGGCTCTGTTCTGTGTGAGGATAGTAGGATAGACTGGCTGCAGAATGGCTCTGTTCTGTGTGAGGATAGTAGGATAGACTGGCTGCAGAATGGCTCTGTCCTGTGATGGACTTCAGGGCAGACAGGCTGCAGAGTGGCTCTGTCCTGTGTGAGGATAGTAGGATAGACAGGCTGCAGAATGGCTCTGTCTTGTGAGGGACCTCAGGACAGACAGGCTGCAGAATGTCTCTGTCCTGTGAGAGGATAGTAGGATAGACAGGCTACAAAATGGCTCTGTTCTGTGTGAGGATAGTAGGATAGACAGGCTGCAGAATGGCTCTGTTCTGTGTGAGGATAGTAGGATAGACAGGCTGCAGAATGGCTCTGTCCTGTGTGAGGATAATAGGACAGGCGGGCTGCAGAATGGCTCTGTCCTGTGTGAGGATAGTAGGATAGACAGGCTGCAGAATGGCTCTGTCCTGTGTGAGGATAGTAGGATAGACAGGCTGCAGCATGGCTCTGTCCTGTGAGAGGATAGTAGGACAGACGTGCTGCAGAATAGCTCTGTCCTGTGAGCCGATAGTAGGACAGACAGGCTGCAGAATGGCTCTGTCCTGTGTGAGGATAGTAGGATAGACAGGCTGCAGAAGTGCTCTGTCCTGTGAGAGGATAGTAGGATAGACAGGCTGCAGAATGGCTCTGTCCTGTGTGAGGATAGTGGGATAGACAGGCTGCAGAATGGCTCTGTTCTGTGTGAGGATAGTAGGATAGACTGGCTGCAGAATGGCTCTGTCCTGTGAGAGGATAGTAGGATAGACAGGCTGCAGAATGGCTCTGTCCTGTGAGGGACTTCAGGCCAGACAGGCTGCAGAATGGCTCTGTCCTGTGAGGCGATAGTAGGATAGACAGGCTGCAGAATGGCTCTGTCCTGTGAGAGGATAGTAGGATAGACAGGCTGCAGAATGGCTCTGTCCTGTGAGAGGATAGTAGGATAGACAGGCTGCAGAATGGCTCTGTCCTGTGTGAGGATAGTAGGGGAGACAGGCTGCAGAATGGCTCTGTCCTGTGTGAGGATAGTAGGATAGACAGGCTGCAGAATGTCTCTGTCCTGTGCCAGGATAGTCGGATAGACAGGCTGAAGAATGGCTCTGTCCTGTGAGAGGATAGTAGGATAGACAGGCTGCAGAATGGCTCTGTCCTGTGCGAGGATAGTAGGGTAGACAGGCTGCAGAATGGCTCTGTCCTGTGTGAGGATAGTAGGATAGACAGGCTGCAGAATGGCTCTGTCCTCTGAGAGGATAGTAGGATAGACAGGCTGCAGAAAGTCTCTGTCCTGTGAGAGGATAGTAGGATAGACAGGCTGCAGAATGGCTATGTCCTGTGAGGTACTTCAGGACAGACAGGCTGCAGAATGGCTCTGTCCTGTGAGGCGATAGTAGGATAGACAGGCTGAAGAATGGCTCGGTCCTGTGAGGCGATAGTAGGATAGACAGGCTGCAGAATGGCTCGGTCCTGTGCGAGGATAGTAGGATAGACAGGCTGCAGAATGGCTCTGTCCTGTGAGGTGATAGTAGGACAGACGCTGCAGAATGGCTTGGTCCTGTGCGAGGATAGTAGGATAGACAGGCTGCAGAATGGCTCTGTCCTGTGAGAGGATAGTAGGATAGACAGGCTGCAGAATGGCTCTGTCCTGTGAGAGGATAGTAGGATAGACAGGCTGCAGAATGGCTCTGTCCTGTGAGAGGATAGTAGGATAGGCAGGCTGCAGAATGGCTCTGTCCTGTGAGGTACTTCAGGACAGACAGGCTGCAGAATGGCTCTGTCCTGTGAGGCGATAGTAGGATAGACAGGCTGCAGAATGGCTCGGTCCTGTGAGGCTATAGTAGAATAGACAGGCTGCAGAATGGCTCTGTCCTGTGCGAGGATAGTAGGATAGACAGGCTGCAGAATGGCTCGGTCCTGTACGAGGATAGTAGGATAGACAGGCTGCAGAATGGCTCTGCCCTGTGAGGTGATAGTAGGATAGACAGGCTGCAGAATGGCTCGGTCCTGTGCGAGGATAGTAGGATAGACAGGCTGCAGAATGGCTCTGTCCTGTGAGAGGATAGTAGGATAGACAGGCTGCAGAATGGCTCTGTCCTGTGAGAGGATAGTAGGATAGACAGGCTGCAGAATGGCTCTGTCCTGTGAGAGGATAGTAGGACAGACAGGCTGCAGAATGGCTCTGTCCTGTGAGAGGATAGTAGGATAGACAGGCTGCAGAATGGCTCTGTCCTGTGAGAGGACAGTAGGATAGACAGGCTGCAGAATGGCTCTGTCCTGTGCGAGGATAGTAGAATAGACAGGCTGCAGAATGGCTCTGTCCTGTGAGAGGATAGTAGGATAGACAGGCTGCAGAATGGCCCTGTCCTGTGCGAGGATAGTAGAATAGACAGGCTGCAGAATGGCTCTGTCCTGTGAGAGGATAGTAGGGTAGACAGGCTGCAGAATGGCTCTGTCCTCTGAGAGGATAGTAGGATAGACAGGCTGCAGAATGGCTCTGTCCTGTGAGAGGATAGTAGGATAGACAGGCTGCAGAATGGCTCTGTCCTGTGAGGGACTTCAGTGCAGACAGGCTGCAGAATGGCTCTGTCCTGTGAGTGGATAGTAGGATAGACGGGCTGCAGAATGGCTCTGTCCTGTGAGAGGATAGTAGGACAGACAGGCTGCAAAATGGCTCTGTCCTGCGAGAGGATATTAGGATAGACGGGCTGCAGAATGGCTCTGTCCTGTGTGAGGATAGTAGGATAGACAGGCTGCAGAATGGCTCTGTCCTGTGTGAGGATAGTAGGATAGACAGGCTGCAGAATGTCTCTGTCCTGTGCAAGGATAGTCGGATAGACAGGCTGAAGAATGGCTCTGTCCTGTGAGAGGATAGAAGGATATACAGGCTGCAGAATGGCTCTGTCCTGTGCGAGGATAGTAGGGTAGACAGGCTGCAGAATGGCTCAGTCCTGTGTGAGGATAGTAGGATAGACAGGCTGCAGAATGGGTCTGTCCTGTGAGAGGATAGTAAGATAGACAGGCTGCAAAATGGCTCTGTCCTGTGGGAGGATAGTAGGATAGACAGGCTGCAGAATGGCTCTGCCCTGTGAGTGGATAGTAGGATAGACAGGCTGCAGAATGGCTCTGTGCTGTGCGAGGATAATAGGACAGGCGGGCTGCAGAATGGCTCTGTCCTATGAGAGGATAGTAGGATAGGCAGGCTGCAGAATGGCTCTGTCCTGTGAGGTACTTCAGGACAGACAGGCTGCAGAATGGCTCTGTCCTGTGAGGCGATAGTAGGATAGACAGGCTGCAGAATGGCTCTGTCCTGTGTGAGGATAGTAGGATAGACAGGCTGCAGGATGGCTCTGTCCTGTGAGAGGATAGTAGGATAGAAAGGCTGCAGAATGGCTCTGTCCTGTGAGGCAATAGTTTGATAGACAGGCTGCAGAATGGCTCTGTCCTGTGAGGCAGTAGTAGTATAGACAGGCTGCAGAATGGCTCTGTCCTGTGAGAGGATAGTAGGATAGACAGGCTGCAGAATGGCTCTGTCCTGTGAGGCGGTAGTAGTATAGACAGGCTGCAGAATGGCTCTGTCCTGTGAGAGGATAGTAGGATAGACAGGCTGCAGAATGGCTCTCTCCTGTGAGGGACTTCAGGGCAGACAGGCTGCAGAATGGCTCTGTCCAATGTGAGGATAGTAGGATAGACAGGCTGCAGAATGTCTCTGTCCTGTGAGAGGATAGTAGGATAGACAGGCTGCAGAATGGCTCTGTCCTGTGTGAGGCGATAGTAGGATAGACAGGCTGCAGAATGGCTCTGTCCTGTGAGGCGATGGTAGGATAGACAGGCTGCAGAATGGCTCTGCCCTGTGAGGGACATCAGGGCAGTCAGGCTGCAGAATGGCTCTGTCCTGTGAGGGACCTCAGGGCAGACAGGCTGCAGAATGGCTCTGTCCTGTGAGGGACATCAGGGCAGTCAGGCTGCAGAATGGCTCTGTCCTGTGAGGGACCTCAGGGCAGACAGGCTGCAGAATGTCTCTGTCCTGTGAGAGGATAGTAGGATAGACAGGCTACAAAATGGCTCTGTTCTGTGTGAGGATAGTAGGATAGACAGGCTGCAGAATGGCTCTGTTCTGTGTGAGGATAGTAGGATAGACAGGCTGCAGAATGGCTCTGTCCTGTGTGAGGATAATAGGACAGGCGGGCTGCAGAATGGCTCTGTCCTGTGTGAGGATAGTAGGATAGACAGGCTGCAGAATGGCTCTGTCCTGTGTGAGGATAGTAGGATAGACAGGCTGCAGCATGGCTCTGTCCTGTGAGAGGATAGTAGGACAGACGTGCTGCAGAATAGCTCTGTCCTGTGAGCCGATAGTAGGACAGACAGGCTGCAGAATGGCTCTGTCCTGTGTGAGGATAGTAGGATAGACAGGCTGCAGAATGGCTCTGTCCTGTGTGAAGATAGTGGGATAGACAGGCTGCAGAATGGCTCTGTTCTGTGTGAGGATAGTAGGATAGACTGGCTGCAGAATGGCTCTGTTCTGTGTGAGGATAGTAGGATAGACTGGCTGCAGAATGGCTCTGTCCTGTGATGGACTTCAGGGCAGACAGGCTGCAGAGTGGCTCTGTCCTGTGTGAGGATAGTAGGATAGACAGGCTGCAGAATGGCTCTGTCTTGTGAGGGACCTCAGGACAGACAGGCTGCAGAATGTCTCTGTCCTGTGAGAGGATAGTAGGATAGACAGGCTACAAAATGGCTCTGTTCTGTGTGAGGATAGTAGGATAGACAGGCTGCAGAATGGCTCTGTTCTGTGTGAGGATAGTAGGATAGACAGGCTGCAGAATGGCTCTGTCCTGTGTGAGGATAATAGGACAGGCGGGCTGCAGAATGGCTCTGTCCTGTGTGAGGATAGTAGGATAGACAGGCTGCAGAATGGCTCTGTCCTGTGTGAGGATAGTAGGATAGACAGGCTGCAGCATGGCTCTGTCCTGTGAGAGGATAGTAGGACAGACGTGCTGCAGAATAGCTCTGTCCTGTGAGCCGATAGTAGGACAGACAGGCTGCAGAATGGCTCTGTCCTGTGTGAGGATAGTAGGATAGACAGGCTGCAGAAGTGCTCTGTCCTGTGAGAGGATAGTAGGATAGACAGGCTGCAGAATGGCTCTGTCCTGTGTGAGGATAGTGGGATAGACAGGCTGCAGAATGGCTCTGTTCTGTGTGAGGATAGTAGGATAGACTGGCTGCAGAATGGCTCTGTCCTGTGAGAGGATAGTAGGATAGACAGGCTGCAGAATGGCTCTGTCCTGTGAGGGACTTCAGGCCAGACAGGCTGCAGAATGGCTCTGTCCTGTGAGGCGATAGTAGGATAGACAGGCTGCAGAATGGCTCTGTCCTGTGATGTGATAGTAGGACAGACAGGCTGCGGCTGTGCCCTGTTATGGGGTGTTAAACATGAGAGAAAGCAAGCTTCAAGCCTTCACAGACCCAAAGCGGCGGGAGACCACTGATCTGGCCCCCTCCAGCTCAGCGTAAAACCCCCAACTCCCAGATCCCTTGAAGGACCTCCCCTCCTTGGCCTCAGGCCAGTGGCTGCTGTGCCCTTGTGCTCCCTTGTTTCACATCTTATAAGAAGTCGCTGGACAACCTCCACCTCGAGAGGAACCCCTCACTCGCACCTCTGATAGCAAACTTGATCTTTCCAGGTGCAGACACTCTCCAAAGCCGCTGAGCCGCATCATCACTTTAGGCTGCCCTGGGTCCTGCCACCCTACCAACACCCGCCTCCAGGCCATCAGGGAGGCAAAGACAAACACGTCGGCCTCTCTCCCCACCTGCACCCCCGGATCCTCCGGAACTCCAAATATTGCCACCCACGGGCTGGGAAGCACCTTCACCCCCAGTGTCATGTTCTGTAGACTGGCCGATATGAATGATGCACTACAGAACATCTGGTGTAAATAATTTATTATAAAATAACTGCAAGGTAAAGATAATCAGAAAAAATAAAATAACAAATTACGAACACTAACTAATTATTATAGAGCTGCCGCAAAATACGTCTATCCACCAATACGACTTACTCCCAACTCCCCAGACACAGGGTCATGTGGTGGGTTTGCGCTGCCACCTGGTGGTGAGAGGTCGTGTATAATATTTTGTACAGAATTGCTTTATGCATATCATCACACCAACACCTTCGACAAAATTCTCGTCAAGGCCTCCCAATACCCCTCCAAACGAAGTGGACGTGATTCGTCGTTCCCTTGCGTACTGTCCTTCGACAAAACTCTCTCCAGTAGCGCTGGGGTCAATAGCTTTGGAAATGTAGCCGGCTCCTTCCTAACAAAGTGCCTGACCTGCAAATATCGAAACCCGCTCCCCCTCGGTAACTGGAACTCTGCCTTAGCTCTCGCAACTCTGCAAACATCACCCCCCCCCCCCCGCCCTACAAACAGGTCCCTAAAGCACTCTATCCCCACCCTCTCCCACACCCGGAACAAGCCTGTGATTGCCACAAGTCGGCTGACACACTGACATCCCCTCCGTCTAAAAATGCTGCTGGCATTGATTCCATACGCTTTGCGCTGTTACCCCCATCGGGCTTGTGCAGTACCAGGCCGGCGACAACGGCGCCCTTAACTCGTTCCTCTACACGCGGCATTCTCCAGTAATAATTCAACAGGTTCGGCAACGCCAACCCACCCTCTGTTTGTCCCTCTCCGAGAATGCCCTCCTGATCCAGGACAGCTTACCCGCCCCGATGAACTCCGAGAGCATCCTCTTGACCCTATCGAAAAAACATTGGGGACATAAATTGGCAGCACCGCCATTTTAACTGTCTGGACCCTCCCCAACCAAAGACAGGGGCAACACATCCCACCTCTTAAAATCCTCTCTCACCCCCTCTACCAGGTTCGCCAAATGCAATTAAGCCCAACTGTCGCCACCCAAGAACTGGAAACTCCCCCCCCCCCCCCCCCACCGAGCAGCTGAAACAGGAACATCTCCAAACCCTTCCCCCCTCACCTGCACATTGACTGGAACACCTCACTTTTCCCCATCTTGTGTTTGTACCCTGAAAAATAGCCAAACTCCCCCCGAATCACCATGATCCTATCAAAGCTTTCCACAGGGTTCGTAATATACAGCGCAAGGTTATCTGCTGACAGGGAGACTGCACCCCCACCCGTCAGGATACCACCCTCCGCCCCCCCCCCCCCCCCACCGACCGCCCCGCTCCCCCCCACCGAGGCTCTAAATGCCATTGCCAGAGGCTCGATTGTCAAAGCGAAAAGCAACGGAGACAGCGGTCACACCTGTCTCGTTCCCCGATGCAAACCCCGTGGGGTCCATTCCAATAATCTAACCCAGTCGCCAAACTCCTGCCCAAACTCAAGCCATCTCAACACCTCAAGCAAATACGCCCACTCAACCCGGTCTAACGCCTTCTCCGCAACCATAGACACCCTCACCTCAGTTTCCTGGCCCTCTGGGGGCATCATAATCACATTCAACAGCCTTCTAATATTCACCTATAGCTTCACATCCACATTTGGTAACGATATCGAGCGAAACGAGACACATTCCGACGATTTGTTGTCCTTCTTTAAAAGGAGTGTAATGGAAGGCTGGGATAGCTAGGGCATCAGTTCCCCCCCTATCGACTGGTTCATTATACATCTCTCCCAGCAGGGTCCCAACGCCGTGCCGAATATTTTGTAGAACCGTAGCGGAAAACCCGTCTGGACCCGAGGCTTTCCCAGACGGCATCAACCCCACCCACCACATTAGTTCCCCCAGCCCGATCGGGGCCCACAACTCTTGTACCTTCCCCTCCTCAACCACAGGGACTGCCAGTCCATCCAGAAACCGTCTCATGCCCTCATGTGAACTGTACAGCCGATGGTAAAAGGACTCAACACACTGTTTACCCCCCTCCCCGACTTGGTGACAATCTTACCCCCCAAATCAGTTATTTGAAAAATCTCCCTCGCCACCATCTGCCACCTCAACTGATCAGCAAGCTTTTCCCCATGCTCATACACTGTCCCCATCAAACACTCCCAGGACAGGTACAGCACGTGGTTAGATACAGAGTAAAGCTCCCTCTACACTGTCCACCTCAAACACTCCCAGGACAAGTACAGCACAGGGTTAGATACAGAGGAAAGCTCCCTCTACACTGTCCCCATCAAACACTCCCAGGACAGGTACTGCACGGGGTTAGATACAGAGTAAAGCTCCCTCTACACTGTCCCCATCAAACACTCCCAGGACAGGAACTGCACGGGGTTAGATACAGAGTAAAGCTCCCTCTCCACTGTCCCCATCAAACACTTCCAGGACAGATACAGCACGGGGTTAGATACAGAGTAAAGCTCCCTCTACACTGTCCACATCAAACACCCCCAGGACAGGTACAGCACGGGGTTAGATACAGAGTAAAGCTCCCTCTACACTGTCCTCATCAAACACACCCAGGACAGGTACAGCACGGGGTTAGATACAGAGTAAAGCTCCCTCTACACTGTCCCCATCAAACACTCCCAGGACAGGTACAGCACGTGGTTAGATACAGAGTAAAGCTCCCTCTACACTGTCCTCATCAAACACACCCAGGACAGGTACAGCACGGGGTTAGATACAGAGTAAAGCTCCCTCTACACTGTCCCCATCAAACACTCCCAGGACAGGTACAGCACGTGGTTAGATACAGAGTAAAGCTCCCTCTACACTGTCCACCTCAAACACTCCCAGGACAAGTACAGCACAGGGTTAGATACAGAGGAAAGCTCCCTCTACACTGTCCCCATCAAACACTCCCAGGACAGGTACTGCACGGGGTTAGATACAGAGTAAAGCTCCCTCTACACTGTCCCCATCAAACACTCCCAGGACAGGTTCAGCACGGGGTTAGATACAGAGGAAAGTTCCCTCTTCACTGTCCCCATCAAACACTCCCAGGACAGGAACTGCACGGGGTTAGATACAGAGTAAAGCTCCCTCTACACTGTCCTCATCAAACACACCCAGGACAGGTACAGCACGGGGTTAGATACAGAGTAAAGCTCCCTCTGCACTGTCCCCATCAAACACTCCCAGGACAGGTACAGCACGGGATTAGATACAGAGTAAAGCTCCCTCTACACTGTCCCCATCAAACACTCCCAGGACAGGTACAGCACGGGGTTAGATACAGAGTAAAGCTCCCTCTACACTGTCCCCATCAAACACTCCCAGGACAGGTACAGCACGGGGTTACAGAGTAAAAACAAGAATGAGAAATTTCAAAATGGAGGCGGTGCTGGTCTGGGAGCCGATATTGATCAGCCAACAAGGAGGTGAGCGAGTTGGAACACAGGCTGAAGAGTGTTGATGATTGTTAAGGGGGAGACGGGGGGTTGGGGGTGAGGGGGTGTGTGGGGGCGGGGGGGGGGGGGTTTGGAGATGGGAGGGCAGGCAGTGAGCAGAGGAATTTGTGGCATTTGGACGATGGTTTGAGTAGCTGATTTGCTGAGAGGCTGGTGGAGGCTCTGATAGTGGCCCGTCTGTTTCTTATCGACTATGATAAATGTTGGCAGCAATCCCCTTCCCGAGGTAAATGTTTTGTGTGTGGGGGGGTGGGGGTAATTTTAATCAGAACATTATTAGACGTACAGATTCTCCAAGCAGTGTTATCACCTGGGTGTACTGAGGTGTACCATGTGCTTACATACCTCGCTCCAGGAGTGATTTCACCCAAAATAGGGAAATGGTATATTAAAAGAAACTTTATTACTAACACAGTGTTAAAATATCTTTAACATCACGCAAGATAATACTTACAATTACCCTTTAAACAAGGCTAATCAATATAGTGACACAATAGCCCTTAATTGCTATCTTTACTCCCACTCAGACAACAAACCATCTCAGGTCGCAATCCACTTTGAAATACAGTTAGCACTCAGGAATGTTTGCTGTACAGAGATGTTTTGGTTACTCCATTTGAAAAAGAAGGATCTTTCGAGAATGTTTAAAGAAAGAGACCTGACCCCGTCAGAATAATGCAAAATCTCTGGCTGTATTTTTTCAGAAACCTTCTCAGTTCACCTTCCAGCCCAAATCTGACCCGTAAAACCTCAACACCTGAGTGCTTCAACTTCTGGCTCCTCCCAGTAATTACATCATCTCACTAAGCCGAACACAATTCCTCCCCAGGGATTCCTGTCAACCTAGATGAAAGCCCATTAGCCCAGCGTTGACGCTTTAATCCCACCTTCATCTCCAAAAAGACTAGCTGTCTTTCAAACCAGGATTCTTTAAAAACATGACAGCAGCAGTCACACACACACACACTCTAACCCAGGCTTTTAACCCTTACTGCACCAAAAAACAAATACAGAACATTCCTACATTCATTGCAGGGCATTAAGTTCAGGATGGGAATGGGGGTAAATCCTGAATGTGTGTGTGTAGCCATTATTGGAAATAAGTTTACCTTTTTTTCGGATTGGTCTTTCCTGTTGTGTTTCTACATTTCATAAACATTCTTTAATTGCACGGTTACAAGACTGGACCTTTTCCTCACTGGCTTACAGACCTTCCCTCACACTCTACCAAATTGATAAAAGTACACTCTAAGTACCGGCGTTCCAGGTTACCCGTTAAGGTTTTGGGTTTCCCTTGCGTCTAACATCGGTCAATGTTATAACGTAGAAAACGTGGTGGCCAATATGCGCACAGGAAGATCCCACAAACAGCAATCTGATAATAACCCAGATAATCTGTTTTTGGTGACGTTGAGAGATTGTTATTGGCCCCGGGACACTAAGCGGGACAAATCCACCTGACAGGGCATCACGGTAGCATTGTGGTTAGCACAATTGCTTCACAGCTCCAGGGTCCCAGGTTCGATTCCGGCTTGGGTCATTGTCTGTGCGGAGTCTGCACATCCTCCCCGTGTGTGCGTGGGTTTCCTCCGGGTGCTCCGGTTTCCTCCCACAGTCCAAAGATGTGCAGGTTAGGTCGATTGGCCATGATAAATTGCCCTTAGTGTCCAAAATTGCCCTTAGTGTTGGGTGGGGTTGTGGGTTGTGGGGATAGGGTGGAGGTGTTGACCTTGGGTAGGGTGCTCTTTCCAAGAGCCGGTGCAGACTCGATGGGCCGAATGGCCTCCATCTGCACTGTCAATTCTATGATCGTTCTTGAAACAGTGCCACAAATAATGAAACATCGTCCAAGAGGGGAAAGTGCCCCAGGTAATGTCTGACCTCAAAAACCATCACCAATTATTCCCTTCTCCCCAAGTTACTGCTCCATTAGCTGCGAAGCTGCATAGCGGGATGGCCTCTTTCACTCCCAGTGGTGGCAAATTTTTGAAATGTTATGGGTGTGCCAGAAATGCAACATCTCCATCTTTAGTCCTGACGTGTAGGGTGCTCTGGATCCGTGGAACACATACAGGCCACCAACACTTGAAATAGTACAACACTATTTTATTAAGCTAGAAACTGTTGAACATACTTTCACTGTGGGTTAACACGATGTTAGATTGAACTAAAGACCTATGCCGGTCCTAACCAGTCTATGCACTCAGCACATGGTGAGGATCTGTGCTGTAAGCTGTAAGCTCAATCCTTGTAGGAGGCTGCATCCCGAATGAGCGGGAACTCTGATGCCCCCTGTGTTTATAGTGCGTGTGCTCTAACTGGTGATTGGCTGCGGTGTTGTGTGTGTTGATTGGTCTAGCTGTGTGTCCATCAGTGTGTGTCTGCACCATGATATACTGGTGTAGATTATGACAAGTACCTTGGCCATGTTGTCACTCTCTGGCCCGGCGGTGACCCGGCTTCAAGGTTAAAACTCCGTCCAGGTTTCAGATGGGCCGAATGTAAATTCTATGATGATTTTACAGTCAGCCTGGGGACACGGCTGAGGTCGCGGTTCCCATTTGAACTTTCGATCACAAAGGCGCAGCGGTCAAACGGAGAACAGGAAAAAAAAAAGACAATCAAATATTCTTTCAGAAATGATATCAAATTATTACTGATCTTGGAAGAGCCCCGACATTGCTGTAAGATTAATTTGCACTGTGTCATTCTGAATGCACTATACTGTTGAATATGCAGATGTATTGAATATTTGATGTCTGAGAGCTCGAACAGATGGTGAGTTGTGTAAGAGGACAAGCATTCTGAGGAGGTGGATGGGCGAAGAGGAGCTTTGAAGAATGTGTTTGATATGTCTGAGAGCACTGCAGTAATTGCAGTGGGATTGTGTGTGTCCCCACTTCACATCTTCCTGCGAGTTAGCACAATACAACTTGATTAAACTCCAACAGAAAGACTTAGACATTTCGACACTGTCGTTCATGACACCCACATGTCCTGAGGCACTTCACAGACAATCGAGGATTGTCGAGGTGACGTCGTTGTGGTAATGTAGTGGCCAATTGGTGCACAGCAAGACTCCACAAACGCACGACGATGATAACTCGATAGGTTCTTTCAATGAGTGAGTGGTAAATATTGGACTTCACATTGGAAACAGCCCAAAGGCATTCCCCCCCCCCCCCCCCCCCCCAACACACACACACACTCTTACAGAACTGGCCATGGGCGAGAGCAGAGGGGCTACAGTTAAAAGCCTCAAGGGAAAGTGTGCAGCACTCCCTCAGTACTGACCCTCTGACAGTGCAGCACTCCCTCAGTACTGACCCTCTGACAGTGCAGCACTCCCTCAGTACTGACCCTCTGACAGTGCAGCACTCCCTCAGTACTGACCCTCTGACAGTGCAGCACTCCCTCAGTACTGACTCTCTGACAGTGCAGCACTCCCTCAGTACTGACCCTCTGACAGTGCAGTACTCCCTCGGTACTGACCCTCTGACAGTGCAGCACTCCCTCAGTACTGACCCTCTGACAGTGCAGCACTCCCTCAGTACTGACCCTCTGACAGTGCAGCACTCCCTCAGTACTGACCCTCTGACAGTGCAGCACTCCCTCAGTACTGACCCTCTGACAGTGCAGCACTCCCTCAATACTGTCCCTCTGACAGTGCGGCACTCCCTCAGTACTGACCCTCTGACAGTGCGGCACTCCCTCAGTACTGACCCTCTGACAGTGCGGCACTCCCTCAGTACTGACCCTCTGACAGTGCAGCACTCCCTCAGTGCTGACCCTCTGACAGTGCGGCACTCCCTCAGTACTGACCCTCTGACAGTGCAGCACTCCCTCAGTGCTGACCCTCTGACAGTGCGGCACTCCCTCAGTACTGACCCTCTGACAGTGCAGCACTCCCTCAGTACTGACCCTCTGACAGTGCGGCACTCCCTCAGTACTGACCCTCTGACAGTGCAGCGCTCCCTCAGTACTGACCCTCTGACAGTGCGGCACTCCCTCAGTACTGACCCTCTGACAGTGCAGCACTCCCTCAGTACTGACCCTCTGACAGTGCAGCACTCCCTCAGTGCTGACCCTCTGACAGTGCGGCACACCCTCAGTACTGACCCTCTGACAGTGCAGCACTCCCTCAGTACTGACCCTCTGACAGTGCAGCACTCCCTCAGTACTGACCCTCTGACAGTGCAGCACTCCCTCAGTGCTGACCCTCTGACAGTGCGGTGCTCCCTCAGTACTGACCCTCTGACAGTGCGGTGCTCCCTCAGTACTGACCCTCTGACAGTGCGGCGCTCCCTCAGTGCTGACCCTCTGACAGTGCGGTGCTCCCTCAGTACTGACCCTCTGACAGTGCGGCACTCCCTCAGTACTGACCCCCTGACAGTGCGGCACTCCCTCAGTACTGACCCTCTGACAGTGCAGCACTCCCTCAGTACTGACCCTCTGACAGTGCAGCGCTCCCTCAGTACTGACCCTCTGACAGTGCAGCACTCCCTCAGTACTGACCCTCTGACAGTGCGGCACTCCCTCAGTACTGACCCTCTGACAGTGCTAGAATATTTTAACGTTCAGTTTTTCTGGAATGGGATGTGTTTGAGATACCGGGGTGTCATTCGTTTGAGCTAACATGGCAGAAGGAGATTTTATTTCTGTAGTAGCGAGACTCTAGTCAGTTGTAGAATATTAATACAGAACAGCGCTACACCCTGCTACGAATCTATTTGGTTAGTTACTGATGAAGTCACCAGAGTTAGCAAATCTGAGGGGAGCATCCTCTGATTTATGATCAGGGCAGCACGGTAGCACAGCGGTTAGCTCTGTTGCTTCACAGTTCCAGGGTCCCGGGTTCGATTCCCGGCTTGGGTCACTGTCTGTGTGGAGTCTGCACGTTCTCCCCGTGTCTGCGTGGGTTTCCTCCGGGTGCTCCGGTTTCCTCCCACAGTCCAAAGATGTGCAGGTTAGGTGGATTGGCCGTGCTAAATTGTCCTTAGTGTCCAAAACGGTTTGGTGGGGTTACAGGTGTGGGCTTAAGTGGGGTGCTAATTCCAGGGGCCCGGTGCAGACTCGATGGGCCGAATGGCCTCCTTCTGCACTGTAAATTTTATGATTCTATGATGTTGCTGCAGGAGAGTTGGAGGGAACCTGAATTTCTGACGAGTGAAGGGATCGATGCGTCGATGAGGTGGGTGTCAAACTACGAATAAAAGGCTTTTGGGCCTACTTGAGCCTAAATAACTCGCTCAATCTTAGGTGCCAATTTTCAAAACTCTTTGTCATCAGTTGATCCAATTATTTCTTTTTGGGGTTGTTAATTTGCAATCCGCCCTGTGTATTCATTCAGATTTGCTCCCTCTGCTATGAAAACGTGACAGGGATCAAATGTTTTCAGAGTTTATTTGGCAGTTTAACCTCATCACTATTCCGAAATAAATTGGGCTGCTCTATCAAATAGGATGAAGAGGTTTCGCTGTTCAAATTCCAGCTAATGTTTAATGTAGTAGCTTTAAATGGTGCACAATGTGGAGGCTGGTTTGCCTTCAGAGGAATGTGTGAGCAGGAGACATTACTCTGCGATAGGCCAAGAAGCAAAGTTCTCTTTCTCCAGTAACTGTGCTCATTAATAGATTCACAAAATAACAGTAGGGCTTTTAAAAAGAACCATTTTCTTGTTGATGGTTTATTTTGTTTTGCCGGCCAACCTGCAAAGTTCTCTACTCTCTGAGTCAGAATGTTGAGGGGCCAAGCCCCACGTCCACAAGAACCCAGGTCAACACTGTCGGGGCGGCCGTCTTTTGGATGACACATGAGACCGGGACCCCGTCTGCCCTCCCACGTGGAAGCAGTTGATCCTGGGGAATTATTTTGAAGAGGAGCAGTAGAATTCTCTCCGGAGACCTGGGCCCAGCATTCATCCTCAACCAACATCACTGCAAAGACCGATCATCCGATTGCTGCTACTGGGATCTTACTTGCCCCATATTGGCTGCTGTTTCCTACATTATAGAAGTACTTCTTTTTTCTGCAAAGTGATGTCCTGTGGCAGTGGAAGGTACAGATGAGATTTTGCTCTTTCCCTGCTCCTCAGCAACAAAAAGCGCTGGGAAGTCTCTGCAGGTTTGCAGCATTTGTGGACCAATAAACAGAGTTCAATAGGACTCTTCTTCACAAATGCAACTTTTATTCCACTTCCTCGATCTCTTGACCAGCCAATGCAGAGGCACCAACATTGGAGGCCCCTCCCTCGGCAGTGTGTGCACACTGGGCCTCGGGCGGAGGATTTAAGTGTGATGCCACTCATGACCCACGTCAAGGGGATTGGTGAGCCTGATATCCTTCATGAGGGAAGATCCTGCTCTGAACCCTGACCGCAGGTGGGGATAGCAAGGTGCTGGCGAGGTTGGTAGGGTAGGTGAGGGGAGGGGGCAGAGGCGTAGTCACAGCCCTCGAATCTGGAGTAGAACCCTGTCCTCGCAGTCTAGCTCGACAGGTGGAGTGAGGCATCGGGAGCACCTGGCAAGGTTTCGGGTGGGTTCGATTATTTCAATCCCTACCTGGCCAAGCGTGAAGGTGGTTCCCTCGTTCTCCGGTCTGAGCCTGCTCGAAGAGGAAGGAATGACAGACTCGACTGCAGTGGCCAGGAATCCCGGAGAGGGGGTATTTCAGTGAGTGGGGGGACAATTTACTGAGGGGCAAAGTTGAAGTTGTTAATTCCAGTTGTACATTAGAGGGATTTCTTTAAAAAAAGTCATTTTGTGAAGCTGAGTGATGTGTGCAGGAACCGGAGACTTTGGACCTCGTGTTCAGCGCTGGAGCAATGTGCCAAATGGCCATGCTGTATTCTTCATTCTTTACAGGGGTGCGGGCATTGCTGATGTTTGCTGTCCATCTCGAACTGTCCTTGAACTGCGTGACTTCATTGCAGGGTCATTGCCGATGACAGATAAGAGTCTGGCGCCACATGTAGGCCAGACTAGATGAGAATGGCCGATTTCTTTCCCAGATAATATTCTCTCAGTAACAATGATCATGAAACGATCTTTATATTCCAGATTTATTAATTGAATTTCAATTCCACCAGCTACTGTGGTTCTATTTGAACCCAAGTCGGCAGAGAGCTGGCCATGGACCCGGGATTATGAACCCAGCGACGTTATTATTATGCACCATCTTCCATTCCACCATTCAATGATTTCAGTGAATGTTGTGGACTCAGTGACAGGTGTCATAGACACCAGTATATCATGGTGCAGACACACACACAGCAAGACCAATCAACACACACAACACCGCAGCCAATCACCAGTGAGAGCACACGCACTCATCGTCCGGATCGATTCTGTCTACCGATAGAGGCTGGATTCTTTGCTTCGGGGACACCCTGTTTTTTGTAATGATACCGACTCGAAAAGGCGCCTTCGGGTCCTCAGTGTCAATATCGGGTAGCAGGTCCGCATCGGGCTCGGTGACCGTGGGTTGAATGGCCCGGACATTCCTGCGAGGCTGGCTGGAGCGACGAGAGTTGGAAGGCTGAGCTGATCTACAGAAAGCAGCACAGTGGCCAAGTTTGCCACATCGCAGGCATCGTCGGGATTTGGCAGGACATTGTCGCTTTAAGTGGGCGGAGCCACAGCTGCCGCACGTTGTAGCCAGTACGTTCGCTGCGCCACCGCGCATGCACGGTGCGGTTGTACATTGTGCGCGCCTGCGCAGTACGTTCGTCGACGTCACCATCCCCTCGTTCAGTGCGCACAAGCGCGGGAGTCCACGAAAAGTGCGCAAAATGGCTGCCCTCGTCCAGGCTGAGGCCTTGGAGTTGCTCGATTGCTTGGACCCGTTCTGCCTCGTGGGGATCGTGCCGCGCCGTTTCAGCCGCTTGGATGTGGGAATACCGACTAGCGGCGTGTTCCTGTAGCACGTAGGTCTCGATGGCAGTTGCTAGGGTGAGCTGCTTTACCTCGAGGAGCTGCTGGCGTAGGGGGTCCGACTGAACACCAAAAACAATCTGGTCGCGTATCATGGAGTCGGAGGTGGGCCCGTAATTACAGGACTGCGCAAGGATGCGGAGGTGCGTGAGAAAGGACTGGAAAGGTTCATCCTTACCCTGCAAACGCTGTTGGAATGCATAGCGCTCGAAACTTTCTTTCACCTCGATGTCGCAGTGAGTGTCAAACTTATGGAAGGACCGTCTTGAATTTTGATTTATCTTCAGCAAAGGTGAGAGAATTGAAAATGTGGATGGCATGTTCCCCGGCTGTGGATAGGAAGAGAACGATCTTCCTGGTGTCTGAGGCAGCTTCCCGGTCTGTGGTTTCCAGGTAGAGCTGGAAGCGTTGTTTGAATACCCTCCAGTTGGCCCCCAGGTTACCGGTGATGCGGAGCGGCGACGGCGGGCGGACGCTGTCCATTTTGCAGAATGGCTGTGTGCTGGTGGAAGGCAGATCACTCGCAGGTAGGTCTAAGAAGTTCTATATCCCTCAACTCCAGTTATCATGTTGTGTTGCGTGCTCTGGATCCGTGGAACACATACGGGCCACCAACACTTAAAATAGTGCAACACTATTTTATTAAGTTAGAAACTGTTGAACATACTTTCACTGTGGGTTAACACGATGTTAGATTAAACTAAAGACCATTGCCTGTCCTAACCAGTCTATGCACTCAGCACATGGTGAGGATCTGTGCTGTAAGCTGTAAGCTCTGTCCTTGTAGGAGGCTGCATCCCGAATGAGCGGGAACTCTGATGCCCCCTGTGTTTATAGTGCGTGTGCTCTAACTGGTGATTGGCTGCGGTGTTGTGTGTGTTGATTGGTCTTGCTGTGTGTCCATCAGTGTGTGTGTCTGCACCATGATATACTACTTAATAAAATAGTGTTGCACTATTTTAAGTGTTGGTGGCCTGTATGTGTTCCACGGATCCAGAGCACCCAACACAACAACAGATGAGTGCGATTAGTCAGGACGTCCATCCTCATTCTACAATCTGTCTGTCAGGATGGCGGAAGGTGAACTCGATGAAACTCGCTCGCTTCCCATTTCACATAAAATTAAATGACGAGAAAATTCAGTTCAAATAATGTTGATTGAAGATAAATATTGGGCAGGACACCAGGCTGAACTACCCTGCTCTTCTTACCCCCAGAGATCTTTCTGCCTCTAGCCTCATCGCCAGCTTTCCATTCTGTTATATTTCTTTGTTGTCGCAAACAAAAAAGGTATGGAGATGCCCACACTCGGGACTCTTGTAAAACATGATGAAAGAATTATGGTGGGGGTGTTGCTCAGGCAGCCAAGGTGCTGCTCTGTATCAAGCTCACGCAAACACACTGTTGACGTCACTACACATCACACGATACAGAACCAAGCAAGACTGTCTTCTCTGATACATAATAGAATATGCTATATTTCCCAATTACTTGCTGAACCTTTATACTAGCCTTCTGTGATTCATGCACTCGGACTCCCAGATCCCTCTACACTCAGAGCTCTGCAATCTCTCACCATTTAGATAATAAGCTACGTTTTTATCCTTTCTGACAAAATGGATGATTTCAGATTTTCCCACATTATACTCCACTTGCCAGACCTTTGCCCCCTTACTTAACCTATCGATATCCATTTGTAGCCTCCTTATGTCCTCTTCACAACTTACTTTCCTATCTTTGTGCCTTCAGCAAAGTTGGCAACCATCATTTCAGTCCCAACCTCCAATTTGTTTATATAAATTGCAAGCAGTTGAGGTTCCAGCACTGATCCCCGTTTGTAAAGCTCTTGTCGTAGCAGAAGCTGCTTCCTTGATGTGCACTCTGACAAAAGAAGGTTCAGACTTGGAGATAGGTTTAACACGTTTATTAAACTATTAACAATTCTCCTACTTGGATTCAACGCTACTGTTAATTCTTCTACAGCTACTCAGACTGACAAACCAGTCTGCTACAATCCACGTGGTGGGAGTGATGTGTTTCAATCAACCCTGTGTCTGTACTCACTGAGAGTCTCCACTGGAAAGAGACTGAGCATGTGTGCTGTGTCCTTTTATATGGGTTGGTGTAATGCCCTCCTGTGGTAGTGTCACCTCTGTGTGTATCGTGACTGCCCATTGGTTGTGTCCTATCTTACTGACCTATTGGTTGACTGCCTGTGTGTCATGTCTCTGGTGCTCCCTCTAGTGTCTAACTAGGTTTCGTGTATGTACATTAACCCCTTGTGTACTTACAGTGATGTATATCACCACACCTGCAGCACCCCACTCGTTACATCTTCCTAACCAGATAAAGATCTATTTATGCCTACTCTCTGCTTCCTGCTATCATCTAGAAGGGCAAAGGCAGCAGACACATAGGGACTCTGCCACCTGCAAGTTCCCCTAACTAATGTGGCAGGGGGATGGGAACCAGATTAGGAAGTTAGAGGTCAGTAAAGAGGCAGCAACTAAAGACAGTAAGGTACTAGATAATAGACTCAATGTGACTAAGGGGAAGAGTAGACAGGGGAGAGATGAAGAACGCAAAGGGACAGGTGGTCTGAGGTGCATTTGTTTCAATGCGAGAAGTGTAGCAGGTAAGGCAGATGAATTTAGGGCTTGGATTAGTACCTGGGAATATGATGTTATTGGTATTACGGAGGCTTGGTTGAGGGAAGGGCAAGACTGGCAACTAAATATCCCAGGGTATAGATGCTTCAGGAGGGTTAGAGGGGGAGGTAAAAGGGGTGGAGGAATTGCATTACTGGTTAGAGATGATATCACAGCTGTGATTAAGGAGGGCACGATGGAGTATTCAAGCACTGAGGCAATATGGGTAGAGCTAAGAAATAGGAAGGGTGCAGTAACATTGTTGGGACTTTACTACAGGCCTCCCAAAAGCGAGCGTGAAGTAGAGGTACAAATATGTAGACAGATTATAGAAAAATGTAGGAGCAATAGGGTGGTCGAGATGGGAGATTTTAACTTCCCCAACATTGAATGGGACTCGTAGTGTTGGAGGTGTAGTTGGAGCAGAATTTGTAAGGAGCATCTAGGAGAGTTTTTTTTAGAGCAGTATGTAAATAGTCCAACTCGGGAAGGGGCCATACTGGACCTGGTATTGGGGAATGATCCTGGCCAGGTGGTTGAAGCTTCAGTCGGTGATTACTTTGGGAATAGCGATCACAATTCCGTAAGTTTTAGAATACTCATGGACAAAGACGAGAGTGGTCCTAAAGAAAGAGTGCTAAATTGGGGAAAGGCCAAGTATAACAAAATTCGACAGGAGCTAGGGAATGTGGATTGAGAGCAGCTGTTTAAGGGTAAATCCACATTTGAAATGTGGGAGTCTTTTAAGGAAAGGTTGATTAGAGTGCAGGACAGACATGTCCCTGTGAAAATGAGGGATAGAAATGGCAAGATCAGGGAACCATGGATGACGGGTGGAATTGTGAGACTAGCTAAGATGAAAAAGGAAGCATACATAAGATCTAGGTGACTTAAATCTGATGGAGCTTTGGAGGAATATCAGGAAAGTAGGACAAATCTCAAACGCGCAATAAAGAGGGTTAAAAGGGGTCATGAAATATGTTTGGCTAACAGGGTTAAGGAAAATCCCAAAGCCTTTTATTCGTATATAAGGAGCAAGAGGGTAACTAGAGAAAGGATTGGCCCACTCAAAGACAAAAGAGGGAATTTATGCGTGGAGTCAGAGGAAATGGGTGAGATTCTTAATGAGTACTTTGCGTTGGTATTCACCAAGGAGAGGGACATGACGGATGTTGAGGCTAGGGATGGATGTTTAAATACTCTGTGTCAAGTCGGCATAAGGAAGGGGGAAGTTTTGGGTATTCTAAAAGGCACTAAGGTGGACAAGTCCCCAGGTCCGGATGGGATCTATCCCAGGTTACTGAGGGAAGCGAGGGAAGAAATAGCTGGGGCCTTAACAGATATCTTTGCAGCATCCTTGAGCATGGGTGAGGTCCCGGAGGACTGGAGAATTGCTAATGTTGTCCCTTTGTTTAAGAAGGGTAGCAGGGATAATCCAGGGAATTATAGACCAGGGCAACAGGAGACAGAGAGTAGTGGTGGAAGGGAGTGTCTCAAAATGGAGAAAGGTGACTAGTGGTGTTCCACAGGGATCCGTGCTCAGACCACTGTTGTTTGTGACATACATAAATGATCTGGACGAAGGTATAGGTGGTCTGATTAGCAAGTTTGCAGATGATACTAAGATTGGTGGAGTTGCAGATAGCGAGGAGGACTGTCAGAGAATACAACAAAATATAGATAGATTGGAGAGCTGGGCAGAGAAATGGCAGATGGAGTTCAATCCAGGCAAATGCGAGGTGATGCATTTTGGAAGATCTAATTCAAGAGCGGACTATACGGTCAATGGAAGAGTCCTGGGGAAAATTGATGTACAGAGATCTGGGAGTTCAGGTCCATTGTACCCTGAAGGTGGCAACGCAGGTCGATAGAGTGGTCAAGAAGGCATACAGCATGCTTGCCTTCAACAGACGGGGTATTGAGTACAAGAGTCAGCAGGTCATGTTACAGTTGTATAGGACTTTGGTGAGGCCACATTTGGAATATTGCATGCAGTTCTGGTCACCACATTACCAGAAGGATGTGGATGCTTTAGAGAGGGTGCAGAGGTTCACCAGGATGTTGCCTGGTATGGAGGGTGCTAGCTATGAAGAAAGGTTGAGTAGATTAGGATTGTTTTCGTTGGAAAGACGGAGGTTGAGGGGGGACCTGATTGAGGTCTACAAAATTATGAGAGGTATGGACAGGGTGGATAGCAACAAGCTTTTTCCAAGAGTGGAGGTGTCAATTACAAGGGGTCACGATTTCAAGGTGAGAGGGGGAAAGTTTAAGGGAGATGTGCGTGGAAAGTTATTTACGCAGAGGGTGGTGGTGCCTGGAACGCTTTGCCAGCGGAGGTGGTAGAGGTGGGCACGATAGCATCATTTAAGATGCATCTAGACAGATATGTGAACGGGCGGGGAACAGAGGGAAGTAGATCCTTGGAAAATAGGCAACAGGTTTAGATAAAGGATCTGGATCGGCGCAGGCTGGGAGGGCCGAAGGGCCTGTTCCTGTGCTGTAATTTTCTTTGTTCTTTGTTCTTTGTAAGGCACACACCATCCTGACTTGGAAATATATCGCCGTTCCCCCACTGTTACGGGGCAAAACAAATCCTGCAACTCCCTCCCTAACAGCACTGTGGGTGTACCTACACCGCATGGACTGCAGCGGGTTCAAGATGGCAGCTCACCACCACCTTCTCAAGGGTAATTAGAGATGGGCAATAAATGCTGGCGACACCGTGAATACATTAAAAAAAAAACTCCTGTCCACGGAAGCAATAAAGCCAGCCCTGGATTGCTCATAAATACTGCACCAGCAACAGAATCAGTGAAGGCTGGATGAAGGAATGAAGCTGAACTCCAGTCTGTATGATTCTGTATCACATCCAACAAGACATGTTTCCCTCTCGTGGCATTTTGCAAGCCCCGGAATGAATGAGATTCAGACTTTGCCCCATGCCTTCCCCGGCAATTATTTATCACAGAATCATAGTTTTCCATGGGGTTGACACCACATACGTCTGCTGTTTGACATCAGGAGGCAGACGATGAGAGCAGGAGTGGTGAGAGAGTGCGGGAAGATTGAGTGAAGGGGAAAGGGCTGCCCAGCAGACTTTACTAATAAACTGACAAAATAAAAATACATGGCTAACGGACGTATGTAGTCTTTCAGTTCATTCCAAGGTGAAAGTTTGACCTCTCTCACTCATTCGAGTTCCTCTCGTGGGAACTGTGGCAGACACAAGGAGCTCACCTCACTCTCTGATGATGCTGAATTAACCTGACAAAGGTCATTAAGGATGAAAATTCAGCAGAATGACCCCTTTATACATGCGTTCATTAAAGAAGAGGAAAGGAATATGACCTTTCAAATGATCACTGCTCCCAAAACACGGACAAAACAAAAACCCACATTGCAAACTCTCCCATTGAGTGATTGCTTCCTTGTTTATTTTACCTTCCTCCAAAATCACTTTGTTTCCTTTTCTCTCAATCAATGACACCAAAACAGTCAATCTGGTCATGTATTGGATGACAGTGTTTGGGATCGTGCTATGTACAAATTGGTTTTGGGAGGTGCTGTTGGAGGAGACTTGGTTCGTTGCTGCAGTGCATCTTGTAGATGGTACACACGGCTGCCACTGTGCGTCGGGGGTGGAGGGAGTGAACGTTGAAGGTGGGGGAGGGGATGCTGATCAAGCGGGGCTGCTTTGTACTGAATGGTGTCGAGCTCTGTGAGTGTTGTTGGAGCTGCGCTCACCCAGGCAAGTGGAGAGTATTCCATTACGTTCCTTGTAGATGGTGGACAGGCTTTGGGGAGTCGGAGGGCAGGATTCTCCGGACGCTGACTCCGAAATCATGTTTGCCGATCGGCCGGAGAATCCCCGTTTGTGCCGGAATGGGGGGGGGGGGGGCGGCGCCGCTTTTGCAATGCTCCGGCCCTCGAACGAGTACGCCTCCCGCCATCGGGGCGGCCTCAGGACGTCCCCTGAGGCCCTCCCCCAATGCCCCGACCCCAATGGGCCGAGTTCCCGACCGCGTTGGACACGTCCTTTGGACACGTGGCGGCTGGGGACTGAGCCCAGTACTACCACAGTCGGGGGGGGGGGGGCGTTCTGCGGGCAGGGGTGTTCCGGGGGGTGGCAAGGCTGATCATGGGGGGCGGTTTTTGGCAGGCCGGGGCCCGTGTGCGGCTGGCGCCATGTTGCAGGCCGCTGCCGTGCACACGCGTGGCCACGGACCCGGCCATTCTCCGGCTGTATTCGCAGGTAAGCCCAGGGGCTTTACGCTGTGTGTCTGCTAGGCCCCCACCAGACACAGGATCGGTCCAGCTTGTGCGGCGATTTTTTGGGCGTAAAACGCCACTGTTCCCACGCCGGTGTCAGCACTTAGTCTAGAAATCGGAGAATCCACCCAGGGGGTGAGTTACTCCCCGCAAGATTCCTAACCTCTGACCTATTCTTGTAGCCACTGCATCTATATGGCTGGCCCAGTTCAGTCACTGGTCAATGGTAATCCCAGGGTGTGGATGTCTGCGCAGCAGTCACTTTGTAACTTCTCAAATCTATTCCTCATTCAGGATATCCCTGGTCCTGCCTGAGAATCTTCCCAGATATCACTTCCTGAAATAGTACTCGAGTGTCTCCAGGGTGTGAGTGCTGGTCACCGGCTGCAAACCCCCCCCCCCCCCCACCCCCCACCCCGCCTGTCCCCAGGTCCCGATTTGAAACCGGAAAACCAATAGAACTTTCTGGATTTGGCCCAGGAAACGAAGAGGCTTCCGGCCCGTGCAGTTTGAGCAGCAGCGAGATGATGAGGAGGTGAAGCAGCTCCGTCAGAATCCAGAATGTTGTCGTTTATCAAAAGGACAATCTGAGCAAACAGCAGGAAATGGAAACTTCCTGAAAAGTAGATTTGCAAATTTTACTGGTGGAGAGGAAGAGAGAGAGGGAAAGAGAGAGACACTGAGAGGCATGGATCGAGGGGGGATAGAGACCGAGCTGAGAGATGGAGAGAGGGATAAGGACAGAAGAGAGACAGAGAGAATAAGAGAGAGGCAGAGGGAGAGAGACAGAGAGAAAGAGACACAGATAGAAATAGAGAGATAGAAAGAATGAGAAAGAGAGACAGAGAGAGAGAGATAAAAGCAGAGACGGAGTTCCAAACATATAAAACATGACATAAGTATAACAAACATAATAATTGGAGAGGAACACAGGGGTTGGGCATTTAGGCCTTTGAGTCAGTTTTGTGATTGAGTGAGATCACAGCTCCATCCACCTGTCCTGGCTGCAAAGCCATTATTACTCTTGTGTAGAAAAAATGTAAAACTGTTAATTGATGCCCAGGTTCCGCTGCTTTTACTGAGCGCGAGCGAGTGTCCACAATTCTACCACACTTTATATGAAGACAAAAGATGATTCATTATTCTGCTGTGTTCCATCCCACAGTGATTTCAATTTAAGCTGAAAAGAAAATGACTTTGCAATGAGTCAAGAATTAAGAAGATCGAAGCAATGGAAATAATTTTTACAAAGGGAATTTCAAATGAAATATTCATTTCTATATCCTGTTTTTATTGCATTTCACACAGTACTCAGGGTGTTCTGCAGTTTCTGTATTAAGGGTGTCCCATGGAGAATATTACATCAGAGATTGTAACAATTACTTCATGATGACCTGCTACCATATTAAACTACTGTGTGCTATAATTCATCAGCCATCTCACTACAGCAATAACCCAGAGCTCTCTCTCTCTCTCACTGGCTCGCTTTCCCATTCTGTCCATTCTTTGCTGCATTCACCATCTAACCCTGGTCCCTCCTTTGCTGCTCAGGCTCTCTCAATGATCAGCCTTCAGATAACACAACAACAACTTGTATTCATGTGGTGCCTTCAACGTAGCAACACGTCCCAAGGCATTTTCCAACAGAACATGACATCCAGCGACGGAAGGAAATATTAGGTCAAAGGCAGGTTTTAAGGAGAGTCTCAAAGGAGGAAAGCAGAGCCGAGATGTGTAGGGAGTCAATGCCAAAGCTCGGAGCCCGGGCAACTGAAGCTCAACCGCCAAATGGTGGAAGGATTAAAAGAGGAAAGACCCTAGAGGCCTGACCAGGAGGAGCACAGATATCTCGGAGGGCTATGGGGCTGGAGGAGACTCTCGGGATTGGGAGGGATGAGGCCGCAGGGGGATTTGAAAACAAGGATGAGAGTGGTCAAGCTCAGTACTCCTGGCCTCCAGTTCAGCCTGGCTACTCTCTCCTCATTGTCGCTTCTGCCACTGACCCGATGAGGGCCACCAATGCCTCAAGCTGCTGTGTTCAATCCGGCACGGAGCAGGGAGTTAGTCTGATCCACACCAGCGTACACCTTCACCAGGAGGAAGAGCCACAGAGGGACATCTATTGATCTGGGAAACTACACCCTCCAACCACGTTCCCTGAAGATTTCAATCACTCACTCCTTGTGGGACTGACAGTAACCACTTCCAATGAACTCTGTCGGCACAAGGATTAATGATCGCTTCGCAGAACATTCCAAATTAGTTCAATTATAAGGTTTAATTAAAAAAATGTCATGAATCAAGGTGATGATTGATTTGTGGAGCATATTGACATTATTGCCTGATAAAGACACAGCCCCGTGTTCTGAGAGTATTTCAGTCAGTCACTGAGCCTGAGGCACTGGGACCAGTGCAAGGTGCAAACACCAGGGATTCTCAAAGAAGACAATTGCTTTCGTCTTCCGGGTATTAAAGAAACTGTGGTGATGTTTCTGATGATCAGTAATGGCTACTGGCCCATTGCCGGTCTATCTGCTCCTCATCAGCCTCCTCCTCCTCCCCCCCCCCCCCACCCCTTCACCTCACTCCATCAGCAAATCCTTCTATCCCCTTCTCGATCCTCTATCGGGGCAGCATGGTAGCACAGTGGATAGCACTGTGGCTTCACAGCGCCAGGGCCCCAGGTTCGATTCCCTGCTGGGTCACTGTCTGTGTGGAGTCTGCACGTTCTCCCCGTGTCTGCGTGGGTTTCCTCCAGGTGCTCCGGTTTCCTCCCACAGTCCAAAGATGTGCAGGTTAGGTGGATTGGCCATGCTAAAAAATTGCCCTTAATGCCCAAAAGAGGTTAGGAGGGGTTTTTGGGTTACGGGGATAGGGTGGAAGTGAGGGCTTAATTGGGTCGGTGCAGACTCGATGGGCCGAATGGCCTCCTTCTGCATTGTATGTTCTGTGTTCTATTACCTGCATGTATCCAGCTTCTCCTTCAACAGATACTCATCACTTCAACCAATCCGTGTGGGAGCCAGTTCCCCAATCTCACCACTCTCCGGTAATGAACTTTTACCTGAATTCCCAGTTGGATTTATTAGGATTCTATCTTACACTGATGGCTCCTTGTTGTGGTCTATGGGGAGGCGGTGGCATAGTGTTATTGTCACTGGACTAGTAAACCAGAGATCTGGAGTAACACTCTGGGAGCCACGTTCAAATCCCAGCACTGCACATGAAAGTCTATTGGTGACCATGGTGACCATTGTCGATTGTCATAAAAACCCATCTGGTTCACCAATGTCCTTTAGGGTGGCATGGTGGCACAGTGGTTAGCACAGCTTCAGGGACCAGGGACCCAGGTTCAATTCTGACCTCGGGTCACTGTCTGTGCGGAGTCTGCACTTCCTCCCTGTGACTGTGTGGGTTTCCCCCGGGGGCTCCGGTTTACTCCCACAGTCCAAAGTTCTGCATCTTAGGTGGATTGGCCATGCTACATTTCCCCTTTGTGTCCAAAAGGTTAGGTGGGGTTACAGGGATAGTGTGGAGGCGTGGGCTTAAGTAGGGTGCTCTTTCCAAGAGCCGGTGCAGACTCGATGGGCCGAATGGCCTCCTTCTATACTGTTAGCTCTATGGTTCTATGCTCTATGAAATCTGGTCTGGCCTACATGTGACTCCAGACCTACAGCAATGTGGTTGACTCTATACTGCCTCCTTCAAGGGGCAATTAGGGATTGGCCCAGCTTGCGACTCCCACTTCCCATGAACAAATAAAAAAAAGTCAACCCCATCAAACCCTATTGTAATTTTAAGGACCCCACCAGCTCACCCCTCAGCCTCCTCTTTTCTCCAGGGTAGAGTCTGTTTAGTCTTTCCTGATAGATATATCCTCTCCGTTCTGATATATTCCTCGTGAATCTCTTTTGCATCCTCCCCAGTGCCTCTTTCTGCTTCTTCAAGTGGGTGGCAGGGTAGCACAGCGGTTAGCACTGTTGCCTCACAGCACCAGGGACCCGGGTTCTATTCCGGTCTCGGGCGACTGTCTGTGTGGAGGTTGCACGCTCTCCCCGTGTGTGCGTGGGTTTCCTCCGGTTGCTACGGTTTCCTCCCACAGTCCAAAGATCTGCGTGTTAGGTGGATTGGCCGTGCTAAATTGCCCCTTAGGGTGGAGTTGCAGGAGTAGGGTGGGGCAGTGGGCCTGGATAGGGTGGTCTTTCGGAGAGTCAGTGCAGACTCGATGGGCCGAATGGCCGTGAGTACTGAAACCCAGTTTCCCATCATTGCTGCTTCCACTTCATTATTGCACCACTGGTGTACAATCTTCATCATTGCACCACTGGTGTACAATCTTTAGAACTGCCACTGTCCAGGTGTGGTTGACACTGATTCAGTCGCTAACTCTCACTTGGATAATACTTTTAGATCAGATCCTGGGAGATAGGACAGGAGGAAGATATTTGGGCCCTCAAGTCTGTTCAACCATTCAATTGGATCACGGTTAATTTGCATCTTTACTCTATCTACCTACTTCCTGGTTCTGTAAACGTTCACACTGAACAAAAATCTATCAATCGCAGTTTTGGAATTTTCAATTGAACCTTGAGGGCAGATCTCCACCACTCTTTGTGTGAAAACATTCTTCCTGAGCGCTGTTGTGTTATTCACCCTGGGGTAACACGGACTGCAACTGGATGCAGTTGTACTTGAAAGTAGACTCCAAACTTTGGTGTTGGTTCAATATGCTTTATTGAACTTGTTAAGCACACAGTTCGCTGTGGGTTTGACACTCTACTACTCTAAGCGTGCTTACTATAACTAACTAGACCAGACTAGCTCTGAGCCACGTGTAGAAGGTGCTCACTGATATATACACCCTGACTGTCACTACAGTTGTCACCAGTGGAAAGAGGCAGAGTGCTGATGCCTCGTGTATTTTATAGTGGAAGACCACCTTCTAGTGTTCTGCCTGGTGATTGGTTGTGTTCTGTCCTGTGTGTTGATTGGCTGTACTGGGTGTCCGTCATTGCCTGTCTGTATCTCATTATGTGCATGAGTGCACATCATGACAAGTGCCTGAGCCTAATTTTAAGGTTACGTCCTTTAGTCCTAGACCTCCCACACTCCCAAGATGCACAGCAGCAACACACCAAAGCTCCTTAGGCAGCACCTCCCAAACCCACAAGCTCAACATGTAGCAGGAGAAGGGCAGCAGGCACATGCTGGGAATTGGCACCGTATCCTGCCTCCTGGATATCTCTGAAGCAAAAAGTGGGGATAAATGTTTTTTTTTTTGGTTCTTGATCAGTGGCTAGTAATGTGCCTCAGGAATCAGTTTTGGGACTGCAATCATTTACAATTTACAGAGATGATTTGGAGTTGGGGAGCAAGTGTAATGTGTCAAAGTTCGCAGTTGGCACTATGATGAGTGGTAAAGTGTGCAGAGGACAGTGAGACAGCAGAGGGATGTAGATCGATTAAGTGAGTGGGCAAGGGCCTGGCAGATGGAGTACAATATTGGTAAATGTGAGGTCATCCATTTTGGTAGGAATAACAGCAAAATGGACTATTGTTTAAATGGTGAAAAATTGCAGCACGCTGCTGTGCAGAGGGACCTGGGTGTCCTTGTGCATGAATCACAAAAAGTTGGTTTGCAAGTGCAGCAGGTAATTAAGAAGGTGAATGGAATGTTGTCCTTTATTGCCAGAGGGATGGAGGTTAAAAGCAGGGTTGCAGCTGTCTCGGGTGCTGGTGAGGCCACACCTGGAGTGCTGTGTACAGTTTTGGTCTCCTTATTGAGAAAGGACGTACTGGCCCTGGAGGGGGTGCAGGGGAGATGCATGAGGTTGATTCCTGAGTTGAGAGGATTGGCTTGTGAGGAGAGACTGCGTAGACTGGGACCATTCTCATTGGAATTTAGAAGAATGAGGGAGAATCTTCTTGAAACATATAAAATTATGAAGGGAATGGACGTGATAGAAGCAGGGAGGTTGTTTCCACTGGTGGGTGAAAGTAGAACTGGGGGGCAGTGCCTCAAAATAATTGAGAGCAGATTTATGACTGAGTTGAGGAGGAACTTCTTCACCTAAAGGGTTGTGAATCTGTGAAATTCCCTGCCCAGTGAAGCAGTTGAGGCGACCTCGTTAAATGTTTTTAAGGCAAAGATAAACAGATTTTTGAATAATGAGGGAATTAAGGATTATGGTGAGCGGGCGGGTAAGTGGAGCTGAATCCACAAAAGATCAGCCATCATCTGATTGAATGGCGGAGCAGAATCGAGGGGCCAGATGGTCTAATCCTGCTCCTAGTTCTTATGTTCTTATGTAATCAATCCCAGGACTCTCTGAGACACATCACTGCAGAGCAATGGGGCATGTTTGTATCAACACATCGAGCATCTTTTCCCTGGGCAGTTACTGACTGGAAGCCAGAAATGACCTGGAGGAACCTCAACTGCGGGAGCCTCAGATTGAAGGATATTCACCAACAGCCGAACATTTCTGCAGCACCTTTACCATAACAAAACACAACTGGTGCTTCACCGATACACTCACAACCGGGGCTGACAGGCGGTGACCGAAGGAGGTATTAGGGGAAGTGACCAACAGCCCGGTCAAAGAGATTGGCTTAAATCAGCGTGTCCAATGAGGTTGAGAGAGGCAGAGAGGGTTAGGGAGGAAATTCCAGTGTTTCGGGCACAGGTCGCTGAAGGCCTGGAAGCCAATGGTGAGAGATGATAACTAGGGAGATACACAAGGCCAGAATTGGACATGCGCAGACTCCTCAGAGGATTGGAGAGATGGAGGAGATTACAGAAAGAGGGAGGGGAGAGGCTAAGGAGGGATTTTAAAACATGGGTGAGAATTTTAAAATTGAGGCATTGCTGGACCAGGTACCAGGTGAGCAGGAACGGGGTTGGGAGTGTTGCCCATGATAGATGGGTATCTGTGGAATGGGGACCCTGAGACACATTGGGCCACAGGTTGAGAGAGGAGCTCACCAGGGGCCTTCTGCTTGGCTGAAGTTGGACAGGGGATGAGATATTGCCTCCTGGTGATGATGTTCGCTCAATACTTTGAGGTGCTCTGTGAGAGAAGCAGGAAGAGGGGAACGCTACTTAACCAGGCATTGTGAGGGCTTTCCAATTTAGAATGTTGGTCTGGGGATTACCTGTGTGAGGAGGGACAGGGGAGATATTAATGGTTTCCTTCATTTGACCCCGGCGTGCAAATAAACACCTACTGGCCTCAGATCAATTTTTCAAACACATTTATTGAGCTCTTGACATTAAACCAAACACAGTGTATGAACATTGTAAACAACATAAAAAGGCAGTAGCTCAGTCTGTACCCGAGTGTGCGTCAATCACTGGTTTCACTGGTTGAAACATCAGTTAAAATTTATTTCTCTAATTTCTGA